>NC_054403.1:26944811-27292311 GCF_017976425.1 Toxotes jaculatrix
AATTTGAGCTAATTTGAGGAGGCTGTAACCTCAGGACTGATGGTGTGATTCAGTGTCTTTCCATCTGTATGTCAGCAAAGCATGTTGTTTGATGAGTTGAGAAGTTGGAAATATCATTCAACAGCAACATTCCTGGTTTGATTCCAGTCTGGGAACTCGATGGACAGGATATCAGTCCATCAGTGTAGCAGAGGCATGTTTCTTTGTGTGGATGCTGCAGGTGCAGGAAACACTGGAGGGCAGCAGCAGCCTGTGGATGAGCAGCTGCAGCTTCAGAACCTGAGACTCAAATCAAGATTAGCCAGGTCAAGTATTTTATCCAGAGCTTCTCCCAACACAACCAGACCGAAGGATTTCACAGGGAACAAAGCTCCTTTACAGAAAACTGGTCAACAATCAAACCGACAACAAAACAATAACAGCCATTATCATAATGGACAGACAGAGCAGGGTGGAGTGTTTCTGTCTGAAACAGAGTAAACACTGTTAAATTAATATGGGGAAACATGATTAATGCCACAATGGCGACACAAACTGGCCAATCAGCACAGCAGCTTCAGAGCTGTTAGTATCAAAACAACAGCTAGAAGCGGCCCTGCACCAAACTCTGTTCAAACAAATGGCATTTTTAATAGGATGATCTTTTCAGATGTTCCTGTCAGCCCCCTGCTGAGGACTGCAGGCTGGACAGGACCGTTTACAGCTGTTACCATGGCAACAACATGTACGTGTATGGGACTGTGGTAAACCACATTGGGGTTGAGTGGTTGGTGAGGCGATGGTTGGCACAGTCAACCAGTAATAACATGACAAAAATGATTTTACAGCTACGTTAGTTTGGAAGATTCAAGTGTTCGGCTGATTCAGGTACAACGTTGATCCACGAAGGACAAGGTGTTATTTTATTTATTTATTTATCTTTTAAATTGTCAACAATAGTTATCAACCAAAGACCAGAACCAACGATGTGTTAGTCCTTTTCTCCACACTTTACTACTGAAGCTTCCACTTCAGTTTTTAAGCAAACATCACTCAAACAGGAGGACACAGTGTATTTGTTGGGGATTATCTTCTTCTGCTGCGGATTAATGCACATTTATTTGCAACATCACTGTCAAATTGGAAGTATATGAAACTCACTAATGCTATCAACACAGTTTTCAACTCGAGAAGTTTTTGTTCATGATGATATAACCACAAATAAATAAATAAATATTTTTTATCTAATATTGATGTGAAAAACAGCCACAATGGGACAATCATGGTGTAGTTCAGCTGTTAGAGACTCAGTTTGATGGTGAAGAAATTAACCGGCTGCAAGACTGACTGGAGAGAGCCAGCACGGAAAATAGTCAAAAAGATCCAACACTGTGTACAGAACAGGTTTCAGAGAAAATTCAATACGAGTCCCAGGCAGCATCTCACAAAATGGGAGAGCTTCAGATTCTGTTGCTGTGCAGCTGATGGCAGGTTGAAGTCAAAGGTTCGGAGATAAACTCAGCTGCTGAGATTGATTCACGTTTAAATTTTGGATCATTTCAGTAGCTGAGGTACAGTGATTTGTGTCTGATTTCAACAAAGAGTGAAAACTATCACAGAGCACTGCAATAGCCTCCGAGGTTCATGGGTACTGAAGTATATGTCTAAGATTTGAAAGTTTAGAAGGTGAATCCTTTCTAACTGAGACCCATAACACCGCGTGATCAAAAATAATCAGAGTGCTTTTTACAAGAGCAAGAAGTTGATGTCAGATTTTTGTGTACTCAGTGCTACAGACACATTTTAATTGGTATTAAAACGTATTGTTACTCCACAGCCTGAAATACAGAGACTCTTTCTGTGTTGAGTTTGTAAAAACTGCTTATGAAACAAGTGGCTTCATAACTTTAGGAAAACTTCATTGTTGTGGTGTCCGTGGATAAAGTACGTGACCTTCCACAGTGAGAAAAAGGACGAGGCAGGGCCTGGTGTCGGCTCGGCCAGCGGCGACGTTCACGGCCAGGTAAAATCACTGCGTGTGACAGGTGGCTGAGAGACAGAACAGACAAACAAACAAACAAACAGCCAAACACACACACAGAGCCGAGGAGAATGTCCAACTGCAGCGACAGATGTAAACGGCTCGCTGCCTGGAACAGCGGCGATGCTAACGGCTGCTACGCTCCACAGATCAGCTGTTAGCGCCTGTGTTTGTCCTGAACCGTCAGAGCAGCTGCAGGGAGATGAGCTCGTAACATTAACTTCAGCTGGAGGGAGAGATGCTACCTTCACATTTCCCTCCATCCGATCTTTAAAAGGCTTAATATGTTCTTCATTCAAACACGTCAGCCAAGACAGTGTGTGTCTGTGTTCATGGTGATGAAGGAACACTGTGGATCACTGATGGGTTTTATTAGTCTCTGGAAACAGTGGAGCTCTGTGTCTCAGAGGAATCAGATGCATCAGGCTTTGGATTCATAAACAATCTTTGTTTGTAGAAAACATTCATTGTTGGTTTCAATCATTTTGTAGGACTACAGAATCGCAGTAACCACATCCTTTAAATATTTGTTTTTACTTGGTGAGATGGCTAGCTCACTTGCTAGCATCTGCCCTGTCTATGAATGTGACACTGCTGAGTCTCAGGTTTTGAACTGTATACAAAATAATTTCATTGTGCCGTCCTCTGGTGTGATCTGGCTCTGAAGAAGCTGTTCAACCAGAAAAAAAATATTTTAAAAATGTTTCACAATAAATGCATCTGTGGTTAGAAAGGTGGCTTTTACTGCTAAAAACATTTGTTCTTCCTGTACATGTTAGCGTATTTTCCTTTCCTCTAGTGTATCCTTGCAAACTGAGTTGTTCTTTTCCACCTTCACGGGCCTTTATGTGCCATATGGAGCCAAAAAAAAATCCACTGGTTTTTAGTGCTGCCAGATCCTCCACCATGATTTCATCATTAAACACATGTTCAGCCTCAGAGGAGAAGCCAACCCCACTTATTTCTGTTTGAAATACTCTGCTTGTGCAACCCAGACGGCCGGCTTTGTGTTGGCTTCAGGGCTCTGTTGTGGTATTTTTGGTGGTCAAACACAAAGACTTGAAGCTGCAGATAAACCAGCTTCAAACCGGCTCTTTAAATCCGTCTGAGAGTGGCCAGAGTCACAGAAATGAGTAGAATGTGAGAATAAAATGAAATAAAAGTCAAGTGAAACCCTGAAGGAAGAAGAGGGAGAGGAAGAGCAGGATGAAGGATGAAGAAATCCTGGATGGAACATGATGTCTAGTTTGTCAAATTAACATTTTTTTTTTCGATATTGCCGCATCCACTGAGCAGAGAAATGTTTATTTGCTTTCCAAGCCTCAGCAGTGGAGAGTGTGTGTGAGAGGCCCAGATGGGTTTTTTCAGATGTGAGTTTAGAGGCTGTAAGGCTCAGTGACAGAGCAGACTGTGGTCAAACACCAGCGGCCAGCAGGCAATTTACTCCCCACCAAACATTTATTAGAGTCTAAGCTGCTGCTGCTGATGGAGGTTTATCTTCCAGGTTCACTTCCCTCTCTCTGATCCTCTGCTCACTCCTCTTCCCTTTCTTTGTCTCTCTTCATCCTTCCACTCTCATTTGCAACAACACTGACTTTTTCCCCCCAAATTCTCTCAATTTTGGACATTTTCCACTGTACCAGCTCTGATTATCTGACTGAATCTACATTTCATTTTCATCTTGCTAGACAGACTCAGTCCCGTTGACACAGAAGCTGGTGGTAGAGGTTTCTAGAAACAGTTATCATTTGTCATGTCGATGGAAGAAACATGTCAAATTTAAGAATTCACAACTTGTACTGTCCATGTTTTTTGTCACCATTTTTCTGCCTGGGCTCGGTTGTTTTTCCAACCTGAGAAACAGCCATGAATGAGCACAACACCTGGCTTTTTCCACTTGCTAAAAAAATACGAGATGCAGGCAGCAATCCAGAGGTCTGGAACCAAGCTACGCCATTTAAATATTTTACATCCACAGTTACTTTTCACCAGTGGCACATTTTTTAGAAGCAAAAGCAACAGCAACACACACCAGTAGTATGCAACACATGTTTAAACATGGGCATCTATTGTTTTCTGTGTAAGCCCACAAATCAGCAGTACTTGACATGTCAGGATCCACCGCTGTCCCATTTCCCTGTGATGAAACATGTCAACCTGCCAGAAAAACAGCTTTTTTTTTTTTTGCATTCACTTCCAGCAATCGTAAGATTTCAGGTACCAGACCTTGACAATTTCCTCTGTCTGTGCGACATGTTCGCTTTGTGCTACCGCTGTCTGGATAATCAGACACAACATGATGCAACTGGTGTGTGCTGCGTGACAGACATGAGGTGAGGTGTATGGTTCACAGTGGTTCAGTGGGAAGAAAAAAAGGTCCCAATATTCTGATCCAGCAGGCACCTGCAGCCTTTGGGGACATGGATCATATGCAGGACTGATTCATATGAGGTTACAAATTATTAATTTGTACAATTAATATTAAATTATCAAAAAAAACCTACAGCCAACACTTCCTGGGCTATGCACCAAGTTTCTTTCATGATGAACACATGAAAGTCATCAGATGAATGGATGATGACTCAGTTTCAAGATCCTCAAGCAGCAGCAGGAGCACAACAAGATGTTTCCTCAGCTAAAGCAGGATTTCCCAGCCAACCAAGGAGTCACATTTCAAGCTGTTCCAGCACCTGGTCCAGGTAGCTGGAACCCATCTACCACGACACTAACCAGAGGTCAGAGGTGAGGGCTCAGTGGACCTGGAGGGGATTTAGTCAGCTGCCTGTAGATGGATGTCATGAAATCATTTCCTCTGAAGTGTCTTCACAGAGACAATTCAAAATAAAAGTTTTGGTGTCAGATATTCACTGTATATGGAGGTTTAATGCCACACCTCACATACTGTAACTTTATGAGCAGCTTGGCATCACCTGGGGAGGAACCACAAGCTCATCTAGCTGCAGTAAGAGAAGTGTGTGTGTGTGTGTGTGTGTGTGTGTGTGTGTGTGTGTGTGTGTGTGTGTGTGTGTGTGTTCATAAACCTGTATGCATGTTGTCAGGAACCCCATTAATACAAGAGTTTAACCAGTGGTGGATAAGAAGCTTTGCAGTAACTGATGAAACACTACAAAATTCCCAAACCCCCAAAGTTCAAATAGTACTGACTTATTAGAGATGAGACAACCTCAGCAAAATATATACTAACATATCACAGCTGCAGAGCCTGCTTAAGGTACCAAGTTCTCTCCTTTATTAAACTAAGTGTAACTTGTTTGTTGGTCCCATGAGGCGATGAGAGAAAACAGATGGAGGAAACAGTCTGTGCGGCTGTTTTAGGACAAACATTTGGATTTGTCCCACTCTCTTCCTGTGTGGACGAAGTGTGGCACAAAGAATTTCATTTGGACAAAGTGGAAGCCTCAATAAAATGCCCAGATTTTTACTTTGCCAGTGACAACGCCAAACGATATAGAGAACAGTTAGCCCAGCAGTTTGGTCCAAAGCGAGATACGCTACAAGGCCAAAAGAATGTGGACATATGGTCCGTGTATCCCGGTTTAACAGGTGTGTATGTGACTCCAAAACCACAGGTTTTAATATGCTGCTGTAACAACTCTCTGGTTTCAGCCTTTCCACCAGATGTTGGACCTGGCTGCAGAGATTTGCTGTCAGTCAGCCACAAGAACATCAGTGAGGTCCAACACTGATGCTGGGTGATGAGTCAAGTTCTTACACACCAAACTGGGAAAACCACTGAAACAGGACAGGGCCTTATCTAAACTGTTGGGCCCAGTCCATACCAGGAAAACCTCCAAAAGTTCACTAACGTATGAGGACAGGAGGTTAAGTATTCTGTTGGCTAAATTGTGTGTCTTTTCCTGGTTTGATGGGCCTTGATGGGCGTTTTGACGAGTCATAGTAAGAAAAACAAACAAACAATGGCTGAATTCCATTTAGCTGCTTCAGTTTCAGGGTCCTGGTGTTGTTCATACAGACTCTTTATCACACAGTCATGGTCTACTGGGGCACTTAAACAGAGCCATCACTGATCAATGTGCATTTCCAACCCTGTCACCCGAAAATCATATTTATACACAACTGAGCTGCAAAAGCAAATTATTTTTGTACCAAACACAGTTTCAACCAGCTTCTGTTTTCTATTCCCATAGTGAGGAAATGTAGTTTACATTTTTGGCAAGTCTCAAAAATACTGATACGGAATGTATCAGTAAAATGTTCACAGACAACATGTTTGTTTTGTGCTTTTGACGAACAGGGCTCTTGTGTTGGGTAATGTGTGTTCGTGAGTATCGGACAAAAGAAAATCCTTAATGTGATAAGACTGCATTTATTTTAAATGTGACATGAATCTTAAAAGCTTAGGCTATCGAGACTTTTGATGATACCCTCAATCTAAATAATTGGCTTCATCTGATGGCCATCAGTCTGAATTATTTTCACAGCGTTTTAAAGTTTCTAAGTCAGACAAGTACAGCTGAGATGTCGACCCACTACAACACCATGAGTCAGAGGAACAAAGCAGAGCTATAGAAAAATCAAATTCCTCACTGCCATTGGGAACAAAACACAGTGCACCACTTGTCTGATTCATCCAAAACTGACACAGAATCTGAAAGTGAACTAATTTGAACAGCTGAATATTTTATTAAGTTTCTACAAAGTTTAATCTTCACCCTCAGCTCACTGTTATCTCAGGAGTCGTAGTTAACCTCTCTCCTTCTGTTTTTATGCCCACAGGCTCGTAACTCTGACTTTTGGACATAGAACCAGATATTTTCTAACACAGTTTTTCATCGTTTGTTCCGATGATTCAACCAGGAGTCCATCCAAGACTGAAGAGGGGGAGCTGTGAGTCACCTCTAGTGTCTGTGGGAAAGCGAACAGCACTTTTACTTCCAGAACCACGGACTCCTGAAATAAGTCATTCCACTTCACAACTTTATACTTGATGACTTTGTATTGTAAAGTATAGTAAAAAAAATTCGTCACCAAGAGACCTCTAAGTTTTAGTCCTGTTATCGCTGAGTCTTATCTTTTGCACTTGAGTGATTTGATATTGGATCTGATATAAAATGAATGAAGTGAAAGATGTATAAGATGTTTTATGCTCTGATGAGATGGTTTAGATTTTTCTGCCAATAAAACACCTTTGAATTGAAAATCAAATAAGAAAGAGCGAGGGCGAGCACGTCGAGCTGATATAATCGTCTCCCTGTTTTTATTAGCAGATAGATTTGCCATTGGGCCGCACCATTGGTTTAACCTCCTAATCAGGTATCGCTTCACTCGCCCTGCTGCTACTGCTTCAATTAAGGCTGAGAGGCTGGAGGAGAGAGAGAGAGAGATAATGAGAGATGGTAGAGAAGATGCAGGAAAATGAAAGTGGCTGACAGAGACAGATAGATGGAAAGATTCTCACATATATGAAAGAGCAAACAGAAGATAAAAAGCGAGGGAAAGAGGCCTGGAGGACGAGATTATTGTTTATATTTTTCATTATATTCCTGCTGTTTTCACACTTTCCAGCCTTATACTTCTAATGTTCAGTTTAATCTCTGTTTCTGTTGTGTCATACTGAAGTTATTTGTGCTCGAATTCTTGCTGTGTTTTGTCACTTTTGCCAAACATGTTTTCACTTCCCAAACACAACGTGCGTGAATGAGTTTACATAAAAACAAGTGTGTTTTATTCAGTGTCTCATTTCCTGTGATTATCTGTTTAACTGCTTTTACACAATTGATTTCAGTAGCTCAGCATTTTGGGATACATGCTTATTTGCTTTCTTTCCAACCATGAAATGAGAAAACAAATAACAACAACCACAGGTAACATGTGAATGGGGATCATTCTTGCACAATGGGTGTCTTGCAATATGATTGGGGAGGTGTGTGGCGAGCTGTCGGGGGTGGGGGGTGAGGGTTGGGCTCTTAGGGGTGGAGGGTCAGGGGGAGGGTGGCTGTTAATCTATTAATTTCTATTAATTTTGGCCCAAATTCTGGCTTTTTAAAAGCAGACCAGGTCTTTAAACTCTTGGTGGGATGTTCATCTGCAAACAAACAGCATACACAACAAAGGATGAGTGTGGAATCTGGATAAAAGAACAGAAGTCCAGACTTTAAGAACTGGTCCTGTGGGTTAGACCCCATCAGAAATCAGTCAGCTCATGAAGGTTTTCAGTAGCTCTCCTGTAACCGACCGTCTGTGGAAATCACTGTGTTTTCACTCTAATTACGCCTCTGTAACGGATCCACCTGAGCAAGTTCAGAGCTGCCTGTGCTTTGCTGCAGGCAGAGGACTCCATCTTGGTTTAATGGGGACTTTGTCATTCAGGCCTGCAGCTCCCTGATGCAAACAATGACTACTTTCTTTATTTTCCTCCCTTATTTCACCTTTCTGTCTGACTCTACCTGGGATTATCCTCTTCTCATTATTTCCCCCTGCCTCACTCTCCACCCTCCTCACTTGGTTTTCTTCATTTCAATTATTATTTCTGTCCATCTGTTTATCTTAAATTCTTCCTCCACTCTGTCCTTCGGCTACACTCTTCCTGGGTTTAATTGAGCGTTTTTTTTTCTTCTCCAGGACTCCTTTAACGAGGTTTGCTTTATGGTGCTAAACAGTCGACATCCGAACCCAAACGATCTCCAGAGACCTCCAGTCGATGTCGGAGCTCTTGTCAGTCAATGGAGGACATTTCAAACGTTTGTCAATGTGTTAAACCTTTGGGAAAGTGTAAACTAAGGAGGTACAGATACGGTGCAGTGTGTTGTAGCCTTCAGCTGTGGGTCTATTACTGCTGTGTTTCACACTGTGATAAATGACAGTCACAGCTAGAGACTGGCTGATGAAGTTGAAAGTTTGAATGGAGGTGGAGGTTTGAGTGAATTGAAAATGGTTAAAGCTTAGAGAGCGGCACAGGTTTAGACTGGAGTCAGTGAGAACCTTACTTATAACAATTTGCATTCAAATTTCAAGATTGATCAATTGGTTGATTGAAGCAAAAATTTGGATGGAAGGTTGGTGAGTGGGATATTTGGACAGAAGTTGAGATTTTTGAAGGTTTTGGTTTAAAGTTTGGAGTTGATGTTTAGCAGAAGACTCAGATGATTTGGAAGTCTGGATAAATGTTTAAAAGCTGGTGTTTGAAAGTAAAGGTTAAGGTTTGGAAGAACATGTGGATGAAGGTTACATTATGGAAAACAATTTGCATAAAGGTGAAGGTGTGAATGAGATTTTTATGAAGGATAAAAGATCAAACTTTTGGATTGGGTTTTAGTAAAGAACTGGATTAAGCTGGAGGTTAGGGTTAAAGTTTGTAAGGAGATTTGGACAGATATGAAGTTCTGGAGGCTTATGAAGAATTGGATGAAAGTTTTCAAGTTGGGGGTTTGGAAGAAAATTTGAGTAAAAGTTGAGGTTTGTATAAAGATTAAAGTTTGGAAAGAAAATTGGATGAAGCTGAAGTTCTTAAAGGAAATCTGATTAAAAGCGACGTTTGGAGGAGTTTTGAGATGAAGATTTGGATACAATTTCAAAGGTTTGGACTAGAAAGGAGATTTAGATTAAAGTTTATATGCAGGTGAAGGTTTGAAAAGGTGTTTGCACTTGTTTATATTTATCCATTCAACAAACCAGGCAGAGATACAACCTGTTTTTATTAACTGCAGCCAAACAGCCAGGAGCTGCTCTGATTTCTTCTATCACATTTGTTCTTTTTCCCCCAAATGTATACAAGTCCATTTAATCTGCCCAGCAACCACAAATGACATTTTGAAGTCTGTGCTCATTTTCCTGTCTGAGAGCAGCAGAAACAGCCAGAGGCCCCCCTGCTGTTTACCAAGTTTACATTGATGCTATCCCGCTCAGCTCGGACGGCTGTAATAGGACTCAATACTTCAAGCCCCTGGCCACTCAACCAATACACCAAATCACTGAGTGGGTGCGGAGTGATAATAACAGCCAAAGGTAATGTGCATGCAAGTGTAAATGTTAGAGAGAGAGAGAGAGTGAGTGTGTGTGTGTTTGTGTGTGTGTTTTTGTGTGTGTGTTTGGGGTGAAATCTATATTTCTGTTTGGCTGGTCGAGCTGCCAACAGCAGCAGATTGATGTCAGAAAAAGTCAGATCGTCGACCGCATCTGGACTCAAAACAAACCTGCTGCAGAGCTGCATGTTAACGAGACAGCCTTGGGTATTAGTGATCGGAAAAGACCAGATTCTACACCGATCAGCCACAACAGTAAAACCAGTAACCCATGTTCGTGTTGTTGCTGAATGGTGTATATATATGGTATCCTGCTCGTACAGGTGAGCAGCTTCAGTTAATGTTCAAACATCAGAATGGGGAGAGACGACCACTTCAAGGGTGGATGGGCTACAACAGCAGAAGACCCAGTCGGGTTCCAGTCCTGTCAGCCAAGAACAGGGATCTGAGGCTGCTGAGGATCTGTGGACACAGGCTCAGCAAAACTGAAGACCGAGACTGAGGCTGCAGATGGTAGGGTCAGATTTTGGAGTCAGTAGCATGAATCCATGGACCCAACCAGTCAACAGTCCAGGCTGGTGCTGGTGGTGCAATGGTGTGGGGAATTTTGGCCACACTTTGGTCCCTTAATTCCAATCAAATATGACAGGATGTTTGATTTTAACACCTACAGTAAGTGCATCCCCCCCTCCACCCCACACACGTGTTGTAGTGTTGTCAGTAGGCCCACAGGCCTTCCTAAAGTAACAGGGTATAGATATAAAGCTGTACTTGTGGACAGATGAACCTCTTTGGATCGCATGTTGACTGACAGCATCGCCGCCGGCCCTCTTCCCTGTTAGCGGGGATGCCCTCTGCTTCTGACGGCGTTTGAAAATCCTCTCCACAGTTCGGTAGGAAGATGAAGGAGAGCCGGTCTGCCTGCAGAGCCTCTGCGCCTCAGGCTTCATGTCGGAGAATTTGTTTTGTTTTTCCACCTCACTCCTCTCCTCTCTTTTTCTGCGAGGTCTTCTCTGCTTCCCCGTCTGCAGAAATAGATACAAGCTCAGTGGGGTTTGGTGGTGCAGAAAAACACCAGAATATCAAAACTATCACAGATAAGTAGGGTTTTATGGTTTGGTAAGCTGCTGTTCTGATGCTGCCTCTGTCTGTGTGCATGAGTGTATTCCTGTGAAATAAAAAGCTGGAAGCCTCAAAACCAGATGGACTCAAGTTATCTGCATGAGGTGTTGATGAGCTCAACTCAACCCCTCACAGAAACGAGCGAAACATCTTCACCAAAGCATACTGGCTTGAAGAAGTCCATTTCTCTGTGGGTCAGGCTTTGTGCATGGGTTGAAGCATCCTAAATTACGTGGACACCGTGTCCATACACTTTTGGCAATAGAGAGTAAATAAATGCAACAAAATGAATCGTATCTAATAAGCATTTAACACAGATTATAGGCACCTGAGCCCAGTTCACACAGGATGCCTTTCACATCAAAGTCAGGACCCTGCTGCTTCTTAACCCTGACGTCTGGCGTCCTGGAGGCTGAGGGCTCCGTTAAACAGCTCAAAATACACTTAATATTGATTTAGCATTTATTTTATGAGAATTGCTTATAAATATGATGGTGAAGTGCTGGAACGTATTAGAAATCATAGAAAATGACAACGTCAAGATAATTATAGAATTAATCTGAAACACTCAGACTTTGACTTACTGTAAGAAGAAGGTAGAAGCTGACTGATTTCAGAATGTCTTTAAATAAGTAAAGTTCTTGAAAAAGTTAGTTAAATAAAGTGATGAGAGCACTTTTTTAATTACCTCTCACCTCTGGATGTTCCTGAAGGACTCAGGATTCTTTTGTCTTCCGAGCAGTCTCATCACAGAGTTAATACCCTTCGAATCAAACTGTGGCTGATCTTCCTCTGTCCTGATGCTAATGCTTTCAGAGACAGAGAGCATCTGTTGAAAATCGCCCGGCGGACCTTCCACCTCTTGGCATTCTTCTCCTCGCTCAGCCGTTCACAGACTATTAGAGCGTTTACGCCATGGGTAGAGAGGGAGCCGCTGAACTCATTTCACAGGTTAATTAGAACAAAAGGATCAGCCTTTCACTGGGCGAGAGGCTTTCGATTATTGAAAGGTTGTGGCTCGCTCTCCTCCCTGTGGGCCTCCGGTGAGAGGACAGAGTATATTGGGCTCCATCATGGCTAAATGCCACCTATCAATCACCTGATCCTGCCTGGCCGCCGTCATTAGTGTCCCATGATTGAGAGGTAAGCTTTGTAATCATCCTCAGGCAAATGCAGAGTGAAGATATTAATATGCTGCGTGTCTGGCAGAAAGGAAATGACAAGTTGGGTCAACTTTCCAAAATGAGAGCAACCAGGTGGACTGGAGGAGCTGAAGAGCTGAGTGCAGGTGGATGGACAAACTGGCAGAGATCTGTTCCTATTCAGTATGAAAACATGGCCACAGTTACTGTGACGCCTCCAGCAACGCCTCGAGGGACCAACACTACATAAAACAGCTGTGAATTATTGGCACGTTTTTCCATCAGATGGCTCTTTGAACGAGTTTTTACAAAATCTGTTGATGATGTTTACAAACAAGAAATGAACCACTTTAAAAGGTGGAGTACAAAGTAAACAGTATGTGGACTGATGAGGTCCGGACCATAAAGTATGACATAAAACATGTCTTCATCAGAAAAAGAAAAAGAGTGACAGTGAAGACACTCTCAGAAAACACAGACTGATTTATTCATTTTGTCCATATCATTCATTTGTGTTGTCCTCGGTGTGAATCGATGCCTTATGGTTCAGCAGAACATGAGTTCCACTGCCATTGATAAAAGGATGAATTTTCTATTTCTTTTTCATGTGTGAGAAATACCTCACACAAGATGCATTCCCCACTTTATACTGTTAACAATGGTTCAAATGACGACTTTTAGCCATACTGCCTCCTCAAGTCGATAATGTGACAGATGTTGTTTCTCTGCTACCAAGTGTCCAAGTTAGTGCAGGTTTAAAGAATTTAACTGATGCAAAGGATAAAAACAAACAAAAAAAATGTTAAGGAATTAAAATCATCTGACTGTGACTGAGCCAAGCAGGCGTGCGAGAAACCAGTGTGCTCTGAAAAACCTCCACATGTCTTCACCAATACTTAAACAGTGTCGGCAATATCTGAACAAATACCACACAGACAGGCACTTCCAAATAACTGTAAGTGTGGTTATTGGGACGGATCCTGAAAGTAAACACGTGCTGATGAAAGCGTGTACTTTGTGCAAATATGAAAGGATTTGTTGAGTGCAACCCTTTCTTTTCAATAATTTACACGGATCATGCATCAGGCGGTCAGAGAGCTTTGTGGTACCAGTGTTTGTTCTGTCTGTTATTTCAACAAAAGCTCAACGAGTGTTTGCTGTCCCCCGCTCGTTCAGCAGCTAATAAAGACGCCAAGGCGAGAATAATTGCAACTGTGATCTGATTTTATGTTGCATTCACTGCAACATAAAATCAGATCACAAAAAAAAACAGCAGAGCACAGTGAAAGGATAGCATTGTTAGCATGCTAAGGAAGTGTGGACGTGTGTTGTCTGAAACTCACTGCAGCTGCTCTTATTTGTTCCATTATTACCTGCAATATTTAAAACTAACCTGCTGTGGACAGAGTGATGCTGGTTTCTGTGACATAAAATAAAAAAACACAGGTGTGGTTTAACATGCTGCATCGTTTGAGTCCACGACAGGATTCTGTCACCAACAATGAAAACTATAGCCTACAGAGAGGTAATGAATAAACGCAAAAAATATCTAGCATAAAGAATATTAAAAACACTGGGTTTGATTTCATGAAAATCTTAATTGTAACTTAGGAATACAGGAAACTAAAACATGAGTGGTCATAAACTTTCCTCTTCTGTCCCAACACATCATGACTCAGCCTGAACCTTTAAGAAGCTAATGCTTTGTGTTCCAGACAGCTAACAGCTTGAGATAGCATGATAACATGAGTATGAAGGTATATTTTTATATTTACTTTGTTCATAATCCATTAACCATCATCTGAACCATGTGACCATTTGACTTTCTCTGTTGCTTTTCATCGATCGGCTTCAGCCAGAGAAAGGAAAGGAGTTCACCAAGCTCACCAAGCATCACTTCCACCTCTCATTACTCTCTGCAGAGAAACCAGAAGGTCTCCCATCTGCATAACAGATTCTTTCAAATAAAGCAAGTAGGAGAACTGAGAATGTGACCCTGATTCACAGCTCCGGACGCCACACACACTGCACCTCCACTGAATCTCAGTAATACACAGAAACATCTGCTCCCTCTCAGTGATTTAAAAAAGCTTTCTTCATATTCACAGGAGCCTTTTCATTAGCTTTCTGTAGTTTTGTTTTGGCCCTCTTAAGCTCTGAAATGACGAGATTCAAGGAAAACATTCAGAAGTCAAAGGCAGAGAAACGCTTCAGGTCTGCGTCTCTGTTGGCCTTTGGAGAGACGAGAAAATGAAGAAATACAGCAGAGGAAATAACTTCTCATATCCAGCACATTTACTGGCAGAAAACACACAAAATAGATACAGAAAAACAACCACATTATGGGGAGTCTCGTTTTTAATAAACAGAAATATATCTAATGTCAACTTGCTGTATGTACTCCTCTGGTCTTCAGTCTGCAGCTGAAATGGTTTGTATAGAAAACAACAGTTCTGATTCTCTTGAAAGGAAAAATCTGCAGATTTGATCTGTTTTTCTTTCTGTAAACAAATCCCATTTAAAAAAGACCCAAACCAACACTGACTGTGTCCTACTAACATGTCCTGTGAATCCAAAGCCTGATATATTTGATTCTTCTGTGTCACACATGAAAATGCTGAAGGACCCAAATTAATCCAAGCTGGCCGTTCTCAGTGAGTCACAAAAGTAACTGTTCAAAGTAAAACTCTTTGTTAACCATTGTTAAACCAGCAGCGTTATTTGATAAAACTCATGTGAGTGAAGAACATCATGTGCAAAAAACATTGTGTGCAAATGAGCGTAAACAAAACAGGAAACCCAGACTAGAAGGTAGGAACTACGAGAGTAAGGTTAGAGCTGAAGCTTCTTAAATAGACTGAGACCAAGATACTCAGGTGCAAACCATTTCCTGATTTCCTTCCCTACTCTGCCCATTGGCTCCTGAGCCAGCAGCAGACAAAGGGGGCGGGGCATCACAGTGCAAAATTAAGAGCTTCTTGTCTTTTCAAACGTTAAGCAAAATTACATAGATTTGATGTGGAAAATGAACTAATTTAAATCACCTGCTTGCAGAACCAGTGGGGAGAGCTAAAAATTATCTGCTTTTGTGTGTGTGCCTGAATTCAAACAGGACCCATCTCCCCTGAAGGAACCAGACCTGAAAATGGTGTTAATTTCTGAGTCTGATGACTGTTGGTGTGTTACAGCTTCTTCCAGGTGTCTGCAGTTGGTTTCACTCCGTCACGTCCTGCAGGTTGACATCGATTTACCGGAAAATAAGGGGAATGATTTCCAACCAAACAGAAATCCCTTTGCTTCGGTTCAGCACGACATGTTCTGCTTGACCAGTGAAATGTTTTCTCAGAGATATTACAAGCCCTCTGAATTTCCCATCAGTCACAGCAGGATGAAGGTTTCAGGCTCAGAGATGCTGGCTTGCAGCGCGAGGAGGTGAGTGACGGGTTGGACTCCGTTGTCATGCACCAGGGCAGCCGTGGCTCGACCATCTGAGGCGTGATGTCCTGTGAGTCCTGGACCCCTAAAAGCACAACCACGTGTGCAGTGTGGATATAAATAGGTTGTTCAGGTGAGACAGCATCAAACTCTCGCTCAAGCTGAGGCTCTCACCATGGAGACTGGGAGCATAATTAGCAGTGATGGTGGTGTGATGTGGGAACAGATGTGACTGTGCTGCTGCAAATGCTGCTGCGAGGAGGGAGAGTGAAGAATAAACACCCTGAAGTCAGTCTCTGTTTTCTTATATGAAGTAGTATCTTTTCTGTCTTTTAGAATCTAGTGCCAGACCATCATAAGGTTGTCTTCCTCGCCATCTCACAGCAGTGGCTGATTCACTGTTTTAACAGTTTGACAGTTGTCCTCCTTCACCCTCTTCCGTTGGAGCCAAACCACCAACCCTCAACAACACTGGTTAAAACCAGTTTAAGGTTTTACAGTACTGTTCACGTCTTCAGAGTCTCTCACAGTGCAGATGGGACAACATTCAATACAACCTGCTAATTAAACAGCAAAGTAAATAAGAACTGAAATCAAATGTTGGAATCATACATGCAAAAAAAAAAAAACCTGTTGGCTGTTGCAGGACTTAGACCCTCAATAAAACTTTATTTGTGCTTTTCAAATGACCAAAACTGACAAAACAAATTTAGATCTGCGCATTAGACTCAGACTATGTTTAGACAACTGCAGAGAGAACAAAATGATGGAGCTCACATGAGAATAAAAACAGCTCAACAGACACTGTACTACTGTGATCTGATCGCATGGGTCCTAATTATTTATACATGTTATTTAAACATCTGAAAATAGTATCATAAATAACTAGTTGCTCTTCATTATACAATCTGATGATTCTTGAGTGTATTTCTGGGATTACAGGGTCTCAGCTGATTCGCAATCACAGCTGGATTCTTTGATTAATTAAAAGGTTGAAAATGTATTTTTTTGAAATAATTATCAAAGCTAAACCCAGGCAGAAATCAACGGCCAGCGCAGCTGAATTTTTCATAAAATCATTTCTCATAAACTGTGACTGGATTATCCTGTAAATATCTGAAGCCTCCTCTGTGTTTCTGTGACATTTCGCGGTTGTGAGTGTTTCTGAGTGTTCGAGGCGCCTGTGATTTAAATGCTGGTATTTGTTTTTCTTTAAAGCACCAGCAGAGTTACAGGGCAGTGAACTAGAAAATGACATTTTAAAGTCATCTGTAGCTTCTGCAGAGTGTTGTGCCCTTTCCTCAGCGGGATAAATATTAACACCGTCGACGCCTTCTTCTTCACTGAGAAGACGACACGTCAGGCAAACTGAGGGAAGCTGCAGTGGAGGAGGCCGATGTCTTTCTGCTGCTTCTAACCTTGATTCTTTATGAGCTATGTATTTGAATTTTATACAAATACAAATTCTTGACTTTTTATTTTGAAACCTTGTCCTGTAGTGACACATCTCGAGCGATTTGATGGACTTTGATTGACATCTTTGTTTTAAAGTGCAGGGATTTCAGGCCTGGCCCCAAAGCCCGCAGCCCACCTCTGTCGTGGTTTTGCTCATTTAACTGCTGATTGGCTGTTATCCGTGCCAATCAGCTCTGCATGTAACCAATCGAATGGTGTTGTGGGTGGGACAATGCTGGAGACAGAGTAGGGACTGCAGACAGAGAGGCGCAGCTGCACCAGAGCCAAAATAACCCAGTCTGAAATTGATCTCTCATCGGTCGTCGGATTTACAGAAGGCCGATGCTGATATGCGTCAAAATGCCGAATATCGGCGCCAATAATCGGCCAGGCTGATAATCTCTAGTTATCACCCCATAAGGTTAGCAAACCATATGTTAGCAAACAGTTGCTTATTTACAAAACCAAAACAAGGTGCTAAAAGATGCTTAAATGCTCAGTACAGTTAATGGAAACTGCAGAGTCACCAGATATCTTCATTATAATTTGTCCAAAAGAAACCAAACTGTCCAAAACAAACAGGACACACAAGCTCACTGTGGTCTGCTGCTTCTCGTCTCTCTTCTTCATTACTGTCACCTTCTGTGTCTTTTGTTGCTGCAACATAATTTTGCTGCCATTTTGGATGTGACTCTCCTACGAGAGACTCTGATCTCAAGAGACCGGTTTGCTAAATCAAAAGGTCAAATAAAACATAAAGAGAATGATGGCGGACAGGTGCTGCTGTTTTTGTGTCTCCTGCATGTGTAACATGTGAAAAGTCTAATTTGACCAGCCTTGTGCACGGTCACATCTCACGGTGAGACAAACTCGTCCTGACTCGACCCGGCTGTCTCTGTCTGTGCATGCTAGAGGTCACAACACAAACAATTTCACACATTATAAAAACACACTTTCTCATTTCCAGCTTAAAAACACAATTTAGCACGGCGCTAAGTGACGACAGCAAACCAATTCCTGCTAGGACATCCTTGTCGCCTGGACTTCATGATTGCCGTCTTCCTTCTGTCCGTCACATGTGGTTGTTTTTGCCACCGTTCTGCCTCCTCGCCCAGTGATTTGCCCCATTAGTCAAGCATATGTGTGGATTGTGCTGTCGATCCCAATCAGTTGATTTGGAGCCGGGGCTGCGTCTCCACAGGGGGAACAGCCGCCTCCTCCTCCTCTTCATCCTCTTCCCTCCAGAGGAAGAGCTGTAAAGTAACTGAGCCCCAGACCGCAAATGTATAACCTCCTGAGACCCAGCAATTCATTTTTGTCCTCTATGGGGGACACGAGTCTGAAACCCCAGTCCGCAGTCGACCCCAGTCGTGACCTCAGGATTTTTTTAAAGGCACAATAATTTTAACCCATTCAAAACATATTTTTGATTCAGCGTCCTTTGTAGTGGACATTAGGACTCACTAACCCCAATTTTGAATACATTAGGGAGCAGAGAACAAAGTGAGGCAGAGAGGATTTTGTTAAGAATTGTGGAGGGAGATTGTGTAGAAAGGAAAATGAAAGCGGTTTTAGTTCATGGTTCACACTGTTGATCAAACACACACACACACACACACACACACACACACACACACACACACACACACACAGAGAGAGAGGGGCACAGTACACAATCATTTAAAAGCTTGATTTGGCAAACTACTTACCCTGTTGATTTACACATATCTGCTGAAAATGGATTAAACTAAGCCTGGGGGGGGCGTGGCCCTGAGTCCAACCACGAGCGAGAGCGATGTTCACTGTGAATGGGAGAGATGCGGGGGGGTGTCCTCACTTTTTTCTTCCATCCCTCCATTTTCACCATTCACGTCCCACTTGCACTGTTTCTCCACTGTGGTGTTGTAATAATTTTACCTTCTCCATCGCTGCTCTCAGCTGACTGACGTCTCGACCGTTGAGGTTTGGCAGGGATTTTTCAAAAGGTGGACAGTTTCTGCTCCCCACACAGAGGCTGTAGTTTACTGTGTGACTGTGTGTGTGTGTGTGTGCGCGCGCGTGTGCAATTAGAGAGTGAGAAAGTGAGCGAGTACAGGATGTCAGTAGACTCTTGACAAAGTTGCCGTTGGCAGCACAGCTCCTCATCATCTCCACATCGGGATAAAATGAACCCATGAGACCGGTGCCCCCGAGTCCCTCAGTAGACTTAATTTAACAGAGTTAAAATCAATTTCTCTGCTCTCTCCTGGGTCAAATTAACTATCTCCTCGTATGAAGAAGCACCAAGTACTTGACAGGTCGTCCAGATCCCGACTGTGTCCGTCTGTCTGTCGGCTGGCAAAGCGCTTTTCATTTCTCGTCCAATCTCCGATTCTAACTTGGAGCGCGGGCCGTCTGCATGGCGAGCTTCGATCTGCCAAGAAAGTGACTGGATGGTGACGCCGCCTGTGCTTCTGTCCATATCTCAGTATGTTTTGGTTCACAGTAATTGCTCTTATTTGTTGATACACACAGCGAAGATGACAGAAGATGAAATCGAGTTTGGAAAAAATGCAACACTGACGTAAGATCTGACTGCTGATTTTGTCTGGAGTTAAACAGTTAGGTCACAGCTTTTCTTGCCACAGCTGAGTTGTTTTCAGGACATTAATGAGTCAGTTTATGTAAAAATATTTTGAATGACTTGGAAAACAAACTGTAAGATTGGTGCATCGTCCTCATCTCATCTGACAAACATGAGGAAACCTTTCATAACCCTAGATTTCATGTAGTGTCATTTGCTGCAGTGTGTGACCGTGTGATCTCTGGCTCACGGTCACTGATCCCTCCATCCCTCTGTAGCTGTGTATGAGCACCACATTTCTGTCCCTGCTGTCGTCCACTTCCGTTTGAAGGATTCTTGTGTCAGGCTTTTTGTTTGGAAAAAAAAAATGATCACAGCTAATATTGTGGCCACAGGGGCTTTGCATCATGTCCAACATCACACACCACGCAGCAAGTGTGTGTTTGTTTGTCGTGAGGGTGCACTAGAGCTTCAAGAGAGGCTGTGACAAAAAAAAAAAAAGCACAAGCCAGCTGGCAATGAAGAGAATAATAAGACTTCTCAGGTCAAAGTGACCTGGTCAACATCAGCATACTCACAGAAATATCTTGTGTTATAGGCTCTTTACGGAAAATAAACCAAGGACATGGAGTTTTATCATGAAAGCCTGTTCATAGTATAGTTTCCCTTTTAGTGAAGCATGTAAAATAGATCATTTTGTGCTGAACATCACATAAGGTTAAAGAGGTTGTTGTGGAAAATATGTGTTGGTTTAAACGTTGGCTGCTCCTTCACACGTTGTTGAATTAATTCTATGAAAAGCTTTTGATAACGTCTTAAAGTCATCGTATGAGGAGTGACTGATAAAGTCATGGGAGAAGCAGATGAGTTGTACAGCTCTCGTTACATACACATGCAGCTCTTTGGTGATTATTCAGAAAGTTTGAAGTTAATAACTTTTGTGGGCTTTCTGCTTCAGGTAGTTGAAAAGTCAGCACTGTCAAAAAATGGACAACTTCAGCCTTCTCACAGTCATCTGCCCATCCTTACAACATGGTGAAGAACTGGGCTGCTGAATTCAAACATGGCAGAGAGAGCCTGGAAGCTGACCCTTGTCCTGTTCTGGAAGGCTGGACACCGTCGCCACACAGGGGACCGTTGACAAGATCCATGACGTGGCCGTGACAGATCGAAGATTAACACATTGCATTGCCACAGAACTGGGTATCTCCCAGGAACACTTCCAACCAGAGACTAAAGAACATTCGAAACAGCGGAAACACCAAACCAAATCTGTGAGGTCCACCGGCAAGGTGATGCCTCTGTTTTCAGGGATGTAAAGCGGGTGCTGGTGGTGGACTACCTGGAAAAGGGTCACACTATTACAAGGGCCTACTAAGCTGATCTCTTGAGACTACAAGAGGATTTGGCATGTGAAGTCGACAAGTTTAGCGCACTTCCACCAGGACAATGCTCCAACCCACAAGTCCACAGAGGCGACATATGCCATCTAGGAATGTGGATTTGAACTCATTCAACACCCACCCTGTTCACTTGATTTGGCCCCTCAGACGACTACCGCCATTTTGACAGTGATGATGACATCATTACTGCTGTGGACCACTTCGTGAAGGTCCAAGACGCAGACGTCTACAAAGAAGGGATCTGTATGCTCCATGATCGATGATCCTCCATGATCCTCCATGAGGATTTCTAAAATTGACCCTTCTACCTCAAGCTATGGACTCATCAATCATCCTTCACATCAAAGAGTTTAAACAAAGTTCTTCCTGAAAAGTCTGGCGGCAAAACCCTATTTTACCCCATGTTGAGTGTAAAACGACCAATCATCCCGGCTGTCAGGTAAACGTAGTGTTAAAATGTAGAATATTTTACTCTGACATGCGGTGGAAGAAAAGTAGAAAGCCTCCCTCCTCCAAACTGAAGTACACAGCCGTAGTAAAAGTACTTCCGTTTTTTTTCCCTGCTCTGTTCCACTGAGCTCCCAGCAGCCTCTGAGCTGTGTGTGTTGGCCGCTATGCAGAGATGCGAGATAACTCGCTGTGTCACAGGATGCCTTTTAATAATGGCCCAGATGATAAATTGTTTTAATCAGAGCAGCGGGCTTTTCCTGTAACTTATGATACAGGAAGCTTGTGAAGAGAATTGTTACGCCAAGCCTCATTGAGCGTCTTAATGTGAATCTTTACGTGTCCACAATTAGATTAAGGTTGTGACATGGCGACTCGCCCGGCTGGCAGCGGAACGGGCTCTCTGACGGCTTCTTCTTCTTCAGTGCGATGGATGGAGGCAGCGGAGAGCAAAATGGAGGAGAGGTGTGTAAGTGTGTGTGGGGGGGTGGGGTGGGGTGCAGGAGTCAGTGAACGGATCAATGGAAGTCATTATATGGTGCTTACCGTTTGGCCAGGTCATGGTGTGATGGATGTGTTGTGGCAGGTAATGGTCCTCTAAAGCCTCCGCCTGAGCAAACGGAGATGATGAACTCAGATGTGTTCACTTGTCAACAACTCGTCCCGACTTCATCTGGTTCAGCGGCTGGCAGCGGAGCCTGAAGGCCGCCTCACACTCCACGAATCCACACAACATTCACATGACTGTCCGTGGTCAAAATTACAAGGATGCAACCAAAGTGACTCAGTGCTTTGGGGTCACATAGAAGTTTGAGGTGAAATTTGAAATGGGATCAGCCAAAAAGAAAATTTCCAGGTGACTCTGGTTCTGTTTTGAGGGTGGACATTTGAAAGTTCAGATTTTTTCTTTTTTTTTTTCAGTTCCATCGTTATTTCTTCTTCTCAGTCTGATTTTTCTGCTATTGATTGCTTTTTAACTCACCACTCGAGGGGCCTGAAGACGTGTGCTGGACAGATTTGCATGAAATTTAATAATCACATTCCTTTTTGATTTTATTTACCCAAAGACCTTTTCTTTAGTGCCACCCTCGGGACAAACCTGTCAGTTTCGGCTTCGTTTCTTGTGAGAGAATTACCTCGCCCCAAATTCATGATACACACTGAATAAATAAGGTTGACTTTTGAGTGTGCTGTTAATGGACACTATTCTCCCACAATGCATTGCATGAAGGAAATGGAAGAGCATGCTCACAGATGAAAAATTTTAAATTGTGGGTGGTTGTGGAACAGCTCTCAATAATCTTGGGAAAACTGAAGGTTTGATGAAGTGAGAGGGAGTCGCTCATCGTGAGGAACCCACAAAGAAAACTCAGCTGACTCAGCAGCCTCCCTCGGCTTTACAGTGATTTTCAACTCACTGTTTAGCTGCCTGTGAATTTACTGCTCCGCTTTGCTCTCACTGTTCTCACAGCATTGTTTTGGGCCACAGCAGGCAGCTGTTTTCAGGGAAAAAGCTCTCAAAACCCACTGTACACTTCGTGCTCAGCAGCAAACAGCAGACGGACACAGTTAGAGACCAGCTGGTGAACATAGTGTAGCATTTAGCAGCCAGCTATTTCACTCAGGCATTGGCAGAGACCAAAAACAGAGCTAAAAGAGAGGGAATACTGGACATTCATCAGGTGACAAGAAACCTGACTCCAAATGAACAATCATGCTGCTCTGTAACTGCAGGATTAACACAGTGATGGTAAGCTAGGACAGTACATTATGTGTTAACCTTCCTGACACTGTTCATGTGTTCACAGTTGGTGCCATTAATGACAGAGGTTATGTCAAAATTAACAAGCACTGTCCCCAAAGCACTGTCTTTGTTATCAGAAACGATCCCGGTTGTTGTTGGTGTCAGCACAGAACAGGTTACAGTGCAAACTGGAGCTGTTAGCGGCTGATGCAACATCACTTTCCATGACACACATTCATCAAAATGTAAATAAGAGTTGTTGGAATAAAAGATGGGGCTCGGCTTTCTTTCTGCCCCCATGTCAACGTCCCGCTTACATCATCCAAAGCATGATGGACAGTGCGGTGCTGAACACTCCAAACATATTCATCACAGGTGAAAATAGGTCAACATAAAACAATGGGGTAACAAAGTCTATGGAAATTTGCTTTTTTTAAATAAATGATTTTTTTTTTTTTTGACCTAACTAAGACACACAATGTCTCGTCAACATGATTCATATCTCTCTGGAACAGTAACACTGTCTTCTGTTCATCTAAAAATATGTGTTTATCGACTGTGCATAAAATCTGTGGACATACAGTCAAACAAACAAACAAACAAACAAACAAACCTATTTCAAAGTTCAATTAGCGTAAAATCCCTTTTTTTTCATAAATTATGCATCATACTGCCCACATGAGAAATGATGGCATTTCTGTGCAGAAGAACTCATTCTGAGAATAACAATAAAGGCACGTAGTGACTGTGCCACAAGCTGTAAATAAAGGGAGTGAAGAAACAGCCGAGGGCTCACGGGGTCGAAAGGCCCCAGTGGTGCCTGGAACAGTCAGCGTGGCATAGATTTTTTTAAACTGATAATCAGACTGAATTACCATTTCATTTCACTTTATTAAATCTACTCTATATATATATACGGTTTAAATTGTTGACAGCATTTGACTAAAGCAATTCAGGGGTCTTGAATAAGGCTATGGATGTGGACAGAAAAAAAAAAAAATCCACGGGTTTGAAGGTTACAAAACAGCTCAGTAATGAGATGCGGAGAACAGAGCAGCAGTGCAAATGCAGACAAGTCAAACACGAATCATTCTGTTCGGAGCTGCCGTGCTAGTCCACCACATTCTGTCGAGGAGGAAAATCGTTTAACTGAGCTTTTGTTTGGCTGAGGGGAGGATCCTCGCCTCATTGTGTGTGTGTGTGTGTGTGTGTGTGTGTGTGTGTGTGTGTGAATCACATCATACGTGATCCTGAACAGCTCACGCACTGTTGTTTCTTCCTGACAGCAGAGAATGAACACACTCTTAGTCTCACTTTTCATGAAGAGAAAACATACTCAAGACCACACAGTTCTGCCTCTTCCCTGCTTTCATCCTGTAAGATGCCAGTTCATTGTATACAGACAAAAGCTGGGAAAGCGTTATGAAACCGCTCGGCTCAGTCCACCACCTCGCTCCCGCCACACCGCCTCCCTGCAGACTGAAGGAGTGACACACGGCGGGGATGGAGAGGCCATTTTGTCTTTTTGGAAAGGCACTTTAGCAGCAGCCGCTCTGAGTGCTTTTATCATTATACGCCACTACAGTCTGGCCATTTGTTCTGACCTTGGGAAATGGTTTTAAAGGTCTCACTGTGCGTGCGCGTGTATGTGTGTTTGAGAAATTGCCTGGATTGAGATGTTCCATGAAAATATTGAGTGAACAGCTTCTGTAGGCCAGGCGGGGGTGGATAAGGGGAAAGCTATTTGGGGGACGGGGGCACAATCCAATTTGTTTGTTCACACTCCAGCAGAGCCAGATCAGAGCAATTGATACATTAGGACTGGTTTTAGAGAGCAAATATGGCAGCGTGAGAGGAGAGGAGGAGAGGAGGACTATATATTGCAGAGAAGTGCTTCAAGAGTAAATTTACCTCACGGGCCATTGCACAGGGCGCAATATGAAACTATGATAAAAAAGAAATTGCTTTATTCTCTGAGTTATCAATATAATTCTGTCTCTGTGGCTCGCCGTCTCATTTTGGTGGCAGGAATCCTTTGTTACCATGAATTTTCTGTTGCAAAAAAAACCCCTGCACTTGTGAAGGTTCATTCAACATTCAGAGATAAATGCGCTCCGGGAGAGCGATGCCTCTCTCAATTTGAAAAGCTCCGGTGTGCTGTAACATCCAAATCCTTCAGACCTGAACATGCCATCTGCGCCTGGAGTGACAAAGCAAAGAAATTAGGAAAATATAATGTCCTTAAATGACAATGTGGTGTTGGTAGGAAAAAAAAGAAAGAAAGTCAGAGCCAATCTTATCAGTGCAGACGACACAGTCCGGTACGGTGTGGCTCTGCACAGAGAAAAGGGACAGCTGTTATTTCCTATTCAGCAGCAGGATCCCCGGCTTGATAATGTCTAATAACGCGGCATAAATTAAATCTGCCGCATCAGTGCGCCCTCGACGGCATCCGCTTGGATAAATAGTGAGGTTCGATGTCTCAAAACGAGATTTTGGCAAACCATTATGAGAGGCTGTAGTAATCTTTTTTCTCTTTCGTTTATTCATTTAATAGGATTATTCATGAGGCGATGATGACAGTGTGAGGGGGGTTCAGGTCTTCACACCGGAGAGAGAGAGAGAGAGCTGCTGCACAAATAAAAACATTTAGAGGTGTGAATTTGTGTTTGATGCCATTGTGTTACAGTTCAGCAAATTTATTTTGACCATTTTTACTTGTTCACTAATGATGTTTTCAAATCACATGTACTTTTAGGGCCTCAGTGAAAACACTCAACTTTAAAGTGATGTGTTTCCAATCAGATGTATATGAAATATATTTACACAGGTCTAATGGAGCTTGGACTGGGCCAGCGCCGGCCTGTGCAGCATATCAACACAATTCATTTCTGTCCAGCTGAGAACCATTTCTTCTTCGCCTTATGAATGTAGGTGGTCATAGCTTAGTTCAAAAAATGCTAATAAGCAATTTCTGCTCCAACAAGCTGCAAGAGGAGGAAAAACTGTGCAGCTGCTGTTTGAGGAACAATATGTGGTGGAGTTCAGCTGCAGCTGACACTGTTCATATGGTCTGTTATTCAGATGAAATCCATCGGATTACATTTAGTCCATGTTCGGTCTGTACTTCTGCACTTTAACAGTTTAGTTATAATGATTTCAGTTTAGTAAATTTAATTTAACTAACAAATATCCATACAACCAAACAAACACATGGGAGAACTGTACACATCCTGTAAGTAGCTGTTTCCACAGATTTCTCCTGACATGAATGACATGAAGCCTTTACACCTTTTCAGTATCTGATAAAAAGAATCTTAAATGGTGATTTGAACAATCAGTTCTTCTCAAATGCTTCTGGTTTGCATTTACATGTGGCTTTTCTGAGATTGAGGATCAGATATTTTGGTGGAAAACAAACATGTTGCTTTTGAACATTTTACTGATGTGTTCGGTATAAAACATATTTGTGACCTGCCGAATACATAAATTCACAACATGTCCTCATTACGTTGATAGAAAACATAACGCGGTCGCAATTTCCTTCTAAATGTATTTGCTGTTGCAGATTAGTTGTATATAAACCAGATTTGTAGGAGACAGTGTTGACACCTCTGATATAAACATACTTTACATTTCATGTCATTCCTTTATCTCTGTGTTTGTCTGAGGTCACACTAATCATGTCATCTGCACACAGACCTGTCAAACAGCCAAAGTCAAACCAGTACAAAAGCCTTTTTTCTTTTTCTGTTTCTGTCTTTCTTTGTCTTTAAGTAACACTCAAAATAAAAAGCCACTTAATCCATTCTTTTCCAGGCAGCAGAGATGGTAAAGTACATAAGTCTGCAGCGACGAGTCAGCCATATACAGAAAAACCATCTGTCTTCATCATTCTCCGGGCACAATTGATCTGCGGCACTCTGGAAAGTATTTATTATGAAAAGTCTCATTTTTTAAGCGGCCCGTTTAAAGTAGCAGTGGCCATAAATCACCCCTGAATCGGAGCAAATCAGAGCGCTCTCCCACTGGAATCCATTATTCCTATTATACCAGCTCTAAGTGGACATAACAGCTTAATCCAGTATCGATCTGAGCGTTGTGCGTTGGTCATCCTATCCAATCCCGACCTGATATCTGAGATGCTGCGTGACGAGCCTCGCGTCTGCTCTCACTTTAAATAATCACAGAGGGAAGTCTGCGTGGTAGCTGGGCTAACTCCTTCCTCATTAGAAAGCAATAAATAATGTGTCTGTGTGTGTATGTGAGGTCTAATCCTGGCTAATACTCTGTTTAATACCAGAGAACTTCAGTGAGCTGGCAGGCCTGGTAATTAAGTGAGCAGCAGTCTGTTCTGATGGCTCTCATGCACACGGGCATAAATTATTGAAATGCCGTTAAAATAAATAATGAAGTCGATTGCAGCATTTTGCATGTGGGCGGGAGGTTAAATTATGCATGAGCTCAATATTTGTAAGTGTAATAGGAAGTAAGTGCGCTGGTTTTCAAACCGTGAGGAGGAAAAAATCCCCCACCCACTGCTATTAGCCAGATTTAATTTAAGAGGAAAAAAACTCCGGAGTCAAAGTCGACAGCAGATATCAGAGTAAATATACAAGGAATGATGCCGCAGCGGTCTCCAGGGTTACGCTTACACCGCAGGTCTTGATGCCTACTTTTAATTTTAGGTGATATCTAGCAGTGATCTCCATATGCTTTGGCAGGGCTGACATGATAATTGAAGTTGGAGGGCGTAGCTAGGAAAGGCCCTGGGGCTGTGGAGTTGGAGGGGCAGCCTGGGTGGGGCAGCAGAAGGGGGTTATACCCTGTTTGAGGGGCACTGAGCACCAAGACTTGCTGACACAGATGCTCCATTAGATTCGGTAACTTCAATTAATCAAATCACCTGAGAACCTGGTTTTAAAACCTTCTCTCTAACATTCACTGTCTAACAACTAAAGAAATACTAATAAACTGTGGAACACAAGCTGTTTCAGTGTAACTTACAGACACTCAGGGACTTTGGAGACAACGACCCTGTAAGTCACTTGTGCAGCATTTTATCGTGACCCATAGCTACATTGTACTGCTAGGCGACCTCTTGTGGTCGGTCTGGTCTTTTCACCGTTCCAAGCTAGGCTAGGCTAAACGTGTCTCTGTACTAGAGATAAATCTCATTTCCCTCTTCTCATCTGATTCTGGGGAAAAAAGACAAAGAGCAGCGATTCGCAGAACGTGTTCGTTAACATTCAAATCTAAGTTGCATTTCACTGCAGTCATGTTGGAATTAGATTTGTGCCTGCAACAATACACAAAGGAGACTCTAAGTCTACATCAGGATGTATGACACGGACACACACACACACACACACACACACACAGGTTAGTTCCTGTCAGTAATGGCCTCCTGCCTCCCTCCTCCGTTTCATCTATAAATAGGTTGAAGCCGAGCGTGAAATGAAAAGCAAGAGAACAGCATGAAATGGGACTAAAGTTGGGAAAATGGACATATTTATCCTTTTGTTTTTGAAGAAGGCCGGGGAAATAATGGCACAATTTTTACATAAAGCCATGCAATCTTCACAAACAGTGCTGATATTATGCTTATTTTTATGCGCTGCTCTTGTTTTATTCTGTGTAATAATGGATCATTGTCAGCGACTGTTGTAAGGACGGAGGTCTGCTGTTGTTTTAGTCTGATATGCAGATGAGAACAACATGGGGGGAATATAACAGAAATTATCTGTTAAAACAAACAAAATGCTGAAATATTGTACTCACTGCTCTGCAATACGGAGCTGTGTTCTGGTCAGATGTTCTTACATTAACATTTTATTTTATTTTTTATTTTTTTTTAATCACTGTTGGGCTCAGTGTTTTCTCTGAAACCAGACATAACTTATTGTATTACAGTTCCTTCATACAACTTTGGTCTCATTTTTTTTTTAGCTATGCCCATTATTTCTATCATTAAAAAGTTTCAAACATAAGCAGAGAAACGATCGGGCAGAGTGGAAACCAACCAACAAGAAGGTGAACGGTGAAACTGTCTCCACATTATCATCCATCAGTTTACAGATACATTTCCTGCTTCAGCTTTGACCTGCCATTTTTTCATATTTGTCATATTTATATAGTTATCATATATTTTATCATAGTTATGAGCACACAGTTTTCCTGCAGTTATCATTATGATCATTTTCTTGAAAACCACAGGCCAGATTGAATTTGTGCATATTTCTGCTTTTAGCTCAGGGCCCAAGCTTCACTGGTAAAGCTTGAGAAAAAAACGAAACCATCAGTTTGGTGTTTGTGTCTCTAATGAGACCGGCAGCATCCAGGACCACGAGAAGGTTTTTAGACTGTTAGTGTTAGTTTGAGCTCTTAATCTAATTGCAGGAAATTTCCCCCCCAAAAACAGAGAATGGAATAATAACAAAAGGTTATACACGTCTCTATGAAACATGATTTGCATGTATTATCTAATATCAAACCAAAAGTGCAAGGAGTTGAGGCGTGGCCCCCATAGGGCCGCCCACCCTCCTCTGTCGTGGTGCAGCCTCTCACACACTTCCTGATCGGGTCAGGTGGCCCCCACAGGGCCGCCCGCCCACCCTCCTCTGTCGTGGTGCCGCCTCTTACACACTTCCTGATCGGGTCAGGTGGCCCCCACAGGGCCGCCCACCCTCCTCTGTCGTGGTGCCACCTCTCACACACTTCCTGATCAGGTCAGGTGGCCCCCACAGGGCCCGCCCTCCTCTGTCGTGGTGTAAAAATCTTATACTGTTTCTTTTCCTGTAAATTGAATTTGGAGTTTTTTTCACTGTCACAAACACTTTGATAGAGCTTTTGTTTTGTTTTTGTTTGGCATGAAAAAAACACAGATTAACAGGATTAACTCATTTTGTACCCAGAACATTCTGACTATTCTCTCATCTGTCATTTTGTATAAAATGAGTTGGCTCCATTCAGCCGAGCCCACCAAATGCACCATGGGAAAGTTCATCTGTACAAGGTCACCACAGAATTGATCTGAGACAACCTGTATTGTGTTTGTGACTGAGAGCTCAATAGCATGAAAGGAATAAAAACAGCAACAACAGCAGCCTCAAACAATAGAAAGGTTTATTCTGCAAACCACCCAACTGCAGCATCGCACACACAGGGGTGTGTGTTTGCATGTCAGCATGTGTGTGCGTGTTTGGACACAATTAAAACGTCCTCTCGGCGCCGAGTGCCAATGCATCACCCTGATGACAGTGGACAGGCTGTTTGCTTTGCTGCCGCTGATATCGAGCTTAATGATGTTGTCCTTCATTGCAGTTGCCGCGGCTGACCTGCCCATCACTGATGCGTGGCAGCTGGGTTTCAATTGGGAGGAGGTATATGTGTGTGTGTGTGTGTTTGTGTGTTCAGACACACTGAACCTCTGGTCGGATGCCAAGGCGTGAAGATGCCAGCAGGGATTTTTGTAACCGAGTCTCTAGAAACAGATCACGGTGTGTTTGACAAGGAGTTCTGCAGGAGGTGATGATGCAGGACACCACAGCCAATAAGAAGACATCTCAAATACCGTAAAGGTGTGGTCAGTGCGAGTCCTCAAAGAGATGCAGTGTCAGCTCAGTTGATAGAAAAGTCTCTTTTATGTGATAAACTATCCCAGAGTCAAAGGCTCAGAGTCACAGGAAGATGCAGCCCGGTCAATGTGGATATTCTTCTGAACACTAGACAACAAATGAACTATTGTGTATATAATTTATATTAAAATTTAGTTAATCTGTTTTTTTTTTTGTTTTGTTTTTTGTCATTGTCTAGAAATACCATACGATGATGACAACCGGTGTGTAACTTTCTGTCTGTGGCTCTCAGCTCTGATCCCATTGTTTCCTCCTGAAGACTGAATCTTTAAAAACACATTAAAATGTATAGTTTAGTTTCATAAAGCAGCTGGTCACTTTAGTTTGCTGGGGATTATTTTCAGCTGCAGATTAATCCACAGGACAGTGTGTCTGTGTGGGGACGAGTTGAAATAAACTACACAGTGATAAAGGAACATGTGACTCAGCGTAACAGTGTGGATCAGTGGTGTGTGTTTAACAGTTTTTGGAGACAGTGCTGCTCCGTGGCTCAGAGGAATCAGATACATCAGGCTGAGATACACACAGGACCGGTTGGTAGCAAACATTCAGTGTTGGTTTTCGTCTTTTCGCGGGATTTGTATGTCATTGTATAACATGTTTGTGTGTTTTTCAGCGAGTTAAGTATTTTCGCTGATACGCTGCTAAAAAGTGAAAGGGGAATAAACAGTGAGTGAAATGTTGCGACCACAAAACATGATGGAAGGAGATGGTTTTCATTCATCATGTGAGCTCTGGTTGTAGTGTTTATTAACGATGCTCAGAGCCTCTCGTTTCTTTGTGTCACCTAAAGATTAATGAATTGTCGGTGCAGTAAAGTGCTGCATGACTTGCTGTCAGTCACTGGAATGGTCTTTTGTTTTCCTGTGTGGGTCCGTGTCGTGCTGATGATGCAGGATAATAGTCATCAAACTGTCCAGTGAATAAGTTTCCTGTCAGCCTCTATGACTTACAGCTCGGGACCTGAGCCATTGTGAACGTCACATCCACTGAGAGACGTCAACATGTATTGTTTTCATTTAGCGAACTGAACCACAGGTGTTAAAGTTAGCTAACAGATGTTTGTGGAAACAGCCTCTGGTGTTGTTCATAGACAGAAAGGTGCTGCCAGGAACCAACACCTGGTCGTTCTTCTGAGTTTCCATCAGAGTGCGAGTGTTGTTCTGCTGGAGCCGCTGAAAGAACATGACTTATAACAGATTGTTGATAAATGTGAGCGTGTGTAAATGTCTCCTAATGTATAGTCAGCATAACTGGGCTGAATTATTCTTTCTTTCATTACACTAATGGCTCAGCAGAATGCAGCGGCATCGATGCAGAGAGAGAGAGAGAGAGTGAGTGAAAGAGAGAAAGGAAATAATTATTTTCAGCAGGGTTTCAGATACAGGTGGGAAAAGGGCAAACTCTCAGCTGGTGACGTTCATCAACGGGTGCTGTAAAGGTCACGCCGTGTCTCTCGACGTGCACCCACACCCGAAGGCGTGTTTACCCCCGCTGGGTGCCCCCCCACCACTCCTCCACAACTATGCAGCCCCCCACCCCTGCTTTTATTAGCCCCCATGGGAGAGAGGCTACTGCAGTGGCAGAACACTGTGTATACACACTGCGCTCGTTTAAGGTCCTTGTTCGGAGGCTTGATTGCTGATGAGGCCGCGCTGCTTTGGTTAAAAGCACGAATTAAATGGCTCTGACACGGTGACGAAAAGTTGACCTATTCCTCTATCTGCTGTTTTTTTTTGTCATCACTCAGTCTCTCCTCCTGAGCTTGAATCCAGACACAGCTGTTACCGTGTCTGTGTGAGCCGTTCAATAATGTATGGACCGTCATAGTAGTTGACGTCATTAATACCTGTCGGCGCTGCCTGGTGTTTCTGTGTGCTTACATCATGTTCTGCCCATTCAGCAGAAAGTCCACAAAACACATTTACATGATGAATCACTGAGACCAGGTGAGAAAGTGGGGCAGTCCTGATGTGTGACTGGCTCTGGGACAGCCCAGGCCGGACCGGCATCACAGGAAACCTCAGCCTGACACAGGATGAGGATCCTAAGAGAATCCTAAAACCAAAACAGGTACATGTAGTTGTTATTAGATAAATGTGGATTATGGTTAACACTCTGAACACCAGACTGAAACAGGTTAACTTTCCCAGTTTTGTGCTTAGTCGCACCAGAACGTGGTGCTGTGATATTTATCCATGTCTTTGTGAAACAGGTGGGGCTGGAAGCTTGCTGATGTGACTACTTGCGCCACTAGTTGTCGAGCTGCTCTGTTTCCTAATCGTCCACATCGTCCGTGGGCAAATCTAACATCTGATCAGCCAAAGTACAGTGTTGATGTGTGAGAATTTTTTTTTCTTTTCAACAGCTCAGTAATTAGCCGAGACCATTTTTTTGTACAGTAAAATATTAAGTTTTTCTCCACTTTTGGCATAGCGAACTTGATTGTGGACATTCCCCCTCTTTGTTGTCCGTGAGTGAGTTACACTGCTTGTGTTTGCAGCCGACATGAGAGGCTGAAAAGCTGCTAGAAAGCAGACAATCCAACATTCCTAAGACATTTTGATCTCTATGAAAGTCTTTTGTACAGAGTCTGTTTCTCCAGAAAGCTCATTAAAAATCCAAACTTCAGGTCTGCTCCCTGGCACCTCGCACAACATTGATTTTGAATTGAATTTAAGAGGAAAATATGGCCCCAGATATTAAAGCCAGAATGAGAGCTTTGAAAGTCTTTCTGTAACTTGTTCATTTGGAAATGCCAGATGTTCAGCGTCTTCAGCGTTTCTCACAGGTCACAGAGTTTTTGGAGGATGAGGACCTGGTCTCTGTGCTCCCTCAGTCAGCAGGTGTTTTGGGGGCCGCCGCGGCCCCCGCTGCAGCTTTCTCTGTATTTTTAACATGTAGGCCGATGCACCCATTCAGTCTGATGATGAGCGAGCCTGCCCTGCTGTGATTTAGCACACAGGGCTTTGTGCTGCAAGGGGAGGGGGGCTCAACCTACTTTATCAACGTTAATTTCAAAGCCTCGAACTGCTCGGTCAGCAGATTCAGGCAACGGCGGTGGCAGCAGAGTCGTGTTCTCCCAGAATTCCTCCTCAGCTGGCCTCCTTTTTCCTGCCGCCTCAGCAGTCTGGCTGCCTGCAGACCAGAGCGCCCTCGCCACTCACTGAAACATCTCTATGAAGCTCATGAAGCGCTTGGGGGTGTCGGCAGGCCAATGACTGATTTTCCACTTCCTGTGCATGTGACTGACAGGAGCCACTGCCGGAAAGGGCTGACATGTCGGACGCAGCGGACCATCGGATGTTTTTCTCTTTTTCCAGCCTTTGTCGGCACTTTGGAGCGTCACCATTTGTTCCAGAGTCGCTGTTGTCAGGCAGCCGAGCAGAACTGATGACAGCGGCCGGCCAGAAACATCCATCGCTGTTTCTCCCCGGGAGGCGATTTGTTTGTCATGCTGGGGGTTTATTGACAGCAGCAGCTACAGCAGAGGGGCACTGAGCACACACACACACTCAGAGAAGCAACATAACGCGGATCATTTCATATTATAGATGAAAAATCTCGCTCTCTGTGGGAAACAGTCCAAGATGGAACTAATGAAGTTTTCCTGAAATGCCCCATTTAGGAGATGAAGCAAACTGCAGCATCATCATCATCATCTTCAGGGATGAAGGACGCTGACAGTGTCAAAAACACCTTATATATAAATCAGATATCAGACAATACATTTGACTCACTGTGTTGCTGTCTGCCCCAAATTTATACTGCAGGACAAACAATACATACAATAAATAGTCGAGTCCAAATGAGCCTGTGTACAGTGTCCTCACAAAGCACAAGAATAAAGTCACATATGCTTATTGGTGCTATATTTATGTGTTTGTCTCTTGAATGTCCCATATGGGACAAATAGGACCTCTCTGTGTCAGAAGGTGCTTCACAATAAATGCAAGACACAAAAGACACAGCAGACACATGACAAGGACACACAGACAGACTGTGAGTGTGATGTGATACATTTCTGCTGATGGAGGCCGTAAGCCCAAAACAAGTTGGCCGCTCTCAAAGTTGGTCTTTTGACTTCTTCAGACTTTTTGCCTTCTCCGTGCATCTTGGAATTAGGTGAAGTTGCACTAAAAAAAAAAAAATCCCTACTCTGCATTTGTGCTGACTATAAGGAGGCAGAAATAGTTACACAATTTACAACAGAGAAGAGGAAGATTGTCTCCGCTTTGTGTTATGCAGATTTTTCTTGACAGTTTTCTGGACAGCAGTTAATGTCTGTGCGTTCAAATCAAATGCAAAGTGCAATTTTCTCCTTGCTTTGTTTGCTGTGGATTATTAGTGCAGTCCATGCTTCTTGCTTTTTTTCTTCTGACACATGAAAAAGACCTTCAGTGAGAGACGGCGAGCAGCTACAGAAGCTCGTGGTGGTAAACCTGAGTGTGATGCCAGGACTTTGGCTTTCTGTGGGTTTATCTCTGCATCCTTGTGGCAAACTGCACTTTAAGAAGCATTTTCCGTTCACAAACATAAACCCTGCAGGTCTCCTGTGCCAGTGCAGTCACACTGACTGTACACAGAATAACTATGCTGGAAAATCAAATCTATATGGCACTATTAACCACACAGTGGAGGGAAGAGCAGTGCTACCACGCTACCTTGCTAACCCCTGGCAATGTGCAAACATACTGCTATTTGTAGACCACCTCTCCTACATCTTCATTCCACACACAATTATCCTGCCAGCCACCTGCCAGACCTCCAGGCCATCCAGGCCGGCAGAAAGAGGAAACTCGAGTATCACCGGAGAAAACACAAAGCTGGTTTATTGCAAACAGGAGGATTTAGTTTCCTTGACCAGCCTCAGCTTTTGTTTCCTGGTTATTCTGTATTTTTTCGTCCCCATGAATTGAGTGTCCTCTTTGCCTCCTGGTAGTGTCTTGTTAGCATTCTGCCTGCTAGCTGCAAGTCTGAAGACCAGAACTAACAGAGTCTTCAGACTTCAGAAGAACCATAATGATAATCATCCACACCGGCAGCCACTCCAGCCTCCGTGTTCCTCTTCTGTCTCACCGTTCCACAGTCACCAGCTTTGTTATATTTCTATTCCCTTTCAAGTGATTCCCACTTCACCTGTACACTTAGCTCACATGCATATGAAGGAATGGAGAGAGACTGGGAAGTGGTTTGTAGAGAAAAACGCTGGGAGAGAGGGAGAAAGAGAGAGAGAGAGAGAGAGAGAGGGAAGGAGAGATTTCTTTTGAAGCGGGAGTTTGTCAGGAGAGCCATCGCTAGTTTCATTGCCGTCTCCATAACAGCGAGTCACTGGGGTCTGTTTTACACTTCAGGCGACATCAAGCAACTTGACGGAGGAGGCGAGTGGTGGGCACTTCACTGTCTCCTGCTCGCTCTGATTTATCTGTTTGTTCAGCAGGAAGCCAGACGGAGGCCTCCCGCCATCAGAGCGTTTTCATCACAGCAGAGAGAGTCCGAAGGCTCGGTGGAAGCTCAGAAATCTGAATCTCTTTTTTTCCTTTATTGTTGTGGACTGCGTTCCTTTCTGTCTGCTGCTTCCTTCCTTGGAAAAATATGTGCAAATTAGGTGCTGTGCCAGGTCGCGTTTGGTTTACCGTGCTGCCTTTTTCCTGGCGGCTGAGCCAGTGGCTGAGACGGAGTCTTAGAAGACAGAGGATGAAATTTTGATGACCTCTTGACCTTTTCTCTGGTGCCAGCGTTACATTCTAATTTCCACTAGTGCCCAGGACACTGTATGGCATTACCAACATGACATTTACTGACACATTCATCGTCCCCAGATGATTCCTTTTTAATTTGGACCTGAAGGTGGAGTTCACATTACTTCTGTTATATTCATTTAGCAGATGCATTCAACTGTCCAACACTTTCAGGAGCTGGAAACAGTAACGGGTTGAATCTGCATAGAATCAGAGCCTGAACTGATGACAGCCAGAAGCAAACTCATGTTGTATGAAACTATATAGAAACGACTTCCTGGCGAACATACTGATGTGTTAGAACTGAAGGTGCAGATGTTCGAGACGAGCCCTTTTCTTTCTGTCTCATAACGGCAGAAAGCTCATCAAATCTGACCTTTGACCTCAGATCCAGCTGCAGAAATGTGTCCCCTACACCGATGTTTTAATCTCCACACCCTGATGATATTATCACCTCTGGATGTGAGAGGGCCAACTCAATCACTTTTAATTACTTACACAAACCAGACGGCGAGCGCAGGCAAGCCCCGCCACCGCTCCACAACTTGTCAGTAAAATCCCAACAGTAAACCAGACGCCATTTTTTTTTCCAGTGGAGAACGTTTTTGCTGCCAGCAGATAACACAGTGGTGGCTTTCCTGCTGCTAGCAAACACACGTTACACCCCGAGGATTTACAGTTGATCAGCACCTCTACGCCCCGCAAACACACTCACACACGCACACACACACGTACAGCTCTCTCCGCACATCCCTTGCCATCACCCCTGGAGACTCATCTTGTCGTTTTCATCTTTTCGGGGATTGTGAAGGAGTGGAGAAGCTCAGGTGACTGCAGCTGTTTTTTCCTCCCAGCCCGTCGTCTGCTAATTAGACTGAGGAGTTATTAATTAAATTAGGAGCTGATGTGCTGATTGGCTGTCCCAGGATTTAACTCTCAGCGGACATCGCACTTCATCTGGCACATCAATGAACTTGACAAAACAGAACTTCAGTAGGTATAGGATTATGTGTGTGCGTGTGTGTCTTTGTGTGTGATGTTAGTGGCTGGGAGTGTTGAATGTTGTCGTTGTTGCCAAGTCATGTGACATCACCTGCAGCAGCTTCCTTTAACATGAGAGCAGAGAGAGAAGAAAACAGCCTCTGTGTGTTTTTGAAGAGCGCTGAAGTTCATGTTGTTGACTCTGACCTTTGAATGTGTGGCTGCAGGCAGGAGAGCGAGGTGGAGGTGGAGGTGGAGGTGGAGGGGTACATTGTGTAGCACCGTGCGATTCAGGTTGTCTGGCAGGGGATGTGACTCTCACTCAGAGAACACAGTGTCTTTGCAGAGGTAGGGACACGGCTTTAGGGATGTGGGTGTCGGTCTGCTGTCGGTCGTTCACGCTGAAATATCTCGACAACTGTTGGATTGATTTCACTGAAAGTTTGTGCAGACATTCAAGTCTCGGGCGTGTTTGTAATGGTGTTTGTTTAAAGGCTTCTTGAAAATCCCTGTCTGGTACAAATTAAGAGACCACAGGAAATGCAATAATTATAATTTTATGTTATAAACAGTGAAAAAATATGAAAAATTAAAAGTATAAATCTTTTAAATTTTCATTGTGGCAGAGAAAGAGCTTCATAAGCACAAACTTTTCATCAGAATCCATGGAGAAGGTTGTGGACTTTGTATTTTGTTCTTTCAAACTTGAACTTTGCCTTTACTGTTGAAGGAGATGATTAAAGACTGAAGATTCTTGCCCTTTTGGACTCCTCACAACAACAGCGTCTTGTAGTTGACATTGTGGACTCACTTCAAGCCCAATTAATTTGAAGAGTGAAATGTTGATGACCAAAACTACAAAATAAAAGTTGTACAAGCAGTTAAAGCTTCTCTGGGTCTTAAGGGCAAAATATCAGCAAAGCAGATGAAGCAAATTTATTTGAAAAAATAAATAAATAAATCCGAGCACATGAACAAAGAGCACATCGAGATTGTTTCGCCGTTTGATGTTTGGTCCAGCTGAAAGTCAAACAGTCGTCTGTACAGACCAAACAGAGCTGCAGGTAAACGGAGCGGAGCTGCTGCCTCTCCGCTTCAATAAGAGAGAAATGAAAAGCCAATGTCACCAGTACACTCGTGTGTGTACTGGTGACATTGGGCTAACAGCTAGTTTGAAAGACCCCTGATCTCCATGTTGAGAGAAAACACGGGCGGTGACTCTGACAAAGTCACCGTATTCACAGATAATTTAGCAGTGAGCGCTGACACTGGCCACCGGCTCTTGAACAGAGAAGAAGAAGTGGAGCGTGGAGAGGCTGAAGGTTCCTGTTTATTTACAGTCATTCAGACAGACTGTGTGTTTGTGTACCAGCTGAAGAGGGCGGCTGGCGAGGGTGAAGCCTTTCCAGCGTTCTCGACTCCCCAAATTTTCCCTCCTGATGGTCTCTTAGTCATAACAGCTCCAAGCGTGAAGAGTCTCTCTCCGCGGTGCCAGCGATGACAACCCGGCTGAACTTCAACCCCGACGGCTCTGCCTGTTCCCACTCATCGTTTTGTCAGCGCTGAGCGCCACCACCGGCGTCGCCACCTGCTAACAGCGACAGGCAGACTGAGGTTTGTTACATATGTCTGAGTGTGGGCTGGGAAATGTGTTCTGCTGCTGCTGCTGCTTTCTGCTCTGCGTGTTCGCTGCTGTGCTACAGTTTCTAAGTGCTCGCTCAGACTCTGAGCTGTTCGTGTTCACAGGCCTGCTGCTGTCGCTCTCATACGGTTAAAGGATAATTCTTAGTCCTGTGCATCATTTCAATGAGTGATGATCATGTTGCACACAGCACAAGAAACAGATCAGTCAGAGGACTGAACAAACCTGGAGACCACCCACTGATGAGCCAAACTTTACTCAACCAAGAGCTGCTTCTGCTTTGACCTGCTGGTTCTTCACACTGATCCATAGTTGGTTGAATTAAAGCACCAAGAAACAAAGCAATGTACCAACAAAAAAAAGAATTCAGATTATTCAAAAAGCCTCAGGCTTACAGACGGACAATGTGTTCAGAGAGAAACAACATAAATAGAACTGTTTCTGAGCAAACTCCACAAGATACCTTTACTTCAACCTGGTGTCCCTGAATTTTTCTTTTAAACTGTTTAAAAATGTGTATTTTAGAATTATTTTATCAGCTTTATTGTGTGTGATCCTTGATCATTTCTCTACTGATATAATTTCCCTTCCTGTTTTAGTATTTAGAGCAGAAATCAAAATGATCTTATTAACGATTAATCTGTTGGATCTTTTTTGGATTAATGAAATAATTGATCAGCGTCAGTAAAAGATAAGAGTTCGAAATGGCGTCTTCAAATTGCTCTAACAAAGCAATCACCTGATCATCATGTTATTGTAAGGCTGTTTGAACAGTGTAGTCTTGGATGAGACAGATTCATTGATTGATTCATTGATTGATCATGACGAGGCAGATCTGTACGTAAAATGTGTTTTCATTTTTGGCTGCCGCTCCGTCTATTAATAAAAAAGAATAAATCAATATGAACTGTGATTCGGGGGTTTTTAGGAGCGTCTGAGCTGAACATAAAAGGCTGAGGGAACACACACGTTAATTCTCCAAACACCCCCCCCCTTCTATTAATCACAAAATGCAGCATCATGCCAAGACATAAAGACATCAGATACTTGGAAACGATCCCAGATGCCACGATTTCAGAGCGGAAAACCTGCCTGGATCTGCTCCCGCTTCCCTCCCCCTCCATCTTCAGCCTTTATTTGTCTCAAATATCTCAAAGTCAAAAAAAATCCTCACAAGGTTAAAACGCTTTGGAGCAGCTTGAATGAAGTGAGTGACAGTTTTTCAGAGGGAAAAAGAGACGGAAAAGCTCTGAGGGCACGTTGCTTTCATTTGATTGGGAGACAGTTTTAGTTTTTCCCCCCCATTCTGTGGCATCAAGACGACGAAGACAAGCATCCACTAATCACCCCCACGTCCATCAAATCAACCTGCCCCCTCCCCCGTCTCTCCTCCACAGGATTGAGTTTCAGGAGGGAAACTGTTGACCTCTCCACGTCCTCCCAGGTGAGAAAAAGGAGGGATTTTCTTTCTTTTCTGTCTCCCTCGGTCTCTTTCATCACCTTGGTTGTAATTAGCTGGAGCTGAGATTTTTTTCCTTTTGTCAGCTCACTGAAAGGTGGATAAGCGTCCTTTGTGCCTCCTCACACCTTTTTTATTTCCTTTTAACAAGCTTTTTTTTTTTGAGAAGAAACTCCGAGCCCCGCCACCGTCTCAGAAGGAGGCTGATAACCAAGAGGGAGTTTCTACTTCTCTCTTTTGCCTGTGTCGTTACGTCTTTATCTCCCAGGACACAATTAGCTGCTCTATCGCTCATCACCATGCTGGTATTTTTCTTTTTCCTTTATTTATTTTTTGCATTTAAAAGCAGCTGTCCTTTGTCAAACCTCACTGTTGAAAAGTTAAAAGCGGTTTTGGTCTGCAGTGGAGGAAACACAACTGTGTGTGAAGAGATAAAATGGTCTCAACCTGCTTTGTTCATAACAGAAACAGCAGCATCCTGAATTTATCCTTTTAAAAAAAGATGTCACAAAGGCACAAAGAGAGAAGTTAGTTCCTCTTTTATTTATTTTTCCTCAAGTTTTAAGTCTCTTTTCAAGTTTTGTCAACATTCCCTCACCTGAAGCACTCTGGCATGGAAAGGAGTGCTGTGTTTTTTCATTTACCTTGGTAGCTTTGCATCCTCTGATCATTTGAAGTTTTCTAACAGCTGCCAAATTCCTCACTTGATTGATTTTTTCCTCATTAACTCCACTAATTAAAGAATTACAGGATTCACATTCTCCCAAATGTCTACAAAGGGTTGTTGAAGTGCCCCAAGAGTAAATGGGATGAAAATTCAGTGCTAGAAACTCCCGACCATCTTATGAGTGAGCTGTTAGAAATTCACAATGGTACATAAATCTAACCATGGGACCACTGTGGTTATACAGCATCTGTCAGCTCCTCTCCCTCTGTCACAGTCTGTATGGAAAGTTCACGTCACCTAAACGTGTGTTTAATTAATAGATGACTTTAGTGAATGCTTTTCACAAAGCCAAAGAAATCAGTCCTCTCTGATCAGCCAGCAGGTTTCTGTTTAAACTTTATTGACATGATGTGGGAGGAGTTAGGAGCATTTCTGTGTCTGTTTTTGTGCCAAGTTTGAGCACTGACAAAAAAATTTTTTTGCTAGGATTTCTGGATTCTGGATCTTTTGGGATTAAGTCTGCACCATTTTTTGTTCATAAATTCAATGAGGAACCATTTTGAATTCACGGCTTCTAGATTTAAACCTCTGGCTTCATGCTTGATAACAGCTGAGGCTCATGGGTATTGGAAATGACGTCCTGGCTGATCCACATTCTTCAAATGTTATAATCTATAATTCTGCCATCCTGATTGTTCATACTATAACTGTTAAAGGTTTTTTGGTCCAGGTGAACCTGGAGCTCAGCAGAGACATGTAGAAGCATGAGGGAAGATAACACCAAGCACTGATATACTGCAGGCTGAGGGTGTGGCTGATAAGGTGATTGCAGACAGGTGAGCAGGAGTTTTGGCGGGAAACTGAAAGTAGATTGGCCACGCCCAGGCCTAGACACACACAAACAAGAAAACAGACAAACAGGGGACAAACAAGAAACACTAAGGACGAGGGAGAGACTGTGGGCTCTGAACATTTAGTCCTGTCCATCCTGCCAAACATGATTCCTCAGAAAAGAAGCTGAGATGATAAAAACACTGGTCTAAATGCTGTGTTTCTGCGTTAACACAGCCTGCCCTGGTCCAGTGGATGTGGTATGAGTGTCATGATACACACTGTGTGTTTGAATATAGAAAACAACGGACTCACTCAGTCCCGTGCCCAGCCTGTTTCTGTTCTACAGCAACTCATCATCTGTTGCCACTTACATGGCAGCCATTAATGGCCTCTGTTGAGAAAATGACTCGCTCATCTCTCTCTGCTTTGGATCTCTCAGTCACCATCGTCTGTTTGAATATCGAAGGTCCCTTTTCTGTTTGTTTCTCTCCATCTTTGCGATTCCACGCTCAGGATTTAAAGATGAGATGTTTTGATAGTAGATGATGTGCGTGATCTTTGGTCTCTCTGCCGTTTATCCTGTTTTATCTTTTCGCATGTCTTTAACGATGTCAACAAACATTCAGTCGGACTCTCTTCGCTTCATCTGCAGCCACAGAGAAAACTGGCAATTAAATCTGAAGCTGTGAAGCTGAACTGCGCTCTTACAGATTAAGACAACATGATGAGGAGCCTGTTTGCGTGTCAGGAAACACCAAATGATAAATGAAACTGTGAGCTGAGCGGTCAGTAAATGAAACAAACTGCAAAAAAACCTGTTTCAGTTCTGTTTTAACAAGCAGCATCTGCTGTGAATTTGTTCATCTGCAGCTCATTTGCTCATTTGAAGATTTATGTCTGACATTTAGAGCCAATGCCTTGAATGTGAAGTTCATACAGATCAGGGTACAGTTACAGTTGAACACTGAGAACTGAAATCCTGGCATCTCACAGGAATTCTCGCTCAAATCAAAACCGTTTTCACAGAGTAAACACCTGCATTTTCTGGCCTGTGTGAGCTTGTCCACGTGCACCGGTGGTTTTATTGCTGTTATTACTGTTTTCATGGTGATTTAAGTGGATTAACATTTCAGCTCCAGCCTTTTCTTTTTGCTACTTTTTGTTCTGAAACAGCAGCTCTCAGTCGAGTTGTGTGACAAAATATGGTTTTTTAAGAGTAGATGTGAGGAAAGCGAAGTGAAAAATCTGTGGTTCAGGTAACAGGCGTTTGAACTCAAAGGCAATATCAGTCACCAGCAGAGACTGGTGCTATGGCTGTGGTGGCACACAGACAGTCTGTTAGGGAGTCGTATATACATGGAGGGACTAACGAGGGAATGAGGAGCAGGTGAGCAGGTCAGTGTGGGGACCAGGTGAATGGAATTGGCGTCATGAGCAGCACAGTGACTGTGGGTCATCTGAGTTTCAGCAAAGCTCAAAGTTCAACTCACAATCTTACTTTTGTCAAACGCGAGAAAATAAAAGCAAAACAACGTGAAACAGAAATGTTAGAAAATCAGAATAATCATCATTTTATGATTCACTACCCACAGCTGTGATTATCAAACTTTTTTCATGGTGACACATCCTGGTTTTCAGAACACACCATACGAATAAATACAAGCACCAGTAAGTACCAATACCAAATATCAAAAATATATTTGTCACAATGAGAAAAATATATAATTTTTTTATTTAATTGAAAAATAAAAATATTAAGACTTGTGTCTGGTCGTTCTTTGTAGAAGACTTAATATTTAGAAAATCCTATTTCCTTCGTCTTTCATCATCCTTCATTTTTAAAGTACAGGCAGCAGCTGCCACTCTTACATTAATTCTCAAGTTTTCTGTGAAAGTGACAAACTGTTGATTTTCTCTCCTATTCAGACTGAGACTCTAACGTTAATTATGAGTTGTGCGATGGTTTTTGAAAGGAAGCATTTACAATGGAGAATGGTGAGATGGCATTGAGTTTTTAAAGACGATCCATATCCTTAAAGGGTGAAACAGCACTCTGCCGTTTCTTTTTTTTTTTCTTTTTGTCTCTGATATGGTCTATTGATAACATTTTTTCAAAAGTATGCAAAACACAGCACAAGGACCCTCCACAGAAATATTCTATGTTCAAAGAACCCTGAACAAGTCCCCGTCTGCCTCTGAAAGAGATTCAACAAAGTCTGACAACCTCGCCGTCATTAGTCACACTCTCCAAAACCACTCCATACTTTTTATACTTCAATGGAGCCTCCTCTGATGGTGAATTTGCTTGTTAAAAGTTCTGTCAAATAGTTGTTGGCTTTTTTTTTTTTAATCCTTGCTCACTCTTGGCTAGCAGGCGATGTCTAATAATAGCAGCCGGTCATACATGGGCGGCCGGGCCATGGGAATCCCCTCTTAAATTAATGAATGTGAGCATGAAAATTCAAATCACATTTCACACAGGGTTCGTCGCAGGGATGTTTTAACTCTGCTGGTCACTCATTAAAGACACAACAGGCTTTTTTTTCTGGTCGATTTGGAAATCCGCAGGAGCTCAGAGATCAATAGCATCTCAAAGTGTGAGTTCTCACCATCACAGACCCTGAAATCCACAGAACTGTTGCCCAAAATTCAGCGTAGCCGCCATCTTTCTGCTCTTCACTGAGGGTGATGAGGCAGCCTGTCTGTTGGCAGAGATCTCCACGGTTTCTGGGTAGACTGTCATGAGATGTTCATGATTACCAGAGGATGAATCTTGATGACTTTTCGTCTATCACCAGCATCAGAATGAATTTTGGTTTTTCACTGTACTTCTGTTTCCATCAGCCTGAAATATCCAAATCAGAGCTGTTAAAAGAAACAGATCAATGTGTTGATTTGTTTTCTGTTTGAGAGTCAGATAAGAAGAGCTGGAGTCAGGACATGGTTAGCCTAGCATGGTTAGCTTAGCAATAAAGACATGAGAGCAGAGGGAAACAGCTAGCCACCTACAAACACCTCTAAAGCTAATTAACAAGTTCAGACAGAAATGTCTCAGCACAAGCACAAGGTCAGTTTAGTGGCTATTCTGGAGCTTTCAGTCATATCACATGATCTTGCTGTGTGTTGGAACCACTCCAAACGTGAGATTTTGGTTTTGTGGCTGTGATGCACATTTCAGCCTCTGTGAGCCACCAGTCACAGCAGAGCCTGCAGGTTTAGGAAGGACCCTGGTCTTCACGTGTCTTTGAATTTCACGGTGGGTCTGTGGAGCAGCCCGACAGAGCGACGTCACTGTTCGCGGTGTAAAAGGATGAATGAGACATCATGTCTCCATTGATTTCTGCTCACAGGGTTTATTTGGCAGAGGATTATTGTCTGATGTGAATGCCGCCTCGCTCTCCGTGTCATTTAAAGAGCTTGCTCCCCGCTGCAGTCTTTGATCCTGCTCTACTCGAAGACAGCGGGACGCCGCCCCTCATTCTCCAACTGCAGCTCCGCAGACATGACTGACACACAGCAAACGGGGGACAGCTCCCTGTACACCTGTCTGTCTCTCTGTACAGCTGTCTGTCTCTCTGTACACCTGTCTCTCTGTACACCTGTCTGTCTGGCTGTACACCTGTCTGTCTGTGTGATCAGGCTGGAAACAGACCACCTGTGGATTCAGGAAAATCTACTTGTGAGTCCAGTTCACAGCTCAGTTCCATCTTTTCGTTACTATGATGAATGAGTGCTCAAGAAAATACCACAAAATTAAAAATGATATTTAAAAAATGAGAAGACATAATCAAAATTATGACCACCAGAGTCAGTGAAATCAAAATCATAAGTTCCAATTTTAAATTCAATCCAAATTAGAAAGCAACTATAAATAATTTTCCCTAGCTAAAGGTATTCTCTCACAGCAAAGACAATGCAGATGATATTGTTAGCATTACTGTCGGTTGCCTCCGTTTCTGAAAAGCAAAATGTCGTTTCTGAGCTGCACAAGCTTGAAAAGCTCCACGGTGTCTGTCCAGATGAGAACTCACACGAGTGAGGAATTTAATCATCATTGTTGTTGTGAGACTTTTATGTACACAAATTCTTCTCATTTTCAGATTCAGACCCGCGTACAGCTGCTGTTAGCCCTGATGAGATGTTTTCCTTACATACTGTGTCCTTCCTGACACAGTGTGATACTGTAAGATGTATGTCTTACCTGTAAATCATCATTTTAACCTATGACAGATTAATTAGTGGATACAATTATCTCGATCATTTCCAAAGTTTGATTTCATGTATTTATTTTCCTGGAGGGAGCGTCCGTCAGCAGCACACCGTTCATACAGGAACAAAATGTTGCATCCCTCCAGGCTGATCTGTGTGAATGTGCTGAGGTCTGACTTACTGTAGGTGCATTGTGGGTTTGATTCGACAGAGAGGCAGGTTGTTATTGTTGTTCTGCAGTGGAAAAAAAAAACATCAAACCAGCAGAGTTACAACAGCCTGAGGGTGTCACATTGGATGGAGAAGTGTGGATGGAAAAGTTTTGTGTTTTGTTTTTTGCAGGGAGGGGCGGCAGTTGTGTGATTGATTTCTCTAAAGCCAAAGGGGCTCCCTACAACTACTATGAAGAATCTGCACTCATGTTACAGGTAAAATATATATATTTGGAGTCTGGCTTTGTCAAAATTCTGACTTCAGGCAAAGCTTTTTTTTTTTTTTCCTCCACTATTGAATTCACATCCTGAAAAAACCAACAGAGAATTTCCCGTCACCTCGTGTCCACAGCAGCCAGAGGCTGTGTTCAGGTGAACCTCAGCAACTCATTAAAATGGAAAATGATCAAGAGACCTGATGTGTGTTTTCAGGTGTTAATGGATCACAGGTAAATCTACGACATGAAGTGGACCAATGAAAAAGACCCTGCATGGTGTAAATAATAGAAGACTTAAAGTCCACGGTTTGTTCTTGCTACAAACAGGAATAAGAACTCATGCTAACAACGCAACAGTGGATGTTCTGTGTTCTATGTTCTCTGTTCTATGCAATTTCCCCATTGTGGGACTAATAAAGGTGTATCTTATCTTATCTCTTCAGGTCAGGAGCCTGAACTGGAACCAGGAAGTGGTTCTACAACTACTGCTATTACTACTAATAATCTGCTCTACTACTACTACTCCTGCTTTTACTATAACTGCTACTGTTGCTATGCTATGCTAACTCTCTATTACTCCTACTCCTACAACCACCACTACTCCACCTACTGCCACTACTACTACTACATCTATTACTAGCAGTACTTTAGTGCTAATATTGCTACTTATTATTGGTAATCCTCCTGCTACAGTACCAGAGCAGTCACTGCCTCAGGTACGTGCTGTTATTTTGTGAACACTCCAGCTGCTGCAGATGCCACAGTTCCTACCTGAGCTACTCCTGGTCTTACTCCTGTACCTGTCACTGTCAGTCCCCCTGCGTCTCAGTGAAATCTAACCTCTCTCAGCTGGAGATTTGGGCTCTTACTCTTCATTTCATCATTGGACGGTAAATTATACCAGATGAGGGGAGCCGAGCATCCTGGGAGGGCCGGTCAGCATTTTCCCAATCTGTTGCCGTGGTGACGGCTGTGATGGCTACGTTCCCCCCTCTCTTTCTCTTTTTCTGTGTGTCTCTCATTCCCTTTGTCTCTCTGCCGCCCCTCCCTTCCATCACCCCGTCCTCCCTCCTCTGTCTCTGGGTGGGCGGTGTGGTTAATACTTTCGTTTGTTACGTTCATTATGTTTGACAGTATAAATGGGCTGTTTTAGGTTCTCTTGTCTCTGTTTTTTTTCTTCCTCTTCTTCTTCTCTTTCTGTAGTTGGTGAAGTCCCTCTCCTCCTTTGCTGTTGCTGCCTCCAGATCAGATTTTTCTCTCCCTCCTCCCTCCTGCATGTCTCTGTTGCCTCTCTCCACCTCGCTGATGGTTAGAGCTTAGAGTCTATTCACCAGAGAGATGAGGCAACAGCTTTCCACTGCCCCCCCCCCCCCCCCCCCCGTTCCCCACTCCATCCTTCCATTCCTTCCCCACTCCATCCTTCCATTCCTGCCCTCCATCCCTCCTTCCCTCCACTCTAAACCCCACAGACACATTAATCCTTTGCTCAGGCTCAGTTTACAGACACAATAGGCCTCAAAGAATTGGACTTCAGATAATTGTGTTGCTATCCCATTTCATCTGGAATGGAATCGTGTGGTGCTCACCACAAAGCTCTGGGTACCCCGCCTCGACACACACACTCTCTCTCTCTCACACACACACACAGATGGAGTAGGTTTTGGCGAGTGCAGCACTATAATTATTTCCCCCTCTATTCATAATCATCATCATGAAAATTCACCACCACAGGCTCGAGTCCACACTCCTGGCCCCGCCGTGTCTGTTTGATGTGTTGTCATGACGATATGGCGGCAATATGGTGCCTGCCCGGTGCCTGTGTTGTTTTGGGGGATTGTGGGTAATTAACCGCTGCGCCAATATGGCCAAACACCTGCTCTGGCGGGCCCCGTCGGTCAGCTGGGTTGCCAACCCCACGACCTCTCGACAAACACCAGGAGGGAGGAAACAGTCGTGTGGAATCTCGTTAAAACAGGAGGACGGTTCTGCTGGAAGAGCGAACAGGTGGAAACTGTCAGGTGGAGCTTGACTTGTTCACGAATGCAGTGATAGACATCACACGGCCAAAAGTATGTGGACAGCCTCCACTCTCCTGGTGTAAGGCTTTCCAGGGATTTGCAGATCAGCATTAGTTTAAGTCCACCACAAACCATGAAGTTATAAACACACTGTTAACTAAAGCTGTATTCAGACTATGATACCAGCCTGACACCAGCCTGACCCCACAGACACGGGGCGTCTGAAATCAAAGTGGCTGGTTTTTTTTAATGAGTGGCATAGATCGGTGCAGCATCTGGGAGGTTTCATGATATTTTGCCAAAAAAAAAAAAAAAGCTCATTTATTTTGTTTGACGACTTCTACAATGTGACAAAAGCAGAGCGCTCATCCACACACAGCATATTAATTCTTTTGTAGCTCATTTCAATGAACCTGGGACCATTTTCACCAAACCTCCAACATGCAAACAGCAACTTGCAACATGAGAGCTTCCTTTGTTTTTCCTGTCCTTTATTCCTCTCAAATAAAAGAATTGCACTCTTGTTGTGGAGGCTAATTTTTGAATTGCCTTGATTTTTGGGGCCCATGGTCGGTCGCTCAGGGGGAGTCCTGAGGAGTTCGTTTTTTTCATTACAGACTTTTTGTCCCCATTTTTTTTACTCTTTAGTTTCCTGCTTTGTTGATGCTTAATGCCTGTCTCCATCTTGGTAGAGGTCGGGTGGAGGACAGCGGTGGAGTCGGACGAGTCAGAGAATTCATCTTTACGTCCCTTACAAAGTCTGATATGTGGTAGTTTGTAATATATTGGAATTGTGTCAATAAAGCTGAGGCAAACTTTTCATAATTGCCAAAGAATTGAAGAGAAACATTTGATTTGGGAAAACTTACACACACACACAGCTGTACATGCAGAGTTCTTCCTCCCTGCCTACATGCTGCACCCTTTGTCTCGTTATCTTTTGTTCCCCGTTTGATCTGCTGATTACATAATTGCTATTGTATAATCGTCTTTTTATAAAACTGACCTGCATAATCAGGCCTCCTCAGACGCTGTTTCTCTCAGACCGAAGGAAAAAAAAAAACAACATTATGTAACTCAAACTGTTATTTATTTCCATGGGTCACTGAAGTTTACTGTGATTAGACTTTATTATTTACAGGAATAAAGATAAAGGACACAGTGATGACTGCTGCAAAGAAAATGAATGAAACATGAAGCGAGGTTAGTGAGATGTTTTTGGATCATCAGACGTGTCACTCAGCTGTAGAACAGAGAGTTTATACAAAAGTGACACTGGGAAATTTGAGTTTAGTGACTGTGTATTCAGCTCTAACCAGAGTTGAGTTTTCCAAAGTATTTATCACATGAAAATTGGTAGTTACAGTAAAATATTTATGTAATCTGAGTCACCAAAGATCCCATCCAGGATAAACACAGACATGAGGATCATTGTTTCGGGGATGAATAGCTTAGTTTCTCTAAATGTAAAATCTACTTATATACCTTTGTTGTTTGCTGATTTCTGTATTTTGAACTGTTTGACTTGTAGAATGTAATTGGTTTGAACTCATTTTTAAAAATGCGAGACACTCGGATCAGCTCAGCTTCTCTGTCCCCGAAATTATTTTTTGAAGCTTCCTTTGATCATTATATTTCACCATCACACACTAAGTCCTCAATCTCCTTTGGATTATTTGTTTGTTTGTTTTGTTTCTGTTTTTCTTTCTTCGAGTCATGATGATTCATTTTATTATTTTTATTTATTTTTTGTGTATTATATGTTTTATTTATTTATTTATTTATTTATTTATTTTGCTGGAGGGGGTCCCTGCCACCCTTTGGTAGCCCCCTCCAGACCTGCCCAGCCTCAAGTCTGGAGATTTCCATTTTAGCATGTGATCATAAGCATTTTAATAATTCTGTTTATCTATAGTATGTATATCAACATTTGTAGAGCTGCTTCAATATCTATATCCAACCTGTTGTCCTGTGATCGAGTCAACAGAACAAGACTGACAGAACACTGGTGACGACCATTAACTAAAATCATCAGACAAAACCAAAGTCAGGAAAATACAATATATTTAAATCTTGATCTTAGCTTCTCTGTTAGCATAGTGAGAGTCTTGTGTCTTGAATTTGTCTTTCGCAAAAGACTCATTATGTAAAGTTGAAAAGAAATCTGTAGTTCAACAGTGGCCGAGTCTCCAGCTCGACTAATTACGTTATCGTTTCCAACATTAATTGTTTAAAAAATAAAGTGGTTTACAGGAGGGTGGGTGACACGAGCTTATCGTGCAGAGACAGAAACCTTTGAGAAGCTCTGCTGTAAATGCTAAGATTTCTCAAAGTTCAAGAGCAGAAGGAAAATAAATCCTCCTAATTCAGTTCAGTGGGGGAGTAAAATGTTGTTTCTCCAAACCATCCTCTAAATTCCTCTATTTGTCTCTTTTCCTTTTGTTCCTTTCCTCCTTCTTTCTATTTTTATTCCTTTCTTTCCCTTTTTTCTTCCTCTTTCTTTGTTTATTTTACTCTTTTTTGACCTCTTCCTTCAAACTTCTCTCCTTCTGATAAATTCTCCTTCTCCTCTCTGTTCACTCTCTCTCCCCCACCACAGTCCACCGTGTCCCTCTGCAGTCCTTCCCCCTCCACCCTGTAGGGGTCACTGTGGCTCTTTGTCAGCCCCGGCCCCCTCGGTGCGGCTGCAGCCCCTGTAGTGAAACGCCTCCCAGGCATCATTTTCTTGGTCAAAGTATAAAATGTTTTTTTCTTCTTCTTCTTTTTTTTTTTTTGTGCATAATGGAAGCTGGAGAATATTAACGGGGCAAATATCTGATTTCATGCAAAAGAAAATATCTGATGTACAGAGAGGAATATTAAACATGTCTCCTGGTATTGTAGTTTTTAGGACGACTTGGTGCTAAACAGAACGAGCTTTTCACTCTCACAGAGAGAGGAGAGGGATGAGGGAGAGGCAGGTAGCAGAGCAGTGACACGCCCCTTCTCTACCTTCAACATATTCACCTACAGCATAACACACACCCTGCGTTAAAGGGTCAGTTCACAAAGAAAGCAGAAACTAAACGTTCTTCATGTGGATACGTTTCTTCTGTCTTAATAATATGGAGCTTTACAGAAAATATTTTCTACCTCAGCCTTCTCACCTTTTGCTTTGTTTGTTTTTTGGTTTTATCATTTCAGCGAACTGACCTTTAAAAGAGTATTACTAAGATTTATTAGACTCAATAGAGGATTCAATACATCTACTTTGTGAGTGTTTCCATAACCAGCTGCGCGTTTAAGGCTTCGTTTAACAGGCCTGTGAAAGACAGTATCACAAACCCTGACCACAGATTACAGGGGTTTTCACTTCCTGACACCATCCAGGACTCGAGTCTTTGACTCTTACACTAACTTCACACTGCACAGAATCAAACACAATCAACGGCCACGTTTTAACCCAACATGTTACCATGGTTACTAACCCATGGTTAGTAAATGACCTGCCACCGTGAGAGTTTCCATGGTCAGCTGGGTGGTTGTGATGTGGAGGGGAGCCTTAAAAAGACAAAGGAAAACAATGAGAATGTCTTTAAACAACAAACACTGATTATATTCAACCTTCAGAGCAGGCCATGGTCAGAGTCCACGTACATATGGTGTGGGATGAATTTCTCATCTTTACTGCATTTATCGTTCAATTGTTTCTTGAATGGATCCCTCATCATATAACATCATCATCATCAGATCAGCCTTCAGCTTCCTGTCCACATCAGAGCCAATCAGGGAGCAGAGATTTCTGTCCATCTCATGCGTAAAGACCAGATAAAGCCACAGATCCACCCGCTGACACAAAAACTACGACACATTACAAACGTGTTTAACAATGAGCTTTTCATTTTTACTGGATTTTTAGCAGGAAATATCCCCATTCTTTACAAACCTTCATGTTTAGCATCTCAAATCTGATTTCCTCTTGTTCACTACAAAATTCAGCTGCAACTGAATCTTGTCTGAAAGTACAACAGATTTTCTCATCACTGCTCTGAAGCTCCAAACACAAAAACAGAAACAAAAACTCAGAAACTAAATCCAGAAAAACACCAAAACAAAACAGCATCATGTTCATCATGTACATATGCAGATATACACATATGATTCTGCAGCTCAGATCCTCCAACATGCTCCAAATGACCACTCACTTCTGTTCCCTGGCTGGTTTACTGCTGTACACAGAGTCTTAATGCACAACAACCAATAATAAGCATTAGTGCTAATGATGATAACAACAGAGCGCTCATTAAAACCTGATGTCAAGCGTCCTGTGGATGAAAGAAAACCAAAACAGGAAAACACGAAATGGAAGATATTTATGGATCCAGAGAAAGCGTCTTTTGTCTGATGAAGCAAAAACACACACGTTCTCTCCACCACTCCACATGCATGCACACACACACGCACACACACACACACACACACACACACACACCCTTACTTGCAGGCTGTTCTTCAAAAGAGGGAAGTCAGATCCTGCACAGTCACATAGCAGCCTCTGACTCACTGTAATATATTCTACTGATACATAGTGTGTGTCTGTGTCCAAGTGTGTGTGTGTGTGTGTGTGTGTGTGTGTGCGTGTGTGTGTGTGTGTGTGTGGTGCTTCTGAAACTTGGACTCATTCCCTATATGGAGAATATGTAGGCTGTACAGTGTGTCAGTTGTCAAACATTAATGAGACTGTGTTCGGCTCAGACTAAATGCAGACAGTGATTATTTATTTATCCTTTCAAGTTTGTGTTTTTGTGTCCTGAGGCCAGTCTACTCCGCAGGCGTATTGTGAGACGCACACTCTTCCATCTCTACATATGTATCAGTCCTCGCCGACTCTCAGAGACCTGTGTTGTTTTACTCTGCCAAGTCTTTTTTTTTTTTACCCTTGTTTGGTGAAGCGTAACGTCCATGGGCAGCTGTTCAAATTGTAATGCTACAGTATGTTGTGAACATGTGAGGTAAATCTATACTTATGGATCAATGGCCTCAGTTTCACTGCTTCTGGTTTCAGTGTGAGCTCACAGTGAAGAGCTGAGGTGAATGAAGGGAAAAAAAAAGACTCAGTAAATAAAAACAAAGCCATTTTCCTCCTGAATATTCATGAAGCCCACCAGTAAGCCCAGTGAGCACAGCCACTGTCCATTCAGCTCTTTAGGAGCTCTGCTGCTGGCAGGACCAACAAGCCTCCAGATTAAATGAGAAAACACATTGCTCGTAATTACCCCCGCTGCAAAAATAAAGAGGTTTTATGATCATACAAGCGGCGGTTATGTGACGTGGTTGGGGTTTGGGAAAGATTATTGTTTGGGTTAAAATGGTTTGGAAAAGATTGTGTTCATGGGTAACTGCTTTAACAGGTGTCACCGTCACTGGGAGGACAGCCTGAACAGGACAGGTGGTTCAGAGGACAGACAGAACACATGTTGGACTTGGCGTGGATTGACCAGATTGATGCTTCTGTACAGAGTTTGCTCAACTCAGTCGTCACTATGATGATTAATGCAGCTTCCATGTCACATCCATAAAATAATATTAAAGCTATTGCAACAGATTCTGCTGCAGTGAAATGACGCGCTGTTTGTATCTGGTTCAACAATTTGCTCATTTAAGCTTAACTTCTGATGTGACTACAGGGCGAACAGCAGTGAAAACCATGTTGGAATAAAGTACGAATACTTCCAAGTCCGAAGAATGGGAGGTTTTCCCGCTCTTACAGTCCAACATGACCCAAATAAATCTCACGCTCTGCTTAACTTTAGGCAACTAAAACTGCTTGGTTAAAGTTCAAAAACTCTGTTCATTGTTAAAAGGAACAAACATTGTTCTGTGGAAGGTGATGTACTTTCTAAAAATAAAAACTTAAGGCACCAAGAAAGGAGAAAAGAAAAGAGAATCACACTTTGTAACCCTCCACCTTCATATTCCTCCTCTTCTTCCTGAGCTTAAGAGAGCAGTGTGGGTAAAGACCGGGCAGGTGGCGACGGCTGTTTGAGTCTCTGATCACATGTTAACACTAATGAATGGGAAAGAGAGAAGAAGAGAGGACAGTGTGCACTGTGATCATTAGCAAAACCATTAACCGTGGTTCAAGACCTGGAGCTCAGACCACATGAATCTGTAGGTCCCCTTTTTGTTCAGGAGTCCTGGTTTTGTAGGTGGTGTGCAGTTCTGCCAGAACATGAACGAGCTCAGTACATTTCAGCTCCAATCCCGGACCTTAAAACTCTGTCCTCTGTCAGGACTGAACGTGGACTGAACCCAAATGCACGACTCCAAGGCGAAAATTCAGAAAAGCAAAGTCTTTATTAAACAAAGTGACGAAATAATAATCACCTGAAACGGGAAAAAGGCTCAAAAAACTAAAGTCAAAACAAACAGAAAATCACTCAGTTGAGGAAACCAAAAATCACTCTTACGAGGAACAAACGGTGAAACAAAGGCAACGCCACTAGTCTAAACAAGGAAGATCAAAATGCAAAGAACACCAAAAACCTAACAAGAGATACAAAAACAAGATATGGACGCTGGTTCTCTTGACGGAGGACAAGACAAACTGGCACGGAACAAGGGAAGACGCAGACCATATATACACAACAGGTAAGGGGAAACAGGTGGAAACAATTAGGGCGGGGAAGACAATCACAAAGGCGGGAAACCAGACAAAGGCAGGAAGTAAAATGAGACAAGAAACACAAGGGCAATAATTTCAAAATAAAACAGGAAACCACAAGACAACATAGACACGAGACAAAACATAAGGCATTATTTACGGACCATGACAGTCCTCGACACGACGGCTATCACACACAACCTGGATATGTCAGCCACATCTGTTTTCTTCCATTGCTAACATCACTATGAAGAATGTGAAGGATTCATACTGTTCAGAACGTGGATTTGTACAAATTGCACGTCAATCCGTCTGTAGCAGAGCGGAGGCTTGAAGAACGGGTGTTGCAACAACACCACCTGGAGAATTTCTCCCCAGGAAATTTAAACTAAATTTAAAGCTGGTAATATGGGATGTTGGGGTGTTAAAAAGAACAAAGAACTTTATTTAACAAAAATAATTAATCAACAAAATTGAAATTTTAAACAGAAAACTGCATGTCGAGCACTAAAAGGATTAAACTAATACAATAACATAAATCCAGCACTTAGGCCAAAGAGTGCAGGCAGGGCAGGGGCTTACCGCAGCGGCAGAGAACCAAAAAGGGAAAGGGTCCATAAAACTAACCACCCGTGACACTGCACACCTACAAAAAAAGGGATCATGAAGAAACACCACCACCAGGGATCGAACTGCCGCCTCAGGCCCTCAGCACCCGAAAAAGTAAGTTAAAAGCAGGCCAAGTGCTACACATCCTTACTGATGACAGAAACCAATTCAAATAACAAAAGACAAAATACAACAGCTATGCACTAACAATTAATGTTAATGGATACAAAGAAATATATTGTTTATCTCAATGATAATTAACAATACGATACGATAACACAGAAGAAGAACGGTACGTGTGATTTGATTCGTAAAGGTCAGGGTTCGGGCAGCTCAAGGTGCCTCTTAAAGAGGCTGACAACAGAGTCTTCTTTAATTTTTAATTCATTTTTATTTTCACAGGAACAGATTCATACACACAGTATATTTACTGAATACATGGATAAAATAATAGAATGAGAGTAAATAAACTCCTGAGGAGAAAACCTGATCACTCGTGCTTCATAGCTCTTCACAAACTGTTTCAGCTGAGATTTAATGTGTCCCTTCCTCACATCACTGCCTCTTTCTGCATTTCTGATGTGCGTGTTAAAAAGCATGCACTGCTCAGAGAATTTCAAAGAGGGGGGTTTTATGTGATTTTGCAGGGTCTTTGTGCGTTTCGCCCTCGCCAACTAAAGCCACAAGAAAACAGCTTTAAAAACGCCAGCGCTGAGCTCCAGACGAGCTCCGAGTGGGAGGACGAACGAGCAAAGGTGGGAAACAATCCGCTTGCGCCCGAAGAAATTACCACTTCACCGTGAAAACATGCAGCTCTGAAGCCCTTTACTGATAAAAAAAACCAGAGAAATAAATAAGAGGCAGCACTCCGCCGCCTCTCTTTCTGTTCATTTACTCTCACCAGGCAGAGAGTTTATCATTAGTAGTCCACAAAAACATCAGTCATGTTAAAGCATGCTGGTATTTCACCATTATGGCAGAAACTGAGTTTCCCTGTGAAAAAAACAAATGTGTGAATTCTCCATCTCATGTGTTTCTGCAGCCTGAGGCTGATTTCAGCTCAAACACTTGATGAGAAAATTGAAGATAATTTCTACCGAAAGGTCGAAGAATGTTGTGAATTGTTGAGTTTGCTGTAAATAAACAAGCTGTAACCTCTGTTTTAGCAGAAGTCGCTCGTCACAGTGCATCTTCTGCATCTTCATCATCCCACAAAACTGACAGGAAGATTCCAATAAAGGTTTGAGCTTTGCAAATAAAACCCAAATGTCCTTCTCCATATAAATCCATGGAAACATTTCTCAGCCAATCAGGAGCTTTTATCAGCCTGTCGATCGAGCACGGTCAGCCAGTGAGCTATCGACCTTTCAACCCTTTTAACGTCCAAGCTCTTTGCATTGAAAGATGACCTGTGGCGGGGATCAAACCTGCGGCCTGCTGGGTACAGGACCCTCTCCCTGTCTGGGCCTCAACATTAGAGAACATTAGAGGAACCTTCATTGATTTGTTCTGGAAGAAAAAGAAAAAACAACTGGAAATGAATCACAGAAAGAGAAAGAATGAAGAGCATCGAGCGAGTGAAGGATTGAACAGGGCACAGTTGCAGGTTGAGTGCAGTGATGGAGCTGTTTGAGCAGGAAACCAGTCAGTCAGTTAATAACCAGGCAGGAACCAGTCGTGTCAGGCTTTTAATCAGTCAGTCAGTGAAGCAGGGGATCAATGGAGCGGTCGGTCAGTTGCTGACTGGTTACTGACTAGATGTTGTGAGGCTCAGCAGGTCGATCTCTGCAATCAATGCTGAAAACAAGCAGAGACAAAACCTGCTGTGTGGATGTGTGTGTGTGTGTGTGTGTGTGTGTGTGTGTGTGTGTGTGTGTGTGTGTGTGTGTGTGTGTGTGTGTGGTTTGTCTTCCCTGTTTTCTGAATAGAAGTGCAGTGGAAAGGCTTTTTTGTCTCTGTACACCAAACAAACTAAACTACACTCACAGACACAAAGTGAGGTTTGTCTCTGGGAACTATTTCATAAAATGCACTTTATGTATCGTGTCCACAGTTATTCTGCAGCCGAGGGAACAATCTGTGAAGTAAAGTGAGGCCCTGTCCACTGTGAAAAGCACTAAATTCTAAAACTGACAGCAAACACAGCAATATGTTATGTTATGCAATATATTAATAAGTGGTCTTGTCATCTCAATTTAGTGGAATAACCTGTACACACAACACTGACACATTAAGAGCAACATTATCACTCATTTCACACATTCAGGGTGGTGTTTGTGTCCACCTGATGAGTCCAAGTCCAATTTTCACTCTCCTTTCAGCTCTGGTTTGGTCTCCACCCGCCTCCAGAGAAACAAATGATCTGTCTCCTTAGGTGCTAAATGTCTCACTTAATGCCAGGTGTTCACCAGCTGGTCTCTAACTGTGTCTGTCTGAACCTGAGACTGAATTCTGACTGCAGCATGTTCTGACTGAATCAATGTGTTTTTCCTGATCCAGATATTTCACATGACGACGGTCACGGTAATACCACGTGTAAATGTGGTCTTTACTATGTACATTTTGTGAATAGACCTATATGGTCAAATGTATTATGCTTAAAATTATACCTTTGGAAGAAAACTTTATTTAAACCAGAGTGCACAGTGTTAAACTGAAATCCAATAAGCAGCACTTATCCTCAAAGGTTCCACCGAAACAACAAAAGCGGAACTCGTCCTGGAGTTCACACCCTTAATTATAAACTTAAATAGATCTTAAATTAATTTATCAAAACAATTTATCTCTAATGTAAGAGAAGACTCGTTTAACTATGAAATGCATTTCTTTTAAATCTTAAAGGTTGAGTTCATTTGAATACAAAAAGTTCAAGGACTGTTTCAGGTACAAACAAACAAACAAACAACCCACAGAAATGACTCTGGAGTCCACATGAAGCAGGGGAAGAAGTAAATATGTGTGTCAGTTAACAAATATGAAGCCTGTGCTCTCGAGTCTGACAAAGAAAGGCAGAAGGTTTCTGAGGCTCTTCTGCACTCAGTTTGCCAAACAGTGAAGTGTCTCTTTTCTCTCTCCAGCCTTCATCATCCTCTCCCCATTCAGCGCCACACCTCGCTGTGAGGAGACTCATTCCCCTCGTCCCCCGCTGCCTGCAAAAATTGGCCCAGAGGACTAAAGTAGAGGCGGGTGGGGGGGGCGAGGGGAGAGAATAGCTTCTGACACACAAAGCCTCCATCCAGTTCAGACAAAACCTTCCTCTGCAGCGTCAGGACAGCCGCTGTTTTGACGTCTGTTACTCTGATAATGAACGCAGTTATAGACCACCTGGAAGTTTTCTCCATAAATCAGACTCTTCAGAACCTCAAAGACTAAAGTTCTGCAACTCAGACTAAATAACACTGAGTATAAAGTTAAGTTTAGTCTTAAGTCTGTGATTTTATTTAAAATAATAGAACAAATTGAACACTCAAAAGTCAGCATCTTGGCTCTGACTTCATCACCAACCATAAGGAAGCACCAAGTTCTGCACAGCAGGAAGTGATGATAATAACAAAAGGAAAATTTTCTACTTTTCCACCAAAAAAAAAAAAAAATCAGAATTAATCAGAAATGACCAGATTCTGGTGAAATTTGAAGCTCATGTTCCTGCTTTCCAGAGGATGAACCATTTTAATTCTGATGAACTCATGACCTTCCCTCCAGTGACGACCCTCAGGACAAATGTATTTTTAGCTCCACTACCTGAAAGCTTCAGCATCACTATGTTTTTGTGCCTCTGTGCAACAGTTTTTTGTTTGTTTGTTTTTGTGTGTGTGTGTGTGTGTCTGTGTGTGTGTGTGTACTGAATATTAGTCCCCAGAGGCTGCAGTGCTAAAATACAAACGAATAACAATTTGCACAAAGTCCTTAACCCCACATAGTTTCGACTTTTGATGAGAATATTAAATTATAAAGTCGTTCTCTGCTTGCAGAGCTATGATTATGTACCGTTGTGTTTGTGTGATGCTGATAAGTCTCCTCAGCAAATCTCACACTCATCGTTATACCAATAACAGGAATTGGCAATAAAACTGCAGATATATAATGTGTTGTGCCAAAAATTTCAGTGTTCTTTAATTGAACCATTTTCATGTCTGAAATTAAAAAAAAAAAAAAAAGTAGCAAGAATTAAGTTTTCTCCTGGAATCTTATTTCCCTCTGGGTAAAATTTATTTACTAGATTTAGACCATCTGCTAAACCAAAATTCTCTTCCAAAAGCAGGATGTCTTGTACTAATCAGCCCGACAATTAATATGTAATCAATCAAAGTGTGTCAGTGCAGATAAATCAGACCGCTTAAAGCAGATGTTGTTAAATAAACTCTGGTGCCAAAAGGCAGATCTTCACTGGAGAGCACTGTGTCTGCTTTCTGTGACTGTACCTGGAACTACCTGAACTAAACCCCGCCCATCTGGCATTATACATGTTATTTAAAACAAATAGCAAACCATCTTGGCACCTCTATAAATGGGTGACACCTCAGACCTGCGTGCAGAGGAATCGATCCAGAGACTCAAGGTGGTCACCACCCGAGCGCCTTCAGCCACAACTACAACCAATCACAGGCATCAAAGAAACAACCTCAGAAAGAAAGGAAAGAAGAAATCGGGGCGTCCAGCAGGTGCTGCCCTAACCGCTTGGTTGGTTGATTGATAAATGACTTGGAACTGATCGGAGGAAGCTTGGCCTAATGGACTGATCTCCACTGGATCAAAGTTCCCTTTTAGTTCCCGGTCAGGACCCTTACAGTGGTGTCTCAGCGTGGGCCGGTACTCACACACACACACAAACACACACACTCCTCTCCGCCGGGGTATAAATAATATCCCCTGTCCACCGGTGGAGAAGGCCGAGCTGTTTCCAGGAAAAGAAGGTTTGAGCTGAATCCAGGAGCAGCAGCTGACCGCCTGCTCTGCCTGCTCCATCTCTGCTCTGAGATCATGTGAGTATGTGCAGATGATGCATCTTTGCCCTCATAGCAGTGTGATGCTAATAGGTCCTTTTCCCTTCATGCGTTTTTAGTTGAATTTGTGCGTAAAACACCTGAGTGGAAATGCCCCACTTCAAAAAGCAAGACAAAACATGTTTACACTTGTCTGAAGTGGAAACGTTGGCACATCATAAAAGAGACGAGGAGACAAAGGCTAATGAAAACACACGTGATGATGATACACTTTAATGTCTTCGGTTATGGGCAAAGCATTCATGTCCTGCTGCCACTCACCATTTCAGGCTTCCACTTCACCACAAAGGCCTAAAAATAAACAACAGAAAAGAGACATGCTTGTCAGGAGTGTAAGTAACTCCAAAGTACCCGGTTCGAGTCCAGATGGAGGCCATTTGTTGTCACTCTGGCTGATAAAAACCTCACGGGGTAGCCATGGAGAAGAGATGAATCCAAACACAAATGCCATCTTATGTCCGGATCAGAGTAATTGCTAAATAAATTTTTAAAAAAAACATGGGATGAACAGAGTAATTGTTCTGCAAAAGTCATTTTCATTCCGGACTTCGCCATCATGCAGTCCGATCCCCGGATTAACTGGACGAGCAACAATTAAATTCCATTAGCATATGATGTAGTTACATAATCCTCTTCATGCCATTTCCTCTGGATTACAGATGAAGCTAATGAAAATTTGCACTGATTCCTGTTTATTTTAGTCCAAATTGGAGACTTGCTGTGGATTTTCATGTTCCCAGTCATTTTCGTGACTCCCTGCACCACAATAAAGGACAAAACTTTAAATTAAACATGAGAACTACACATAAAATTATTAGATTATCATGATAATATACTGAGCACATTTCTGCTCCCCTGAGGATCAATCCTTTTTTTGATTTTAATCTTTAATTACCTTTCCTCTGGTGCCACCCTCGGGACCTGCTTTACATTTTAAGCTCTACTACCACAAAGGCTCTAAGAATAGAAAAATCATCACAATGTTATTAATTTAGTCCAAACTTTCCACACTGGGCTGCTATGAACACTTCAGGGGGCATATAAGGAGTTTGATCCTGCTCCTTGCATTTTTAAGATGTGACCGTCAAATTCAGTTTCAATTTCTGTTTCCGTTTCAGTTGTCAGATTTTGGGTGAAAGGAGGGGAGCTTAAAAAAACCCAAAACAAAACAAAAAACTAAAACAGCAAAACTGACACTTCAGATATATTATGGTTTTCTCTTAGTAGCAGATATTGTTTGGAATAAAATGGGTCTGAATGAACCTGAGATGCTTTTTTTAAATATCGCTCTCATGCTTCTTTCAGGTAAAAAAACAGAGAAAATCAACATTAAAATGTACAAAAATGAGCAAGAAGTGAAATGATGCCGGAAGCGTCTGTTTAATCTGTTGTGGATCACAGATCTGCAATCACCACCCATCTGCTCCATCTGATCTCTGTTCACTTCAAATACACACACACACACACACACAGTCCCTGCTGGAGTTCATTTGAATATTGTGTTGTGTCGGAGTGTTTCTTGGTCAGCATATTAAGAACACAATCCAGCTGCATGTGTCCTGACATGTTGTTAATCCCTGATAAGTAACACACTGAAGAGATGACACTCGCACAGCTGTTAGCACGTATCTCACATCTCTTTTAGAGCCAACAGTACTTAGAGTACTTGCAGTACTAAATGCCACAGTGTCTTCACCTAAAGGAAACAAATTCAAAGCAGTTACTGGACGAGGAAATAAATATTTCTGCTCTTATTTTATGTTTGGTGTGAAAATTTTTTACCATTTTTACCATTTTGTGTTGGTAGAGATTCAAGGCAGAGGCCAAGGGAAGTTACCAAAATCGTTATGATTCAAATTCTGAGGAAGTGTACGGCTTATTTCAGTTTAATTTCAGTCTATCCTTAATATTTTAGTATTTATCCTTGGTACCATCCATTTCAGTCCAAACCAGATTAAATCAGAATGGTTTACTGAGCCATCCATTTTTGACATCCAGAGATCCTTCCCCTTTTGGTACAACACAACGTCAGGAAATGAAACCGAAGCTGAATGGATATAATGCTGTATTGTCAAAGCACAGTTGATCCAAACCCGACACGAACAACTGAAAACAAACATGCCTTCAGTTCACCAGTCACGTGAAGACTTTCAGGTATAAATCTTTCCCATCTCTACCTTCCATCCCATAATATGAACCGGGTTTAAGCCTTTTCCAAATCCACAAACTCCCATGAATCTTGTAGCATCCTTGTCATAATACTCAGTTTCAACTGGTGAATTTCATCCAGAGCATCTTCATGATGACAGTTAACTGGTTCCAGATGTGGAAACCCTCAGACCAGCAGGACAGTGAGTGAAGCCCAGTGTTGTTCTGTACTGTACTGCTGTTTCTGATCTGTCAGACAAACTCGACTCCTCTCAGTAGCCTCTCATCTTCAAGCTGGAGACGATGAATGAATCTCTGCACAAAGCGCAGGAAAGTTCAGATTGGTATTCTGCAGGTGTTCTCTGTATGGATTCTGTTGGAGAGAAACAAGCTTTCTTCTCTCGCTTTGTCTGCTTTATCTCCTCCATGTCGAGGATTTGTCTGTTTAAAGCCTCATACTGTTCCACGCTCATTCACAGCTTTCCCTCCCTCTTCTCTTTATTCTTTCATCCTCCATCATCACCATCACTCCAGGTTCCTTTTCTGGTCTGCATACTCTGACCTCTGTCCTTTGACCTCTCTGCCACTGATCCAGGAGCCGCATGTGATTTCACTGTATGTTGCAACCATCAGGCCTTCTTCTCACAGAGAAACAGAAGTGTAGATGCAGAGTTAGATGGAGTTGAAGAACATGTGAATGTCCTCTACTTACATTTAAATCTCAGCCTGAGAAAAACCTTTTGAGAGCAATCCAGCTTTCACACCAAACCTATAATCACAGCAGAAAGAAATCTCCATCTAGACCCACCATTTGTAACATAAAATGTTTTCTTCAAAATAAAGCTGCCAGTGGTGGTGTGAGAATTTCACTTGTTTCCAGTGCGAATCAACAGTTTTCAAGAGTTTCAGAGGATAATGTGTCATTATTTCATCTAATTCTTGCAAATTCCTGAAACACACAAAGTGAAGCAGATATTTGGTATCTTTTGAGACGTCAGTAGTTTTTGAATAAAAATGTGTAGGTTTGGTGCACAAGTTCACAACATCCGTACTGTCTGTAAGAGGAGGAACGTACGGGAAAGACAACAGAAACGACCATGTAGGTGATCTGTCTCTACCCTTGTGTACGATCCACTGACCCGTTCTTTAATCAGATTGTTATGACTGTGGCTTCGTTTTGTCTCATTAGGGCAGTTTCCACCGATGACAAGTTAGGTTACATAGAGGCGCAGAGCGAGACGTGAAGCAAAAAAAGTGTGTGAGCTGAAAGGGACGGGTGAGTTAGTTGCTGTTGTAGAGGTGCATATCAAGCTGTTCAGCAGCAGCAGTGGCAGGGATGTGCAGCTCATGGGAGCAATTAAGGTCGGCACCTTTAAAACCCTTAGTGCCCAATTCCCGCAATTTGTCAAAAGTCATGACTCAGTGAAATCTGAACACACAGACACAATACAAATATTTTTCCATTAAACCAGTTCAGAAAACAAAATCAAAAAGCTGCAGAACCTGACTGAGAATCTTTAGTTTTCTTAAGTATCAAAGACATTTACTGATAGTTTTCTTTGTCCTTTGTAAGTTAAAAATGTTCAATGTTCAAGATGTATTATCCAAAATATTTTGTTAAAAAAAAAAATGCACATATATTTTTTTATACAGAGTACAATGTCGTGCTGATAGAGGTAGATCAGAAAATGCTCCCTGAGGTTGATGTGGAGGGAAAAAGCTAATGACAGAAAAAGGTTGAAAAAAAATACATAAGAGGAATTTCACATCTTATTTGAAATAATCCCAACCCGTATGAGCAGCGGCCCAGTAATCAAGTAACCCCTCCCCGCCTGCAACACACACACACACACACACACACACACCAGCGTCGCTAAGCTTGGCCGTGAAATGGGATTCTCAGGGATGAGAGCTGCTCTTTGTGATCACAGAGGGGGATCCACCACACACACACACACACACACACACACACAGAGTTGCTCTCAGAATGTGTGTGTGTGGGGCTCTTTATGTTGAGACACACACACACACACACACACACACACACACACATCTGAAAAATGAGACAAACACTTCTTTTTCTCTGAAGGCTTTCTGGAATGGATGTTGTGGGACTCAACTGTTTCTATGGCAACTGCAGCCCATTTACTCCCCATGGTGTGTGTGTGTGCTTGAGTGTGTGTGTGTCTCTGTTTGCACTCAAATGCTGTGTGTTTTCGTTCATACACACAAACTGTATGAATACTTGTGTGCATACGGTATATACGCTGTGTGTGTGTGTGTGTGTGTGTGTGTGTGTGTGTGTGTGTGTGTGAGACATGACAGCAGCCTACCTGCTCTGATGGATGGGAGTCGTGCCGTCGCCGGTGGCTGAGCAGAAACAACCAGAGCCAACATGGCGACATCTGTCGTCCCGCTTTTGTCCTCTGGAGGGAACAGATGCACACAAATGCATTTCTGTTCTGAAAATAAAAACGTAATAAACAAACCTCAGAATGTCAGTGAGTCATGAGTCAGAAGCAGATATGTTTGGAAACAGTAAGTTGGCCGGCTCGAACGACTGGAGCGTCGCCTCGCTGTTGCAGGAAGGACTAATAATGGTGGGGAAAGGAAAAAGCAAGAGGCAGGGGACCTGGACAGAGCAGATAGCTTTAACACACTGGTCTGAGGTCGGAGCTGCAAACAAAGACAATGTCATTCCTACAAAAAAAGAAACAAAAATGAAAAAGTCTTTGGAGACTGAAGTCGCTACGTCATAGGCCGCAGCAGTGACAGGGACCACAGCCCTGAAACTGGAGTCACAGTTAAACTAAAACTGTTTTTTATGATGAAGAGAAACTGCCAACTTTACATCAAGGTAAACTGCTTTAAAGGAGCACTCATAGTTTGATTGGGTTGTTATGTTTAGCCTAGCTTAGCACAAAGACTGGAAGGAGACAGAAACTGATAGCTCCATCAGAACTTATAAAATATCCCGGAGAACAAACAGCTGCAATGCTAACAGCTACAGCAATGCTAACAATTTGTGCATGTGACAAATAAAGCTTATCTTATCTATCTTACATCCATCAGAGACTTTAAGTGCTACGGGTACAGTTGTCTACGCAGAAAAAGACACGATGGCATGAAATAACCAACCTCCTCCCACTTCACCGCTCTGTCACCGCTCCCCTTAATTTTTTTTCAGAAAGCAACAACTGAACAGTGAAACGACAGAGTCATTAGATGAAAGCGGACAGGCTGTTTCTACAGGATACAGGCTGCTTTACTCGGCTGGCTTTGATCACAAGCTGCCTCATCACACACAGACCAACATCTTTATTGAGCACAGGAGAGAGCAGTGGCTGTTTTCTTTTTTCTCTTCTGTTAGTTTGTGGCTTTTGTGGCTGAGAAGGTCAACAGATGATAAACTCTCCTAAAACACTGGAACACACAGAGTCCTTCCACCTCCAATATCTTTAAAGTGGATAGCCTTCAAATTAGAGGATAGAAGAAATGTCACAGCACACACAAACACACACACACACACACACACATGCACACTCTGTTTCTCAGTCAGCCCTTGTGTGGTTTATAGTGCAGTACTTCAAAGGTTATTTTCTGACCTTATTCAGGCTCATATCTAAGGAAATAAAATAGAAGGCAGATCTGCGCTCCCTGCTGAATGCTCTTTTTGCACAGACACAATGCGTCTGCTCCTGCATGTCCTCTGCTTTCTGTACCCTCTATTCCTGCAAGAATAAATGAAAGGAAAGTTGAAGGACTGAAAACTCAAAACTCAACCGGCTTTACTTCCCTGGGTTAGCTTTGTGACCAAAAAAAGAAAAAAGAAAACTTTTCAGAGTATCATTGAGAATCGTGTGTGCCACCACAGACAGCAGGTTAGGGCCAACGTGTTTCAGCTGTAAAGTCACTGCGTTGAAGATGACGACAATTAGATTTTGTAAGCATGGGGAAACTTTGGTTTAATTGTGTCCGTGAATGAAAAGTTAACAACATTCCACCTCTGGAGAATATGCATGACAGATTTTATCACTACATGGCCACTGATCACTGAAAATTCTTTGGGAAGAATATTGATCAGGGCAAGAACTGTCATGAGCATCTCAGAATCATGATGGATGTAGTAAAATTTTCTTTCCTTTGTTTTAAAATACACATCACAGAGGTTAATTAAATCTCGTTTTTATTCAACCAAACATCCGGAACCCCAAAATGTTCAGTTTACACTGATGTAAAACAGAAGTGCAGCAAATCTTTCATCTGAGAAGTTAGGACTCGAGAATATTTGTCATTTTCTCACTGTTTTCACTTCAGAAATTATTTTAATGATTAAAAAGAGTTGGGGGCAAGTGTGTTCGAATGCCATGGGTCTCAGCTTTTCACATTAAGCAGTGGCGGTTGTTATTTGCCTTACAATGACTCGATATTGAAACATCAGGTGGCAATGACAGCTATGGCATTATTTAAATCCTCTCCTGCTGGTAAAATGGCCTTGATTCAGTTCTGTGGTGGGTGGTCAGTGTGAGTCTAGTAATGCAGGTGGAAATAAAGAAATAAATTTCAGTTTGATGCTTTAGGATCTGATGATAAAATGTGGGGTTCACCTCAGATCTGGCAACCTGTGGCTCGATAATAACGGCTCCGAGTGACAGGCTGAGAGGCTGTAGGAACTTCTCGTTTTCCTTCTCGCACCACTCTCCTGCTCTGCTTGTCCTGAGCTGTTTGTCCAGGCCCTCACTCTATAATCAGTGTCAACGTTTGTCAACCACCGGATGGCAATTTGACATTTCAGAACAAAGCTCGGCACCAGCAGGGAGGTTAGCGACAGAAAAACAGCGGGGCGAGCGATCAGAGCAGAAACAAAAAGGTGCTAATGAGCATGTTGGAAGCTTGCAGGTGGTTTTTAGTGATGAGAAAGTGGCTTTCACCTGTCTGCTGCTCTGCTGCCATCTCACGTAGCATCGTACATCACGGCAGAGCTCCATTAGATAACAGCACAGTGAAGGACGGAAAATGAGAGTGAAACAAAATAGAAAAAGCGAGAGGGGGATGAGAAATGAGCAGAGAATACAAAAGAGACAATGGCAATGTGTGCGCATGTATGTGTGTGTGTGTGTGTGTGTGTGTGTCAGGCGTCGGTCAAGCTGTTCATACAATTTAAAGATCCTTGGTTGGGTTTTAAATGCGATGAAGAGATGTAGTTACTCTCTTTTTTATTTCATTTCAGGAGACAGCCGATACAGAAAAAAAAAAGAACACAGGCTCAGAGAAAGAATAAAATGTTTTTTAAGAGAAGATGGATATTATAGTTTCATCTCTCTGTTCCTGGTGTTTGTCCACAAAGTGTTTATCCGAACAGCACAGAGACTGTTAACTGAGCTCCTTCACAGGGGAAACCACAATTACCGAAACCCCAGTAGGACTGTCATGTAAAATAATGCTATCATCAACGACATGGAACTGGGGTGAAACTAACAGCAGCGGGCAAACTAACAAATGTCAGCAAGCCCGTGGTTTTTAGCTTCAGGGCTACCACTGCTTCACTGACATGTTAGCCCTCTACCTCAGAGCCGCGTCAGAAGATGGATAAAAGTTTCATCTCCTACATCCAGTCGATAGGATGTGTTTGGCCTAAGACTGGGAGCAGTGAGAAACGGCTGGCCTGGCCTCATCAGAGCTCCAAATATATCCACCAAGCTCTGATGCAGGCTACATGTTGTGTTTTGTTTACTGAATAGGTTTAGAAATAAAACAGTAAAAAAAAAAAAAGAGTAGTTTTAGTAGCAGACAGAATTGGAGATAGAGTATTCGTTGACTGACAACCATGTCCTTTTAGGATTGGGTGGGAGTTTAGATTTGCCCTAATCAGTACTAATCTAAACTAAATTAATCAGTAGCAAGTGACATCTAGCAAGTGTCTCTCAAACTTTAGGAGGAACAAATGAAGATGCGGTAGCTTTGTTGCTAAGAGCAGGTTTTTCAAACCAATGGAAGACACATGATTCAAGAGTTACAGAGTCGGGACACTTGAATGTACAGAAGCTATATTTGAGTCTCTGGAACAGGATGACATCCCCACAGTCCAACCTGTAAGATCCTAAAATGTCAGCTGTAGTTTTTAGAAAACTTTAACTCTAGAAACTCTGTTTTTAGCCACTAATAATTCCACCTTTGGTTGTCTAGTCAATTTTTCCAGGGGCAGGAAGATGAATATGAGATATGTTCACAGTAATCAAGGAACACAGACAATGTTTGTCAGTAGCATCAAGTCATTAAGGGTTTGGTCCCTTCGGTGGGATCTGTTGACACTGTACACACCAGGAAGTGACGTTTGTGACAATCTGACGAGGCAAAGAAGAAGCAGAGTTCTGTGTAAATATAATCCAGATGCAGCAGATCTAATCACAACCCCGATGATACAAGATGTTAACTCAGGTGTAAAGAGGGATGTGGCTGCTGTATCCTCCCTCTGCGTTCACACAGGCAGCTGCTTCTTGTTTGCATTTCCAGCAGCTTCATTACGCTGATCACATCTCGCTTCTTCTATGTAACAACACGCAAACAGAAAGGGCAGACGGGAGCCAGGGGAAGTGAAAATTAGCTCATCCTGAGGTGTAAACTCCCACTGATTACCGGTGCATTGTTTCAATCGGATAATCAGGCCTCTGCTAACACACACACATTCACATACACACACACACACACACGGGCGACTGACTAGTTGGCAGATTTTTGTTACTAATAACGGTTTAGTGGTGAGAGGTCCTGGAGAGGAGGTGAAGACTGACACTCGAACCATCCCTCCTTCTCTTTTTCGCTGGCAGCTCTCATCTGCCATGTTGGAGGGAGCGCTGCCATCACTTGGCACCTTATTTATTTTAATTATTTTGATTCCCGCTCTCCATCTCTGGCATCCCTGGCTCGGGGAATCGCTGATGGCTGACACTCATTTGTCAATCTCACCGCGGCTGCCTGCCAATTATAAAATGAAAAGTTTTGGCGAGGCCATTAGAAGCAGCTCTGGCTGTTTCACTGAGTGTTAACAGGCGAGAGCAGCTTGTCGCTGCCTCCTCCTGCCCTCTCTTTCCTCTGCAGCGTAGTGTGGACTTGACGATGTGCAGCAACAATCAGGTGAGCGTTTGCTCTCTGCGTTTGATGTCCTCTCTTTGTTGCTGTACAGTTAGCGGCACTCCCACTCTCCGCTGCCAGATTTAGAAACTTCAGCACCTCGTCTCGTCCCTCCTGTCCTTTTTTCAGATTGCATCACGGTTTCTCCACATTAGCACAGTAAAATCTACACTAGACACTGGGCAGTTTCACAAAATGTGTCAGATAATTACAAGTCAGGAAAGACTGGCTGTGCTGATTTAGCTCATTTTAATGTAGAGCGTGTGGCAGTGACAGTCAAGCAGCTCGTGTAAACGGGCTTGAACAACAAAAACTCAGTGCAGGAGCATTTTAAATTACTGTACCAGTTACTTTACACATTTTAACTCATTTACCACAAATCACATGTACTTTGCATCATTACTGGCAGGGGCAGATTAACCTGTGGGGGTCCTGAGGCAAAAATGAGCTCCTGGGCTCCTATTAACCCCTGTTCCTCCTCCTCCCTGTGCATCATTACAGTATTCCTATGCTGTAATACCACATGGCCCCAGGTTTGCTGTGTGGTAATCTCATTAAACACAATGAAATACAGTATATCACATAAGCACAATATCAGGTGAAATAATGAAGCTTCTAGAACTAGATTTGAATGTAATATGGAGCCTCGTTTCAAGGCATGAGCATCAAAATCAATAATAAAACAGGACCCACGCGACAGACAGCTGATTTTATGGGTCAGTAATAACCTGACAGTCACACCTGGCATCTGGCAGCACAGAAGTTGCATCAGCTCAGGTTACAAACTTATTTATCAGGTTTATCAGACCTAAAATAACTAGTTTTTGTCAACTAGTACTTGATTTGATTTTGAGTTCAGGTCTCTGTCTCCTGTGTCCTCCTCTCCGCCATCTAATCACTGCAGTTTTTGCTGTAATGTAAATAAAGCTCCAACAAAGAGAAATCTTGAAGCTACATCGTACAGTGTTTTAACAGAGTCAGAGAGTAACCGTTTGTGTTTGTCCATTTCCTGTTTAAACAGAGAGCATTGTGGGTGTTACGCATACTTTTGGCCATGCAGAGTATTTCCAGATTCAGATATTCAGAACACTATAGTGTGATTTGGAAAGCCTCTTTCCTTTCCCTGAACTGTGCCAGCACACACACACACACAGGCTGCAGGAGCAGAACAGAATTATATTTTGTTGAGAAAACACAATTCCTTTTTCCGTTGTGTTGCTAAAGTCAAGGTTGTTAATTAGAGGAAGGCTTGTCTGAAGGATTAACGACAAGCTCTGCTGTTCATTTCGGAGCTCGCCGCATCACACACCTGCACTGATGGATTATGGGTAAGCACTTTTGTTTGTAGGTTGCATTTTGTGATGAGACGTTTGATCCGGCAAAAGTGTCACGTCAGGCAGAAAAGCAGGCTAACAAGAAGCCTGGTTTCCTCTGGGTATAAAAACACTGGTTTGCTGTTGTTTCATCAGCATATTTTAACAGTCATACACTAAAGAACAAAAAGAAGACAAATTGGGGTTTGGGAAGGACCAGAGACAACAGAATTTCTCTTGAATTAGCAGCGAGTGAGGCAAAGCTCGGAGCTTAACAGCTCTGATTCTGCAGCAAGAACGTTTCCCACAAAACGGCGGCTGCTCGGCTTCCTCGCAGAATAATTGGATGGAAAATGAAACGCCTCTCTGAACGGATGTTTCTTTAGTTTTAACCGCTCGCTGTAAATGTGTACACACACACACACACACACACTATTAATGTCACAGCTGTAGTGATCCAAAAGCAGTTAGTTCCAACCAGAAGCCTCATCCCTGCTGTCAGAGGTCATTAACAGAGGAGGGGTGTGTGTGTGTGTGTGTGTGTGTGTGTGTGTGTGTGTGTGTGTGTGTGTGTGTGGATCGATGACAGTGTGATGGTGAGCAGTTGGAGCCATGCTGGATAATTAAGGCCTCTCCAGCTAGCTGAGCCACTTTTGGCCCTGATCAGCCACAGAGCACGACACACACACACACACAGACACACACACAGACACAGAGACACACACACACACAGACACAGAGACACACACACACACATACACACACACACACACACACAGGCCGATCTGAGTGGTAATACTTTGTCCTCTGAAAGTGAAAACATGCATCAAGTCATTTCCCACATCTAATGTGGAGGAATTGAGCCTGATCTTCAAATCTGTATAAAAACCTCACTTTGGTCTGTGAAGGAAAATCCTTTCTGTTTCAGCCGGTGAATAGTTCAGGGCCTCAGTTCTCTCCGCTTAGTGAGAATCGGCATCTGTTTGTGTTCATTTGCGTCTTTGCATTGACTTTGTCTGCAGATGTATCTCCACTGAAATTCACTTCTCATTCAGTCTGAACACCTTAATGATTGTAAAGACACTGTGACCTTTCCTCCAGAGCCAAACGTTTTCGTTTTCACTCCCCTGCGAAGTGAAACTTTAAGATGAGCAAAACTCTCAGTCCGTTGTTTGTTCTGTTAAAGACTCGTGCATTGTGGGTATGATAAACACTGCAGCGTGTAGGACACTGTGACTTAAAGGAGAGGAAGAAGAAAACCCATGTGTAATGCAGCTGGGCAGCGTCTGATTGGTCCAGTGGACACTTCTGAACAAATTCATGACTGACATGTGACCTGAGTGAGACTGGGACTCTGGGTCTGAGCTGACATCAGGACTTTGTAGACCATTCTGGACTCTCCATGGGCTTCACACTAAAGTATCTCAGAATCCAGGTTGCTTTCATAAAATATACTGAGCACATCCACCTCCATCCCCAGAGGATGGAGCTTTCTGCTGAGGCTTCAGTAAAGCAAAGTCATCAGTGCACTGTTTGTTCAGCCACTGTTTTCATATTTTGGGAATGTCATCATGTTGGAAGGGCTCCAGCTGTTATGGCTACTGCCTCTCCCTCCCTAACACAGAGGGAGAGGACCCAAATGCAGACTGATTAGATTTTATTGTTCAATAACAAACTTCACTGGTTACAAAGTCCACTAACCAGGAGACAAACCTCCAAGTGTCCTCATAGAGTAAACACAGAACTAAGAATCAAAAGGGTCACACTAGACTCTCGCTTGCCTCAAACAGTCACAGGGGGCATGTTCACAGGGCTACCAGGACCAGGAAGCAACCAGGTACAAACACTGAGACATCCAGTGGTACCAGGCTTAAGCAAAATCAACAAGAACTAAAGAAAGAACAGGTACACCCTACAACACAGACAGAGACACAAGAGGAACAGGACACATCATGGACAAACAGAGCTGAGACACTGACAAACTGACCAGGAGACAGGGAACAACAAGACTTACATACACTTGGGCTAATTAACAACAGGTGACACACATCAGGGCGGGGCAGACAATCAACAACGGAGGAAAATGGGACAAAGACAGGAAGTAGACCAAGGACACATACACAAGGGCCAGGGCTTCAAAATAAAACAGGAAAGACCAGAACCAAAGTGACATGATTTCAAAGATAAAAGAGGAAACTACCTACAAAACTTAAGAAACTAAACAAGAATCCTCAAACTGACACTAACAATAATCCATAAGCAACTCAAAACTCACCCATGGCTGATCATAAATAAAAAGTCCCACAAAAAAGTCCCACAAAAAAGTCCATAACAAGTTCTTCAAAAGTCAAACAGTCCAAAATAGTTCATTCATAGTTCAGTGTTAGGATCAGCCTCCTTAGGGGCTGATCCTAACAACAACTGGTTGTGTGTTTTACTGAAACACAGCTGCTAAACACAGTTCAACTTTACTCATTTGCATAAAAGCATTATGCAAAATACTGTAACCAATAATAGTTGCCCATGCAAGAAAACGATGACTCGACGAGCGCTGACCTTCACAGTGGCTTCATGATTGAGTGAGCGATCAGAGTTCATGACTGACGGCTCGCAGTGGCAGTCTGGGAAAAAACAGATTGATCCGGTTTTATGTCGCTGAAACACTGATGGATGACTGAGACGACAGACGCTGTCATTCGTTTCTGAGACGTTATTTCCTGTAGTTCTTCTACTCGAAAACCTGAACTCATTTATTTACAGTGCAGTGCAAATATTTATCTGTTCATTATGAGAAAGTTAAACGTATCTGTTACCCTCAATATATTTAAAATGACACTGACAATAATAAATACAGATAATTTCCTTTATCTCTGTGCACACACACACACACACACACACACAGGTTGTGGAGGTTCTGTGCTTAAATACGTGAAAGTTAGGAAAGATTTTGAAAACATTATGAACTTTTTTTTTATGAAGTTTTTGAATCATATAAAAAAAAGTATTAAAAAACTTTTATACTTTTACTAGTATATCAGATTTGAAGATCTTTGCAGCTTTGTGGAGATCTGCAGTCTTTTCTAGGTCAAAATGGCCACACATCTCATCTCATCTCACATTTTTCCACTGCCTGGTATACATGCAGACAAAGCAACACCACTAAGATCTGACTTAACTGAAGCTTTCTCATCACCTGAAACGCACCTGAACCCAATCAACACATTGAGTGTGGTGAGTGGAAGTCTGAGGCACCTGGTGTGTTTTACTCCTCAGTGTTAAAATGCAGCACATATCAAAAAAAAAAAAGCAAAAAAAAAAAAAAAAGCCCAGCAAGTCAAAAGATGTAGCTGCAAATTAAAAGTCCAAGAGCAACAACATCTCCAGGCTGTATTTAAACCTGCCCGTTTGGCTGCCTGGAGCATGTGCATGGTTTGTGTCTTCTAATCTGATTAGCAAATCAGAACCTGGAAAAAAGACACTGCACTTTCCTTCACCTCAGCACGAGGCCGTATGTTTTTTACACAATTAAAATATAAGAGACTTCAGATCTGCTGCTGCTGATTGAGAATAATATGAATAACTGGCCAACGGGAGGCGCTGCGATGTCTGTTTTTCTTCTATTTTCACAAAACCTGTAAAAGACGGTGCTTCTCACATCTGAGTCCAAGCATTTAAAATGTTTCTGACTCAAAGAGGAAACCCCATTTACAGCTCAGACAGAGGAGACACGCTCGCTCCTGATTGGCTCTGACAGGGACTTCATCAATTGCAGAGAACGACACGTTTGCTGTTGCTTTGTTGTCATATTTCACCTGTTTACTTTTCCTCATTTGCAGTTTGACGGGAGCCGCTCGTCTCTGCAGCAGTCTGTCACATCCGTTCACGAGATGTTAGGAAGCTGAACGGCAGCCGACGAATGTCGGGAAACACTCACAGAAAAAATGTTTCACTTGAAATACGAAATGTAGACTCACTTCAGGTTGGACTGGGCAGGCGGGCCATGGTCTGTGTGTTTGTCCTCTGAGGATACTGTGCAGATAATCACGATACGTTATTAGTGTTTATGCATATTTCATGTATATTTTATAATATTATATATGTGTGCATACATACACATATTAGTATTATTATTGTCCTTGTAACATTCTGCACTATGACTGCTGTAGACTTTCAGGCTGCAGAGTAACTGAGAGGAAAAACTTGTTGTTTAACCCAATAAATAAATAAATAAATAAATAAAAGCATCCTGAGTCTCAGAGCTCACATCGCTGAGTCAATCAATACATCTTGGTGATAGGACTGTAATTGCATAATGCGACGGTGTAAACACACCCAAAGCACATTGTGGGTGGATTTTAATTTAATCAGACAAATTCCCTCCAGAGGTCAGAGACACATTTGGCCTTATTAAGTACAACGTTTAAATGCAACACGTCTTCATCCACAGGTAGAATCTGTAATAATGAAACTAAAGAAGCCGAAAGAAGAACAAACAGAAGGAAAAACGTCAGGTGTGTTGTGTTACGTGTTGTGATCCATAAATTAATCAAGAAAAAAAATCTAAACAATCCCTTAAAACTTCTCCACACTCATGAGCTACAGCTGATTTTATTCTTATGCAGCCATAAATTCTCCGTTAAAATATCTGTGCCCAAAAGCTATTGCTCACTTTTTTTTTCTGTTCCTCAAACCAGTGACAGACAGCGAACAGTAGGAAAGTGAAATAAGTTTAAATGTCTTGAGGAGGAATCAGAGTCAGCTCCCTTCAGATGACAGCAGTTATTTCTGTCTAATTACCAGGATTCTTTGACTCTGATGCATGTTGAGTGTGTGCGATACGAGACTGTCCCTCCGCTGCCAGTGTAATCCCACTAAATGTATGAAAATAGAAGCTCAGCTATTGTTGGAGTCAACGTGCTGCCTCAGCATATACATCCTCTGACACCATTTGGAAGAGGTGCACCGTGGGATATTCTCTCGCTGGGACAAAATCCATCTCGATCCATCCCCCCTCTGGCACAGCAAGGGGAAGTTTGATTGATTTATCAGGTCTGCGTCTCCCCAGCCTCCCTTTAATGAGACAGTAATAGCCCACGGTCGGCCGGCACTCCGGAGACGAATGTGAAGCAGAGGCGAGCGGCTGAGATCAGAAATGTGGACAGAATATGTAACCCGAGGTACAATCAATCCAACACACACTGATGGAGAGTGAGGGACAGAAAAAGAGAGGTGGCCAGAAAGAAGACGGGGGAGAGGGGGGGGGGGGTAGTATTAGAAAGACAATATGACAGAGGCAGCAAGGAAGAAAGTGAGAGAGAAGCAGGAGGAAGCTGAGCCTAAAGTTATTACTGTTCATTAAAATTGAAAAGAAAAAGAGTAAATTCAATTTACTGATTGAAAGAAAAACAAATGAAGAACTACTGACAAACGTCCAGAGCTCGTTACATGACATGGCCAAAGGTGGACAGCTCAAACTTTCCAGCCATCTGTGATAATTCACAACACGTCATCCCAAAAACACGGACATTGGTCTGCTGCTTTCAGTCACGTTCTTCCACAACAAACAGGGGAAAATGTTTGTTTATGGGTTTATGGACCTGGCCTTGTGCTGTGGGTGGTGGTGGTGGTGTGGGGGTGGAGGGGGTGAGCAAGCACCACTATCTCTTAATAATTAAGCAGCTACTTGTGATCATAAGTGTTATGAGGATAGTGCCTTGGCCAGACAGAAAATAAACCAAGAAAATATGAAGATAAGAAAATAAACCAAAATAAATGTATAAAGATGTTAACAGATTAATTATTGTTTTTTTAAAACTACAAAAGAGAAATTCATTCCTCACCATGCACTCAATCCAATTTAAAAAAAAAAAAAAAAAAAAAAAAAATTCAGAATTTATAAATGTGAAATGTAAAACTACCAAAATGAACTGATTAAAGATTTGAAGGGAAACTAGAAGAAGTTTTTTCTTCTTCTTCTTCTCTGGGGTTTTACAACAGTTGGCATCCTCTACGTTGCTTTTCCTCCTTCTGACTTTAATCGTCCACTGTTGTCCAATTCTATCACAGTCTGGTAATGAGTCTGACTTTGCTTTCACAAACCTAAATATCCATTTCATCCACTCCACCGTGCTCCTCACCTCTCCTCGTCCCAGCCTCTGTAGACCTGTAGTCATCGTCTTTCCTTCCTCTTTATATTCTGCCCCTGCTTGCGTCCTCTAGCCCGTTACACCAGCTCGGCAGATAGCGAACAGTTTCCCAAGAAAGAAGCTGAGGTTTCTTTTCACACTTTACTCAGGAATCACTGTAAAACGAAATAAACACACAAATAATATGACACAAAATGTGTCATCATGTCATTTTATCTAAATACATTCTCATACAAACATAAAGTAGCATGTTTAGATTCACAGAAAAAAGTCCGCTAGCTTAATGCTAACTTATATGGGAAATTGTATAGCGATGCTAGCGGTTAGCATGCACGGATTAGCGAATGTATTTTATACTGTAAACTCTGTTAATAAACGAAACATTGTCTAAATGCGGTGTTACAACATCTGAACATAAAAATAATACTCACAGGCAAACGTTTTCTGGCCATGTAAAGAAGAATAAAAAGGATGGGAGTTTTCCTGCTGTCTGCCAACCTGTCATCTGAACCTCTCCCTGACTTCTTGTTGTCCGAACCAGCTACGGAAACACTGAAGGCACAAATTTGCGTTGCTTCATGAAAATCTCTGTTAAACTCAAACTCAAAACATCACACTTTATATTTCCTGGATGAAATCAGGACGTGTTCTGGTGTCTCTTTTTCTTGCATGGATGTTTTGCGATGTTAAAAAGGGCAGGTTGCTGTGACCAGTTCTTAATCTACTTATTACTTGCTTCTTAATATTCATTTCCACATATTCTCTTTTGGTCGCCGCCTTTGCTAACTGGCCTGCTCTCTCATTTCCCAGGATTCCTGAGTGTACTGGTACCCACCTGAGCGTCATCTTATTCCCCTCTAACCCCATCCCTGTAACCGTAATATTCCTCAACTGGATCTGCTGCTGCGTCATATTCAGTCGTTCCATGTCCACACAGGCCACGTCCAGTCTGGTCTCACAGGCCACGACACAGTTGGACAGAATTCAGTTGGATGAACTTTCATTTGCTCAGCCATGCCCTTGCTCATCCATCCAAAACCTGTTTGTACTTTTTTTCCCCTCTCCCAACAAACCCCCAAGACCCTCTTAGCTGGATGACTTTCTTTGTGTCCCCTCAGATTTTTCCAGTAATTGGCCATCAGCTGTTTCCTGCGGAGCCACGGTGGCATTTCTCCTGCCTCGACTTGAAGTGCACACACTGGTGCCGTTTTCACTGCCCCTCAGCAAATCTTCAGAGCACGAGCCTGAATAACGTCCAGGTCTGACAGCACAGACATGGCTGCTGAACCACACAACCATAATCTATTCTTGCCCGGATTAGCGCTACATCTATATATTTTAATGATGCAGTATCAGCCCCATTCTAGCCCTGCCAGACACCTCATGACATTAATGACTTTATTTCTTCACTATGCTTCTTAGAGGTTCTCTTCACGTTAAAAATGTACTCCCAAAAAATGGAAATTAGAAGCAGCCGTGTGGCTTTTTTTTCCTGCTGATGGCCCCGTGATGAAAGGTCTAGTGGGTAAAAAAGAAAATCCTAATCATTCCACGGACCATGAAGGAGGTCAGAGAGAAAATTTCCAGGGTAGTCGTTGAAACATCTGCCTCTGGGCTGAAGTGTTAAACACACCAAGTGACTGACCGTTTTCAGCAGCCACTAACTGTTAGCAGGAACCTAAAATAACCTCAGTAACAGGAGCGTACACAGAGCCGGAGCCGAGGACAGAAACGACGAACAGATCAGAAGTGGAAAGATGCCTCAGAGGGGGGGCAGGAGACAGACAGAGGCAGCAGGTAAAGCAGGCGTGTACTGATTGCCAGCAGCAGTCGGTCACTGCAGCCTTTAATTAAAGTCACTCTCCTGGGCTCTTAAGCAACAGCTTGCAATTTCCACAGACAACAGCAGCATGGCGGCGAGCCCGGATGACCTGTAATTGTCTGTGGGTGAGGGGGCAAGGGAGGTGGGGATGGCAGCCTCCCTGCCAACCTGTGATTTTCATGGGAATTAATGACACAGTGGTGGCCACATCATTTCCTTGACATCTTCGCCGGGGGGGCAGAGGTGAGGCGCTGACCTTTGTGTTGATCCCCCCCACACACACCCACACTGTCCATCTCCATTTTGAAAACATGAAATGTTACAGAGCAGAGGATGGAACAAACAGCCTCGGGAGTTAAAATACAGGATGTAAGCAAGAAAAGCCACTGTCACAGGCTGCCATTTGTTGTGTCGTCAGAAAATCCTGTGGGAATGGGTTATTTGGAAAAGGTCAACATTAAGAGATGAAAAGATCTGCCACAGTTTGTTTCCAGGGGTCAAACATCCATCCAACCAGCAGCAGCAGCTTTCAACATTTTGTTGTTGTTCCACCTCCAATATTGTCCTTTCTGAACAAAACACAGACTGTGTCTTAAGAGATCGGCTGTCTCGGGGCAATGATTAGTTTTCATGAGGAGGGTAAAACTGGGATTCAAAATTAAATAAAAAGACAACAGGATGTGAGTAAGAAGGAAAGGGGCTCCATTCAGTTTGAAACCCAGGCAGAGAGCACAGGTACTCAACAGCACTGTGTCTTGATCAGCAGTCGGCATACCCCTAGTGGTCTGTGGTGGTGTTGCAGGGGTTGCGGTACCAAGGATTGGAATACAATCAGATCAGCCTGCCCTGGCTCACTCTGTGATTAGATCTCAGTCAGGTGTTAATACAATCCACACAATAAGACCCAATTCTTCAGAAAACATTCCACCCAGCTGGTTGAAAGGTCACCCAGCTCCACCTTTACCCATCAGCTTACAAGTTTTCCCTCCAAACAAAAGAATTTGCGCCCGCCCATGGCAATGCTTCCCTCGACCTGGGATGCACCCTGTTTGTAGACAAGTCCACAAATACCTAACTGATGTTCATGGTGCGATCTAATCAAAATGGGAGCAGAGTCGTAATAATTTGTTTTAATAATTTGTTAATACCAGTTGTAAAGGTGTCATTAGGGGTCATTATCTAGAAAACATGTCCAGATATGGATGACAGGTCGATACCAGGTGTAAATGGGGCCCTGGAGTCTGTTCTGCTGTGGGTAATGTGATGAGATGTGGGTTGACAAACCTCAAATCCCAAAACATGATTAAAGTAGTTATGCATGTAATTCAAAGAAAATAATCTTATAGCTTCTAAAGACTGTTCAGACCCACAGTAGATTCCATTATGTGACTGGTATGAACAAGTGTACAGATTAAAATGGAAGCTGAGCTGTTAGAGGTGGGGAGACAGACTGAAAAATAAAACCAAACTGCATCCTCTTCACTCGATGCAAGTACATCAAAAATCCTGCCACACCATTGCTCTGTCACACCTCCAACGCAGTTCCACTGTGATTGGAAGCATTTCACATTTTTTCAGGCAGCCTGTGCATCAGCAGCCAGGTTTTCTGGTATTTTCTTTATCTTTGTTTGCTCTTTAAATATGAATGTTTCAGGAATCGTCCTTTCCTCTTTCATAAAACATGGAGTTTGGGCCGACTCAGGCTTGACTTTAACCGTCCCCTCACTTCTGCTGCTATAGGCCCAGACTGCTGGGGGGACTTCCCACAATGCACTGGGGCCTCTCTCTTCTCCTCTCTCTCTCTCCATCTGTATGCATTCATATCCCTTTAATGTTTGTTACCAACTCAGCCTCTCCTCTCTTCCGTAGTTTTGTGCTGTCCTGTCTCTTCCTGTCACTTTCTGCACAGTCTGGATCTGTGATTGCAAACCACCCACTGCCCCATCATCCTGCCACTGATCCAGCCACTGCTGCACTTATTAGTATTATTGTTATCATTATTAGTCTTATTTGTCTTAGTACTACTATTATTATTCAGCATATTAGTCTGATTGTCAGTCATATTATTAAACATCTCTATGCAGCACCTGCATTATGCTATTTTCTCTCCCCCTCCTGCTTTCTCTCCCCCTCTCCCCCTCTCTCTGTCTCTCTCTGTATAAAACCCACAGTGTAAAGAAGCTGTTAGAACCACTGCTTAATAGGAAGAAGATAAATTGAAGATAAACTGAATCCTCCTTTATTCTAGGTTTTTTTTTAAAGTCATCTCGGTGAGTAAAATCTAGTTTAGTGTTTTGTGCCTGCAGAGCAGATCTGTTGCATCATGTTGAAGAGCAGCTTACTGAATATTACAGGCAGGATAGGACTGAGTCAGCTGCATTCTCTGTGCTGTCCTGCTGGCCACATGTACCCAGGGACCTCATTAGTCCAAGCTGACCGCTCCGTGGTCGCTGGTGGCTCCTTTGAGGGCAGGCAGACAGCCACAGGGACCTTCTTCTTACCCGCTGAGGGTTCAGAGCTGAAAGGCCAGAGCAGCGACCTGAGTCTCCAAATAGGCTGACTGCCTCGCCGGGGGAAATCAGGGTGAGGTAGGGTGACACATCGGCATGCTCCAACACTTGTTTGGAGTTCAGAAGTTAACAGCAGGTAGATGCTCGCCGGCGGCTGCGCCTCAGATTTCAGAGTTTGCTGCACTTAGAGTTTGTTTGTAGAGAAAAGTTTCCTCAGAAAGGAAGTCTTTCAACTTCAGACTGGAATTGTTGAATTGATAACTGATGTGTTTTGATACACAGCCTTCCCTAACCTTAAACCAACCTAAACAGAAATTAAATTGGCCTCTGTTTAATGAAACTAAAATATTACTTCACAGTAAACAGATGAGTATTTGCCCAAAATATGTTTACAATTACTGCATGTTCATTAAAGCTGAATGAAACAGACAGATTATAAACAGGACCTGTCTGTGACAGAGTTAAACCAGCAGTTTAATATATCAAAAAATTTTAAATCACACAGGTGTGAAACAAAAAGGTATTTTATATGCTACTCAACGTTTCTAATTTAATTTATAGTGTGGTCTCAATATTTATTAACAGCTCTTTCTTGACTGTCAAACACGTGTGTGATTTAAACATTTTTGACATACAAAAATGAAACCCTGTTTACACACTTTGAAATTCTTGTACCGCAAAATAACAAGAACACGCAATTACAATCACAAGAAAATGGTTTGATATTTCAGAACGAGAGACTGTTCTGCCATGATTAGAAGAGAATGGGGTGATGTTCAAAATCGAAGTCACAAAACACCATTAGATATCTTGAAATTATGAGATACTTAAATCACAATCACAAGAGAAATGGTTTGACGTCCTGAGATGATGAGCTAATTAACTTGTGGTAATGAGGTTTAATACGTTGATACCATCTCGAGATCTTGCTTAATATCTTGAGAAAATAATTCAGTCATGATCACAAAGAAATAGTCGACAACATGAAATAACTACATACGTGTAGTTCACTTTCTCAAGAAAACCAGATAATGAAGATAATGAACACAGGCCACAAAAGGTTCTCATGGCCTCTGTGCACCAACACTGAACCCTCAAAAGACAAGACGTCTTTACCCACGTGTACCCAAACAGTGTTGGTCGCCAAACACCCAGATTGTTGTAGAGTAAACTTATTTCCACAGTGTGACAAACCTCAAATGAATGGTCTGCAAACAAAACAAAAAAATGAAAGACAAACAAAGCCCTCATTCATCATGTCAGTCATCCATCATCCAGTCTATAATATAATATACATCTTCCATGATTGATTCTGATGCACACAAGGTGAGAGTCTCTCTCCCTTTTATCTCTTTACATAATAGGATGGGTTTGGTAAAATGGCAGAGCTCCCAGTTTGTTCTGTTCAGATTAAAAGTCTGTTCATTAATATAAAGTATCTGCTTCACCTTGAGTAGCCTAGACTGTCTGTTCCTCAGAAAAAAAAGAACATTAAAAAAGAAAAGGATTGCTCTGCCTTTTTCTGCTGCTGGACTCTGAAACAGAAACTTAACCAAAACAAGGAACGGACTCAATTTGACAGACACTTTACACTTAAATGAAACCATCCCATTCGAAACTCATTAAGCCGAACACAGGCAGCGGCTGCACAACAAAGAGACTTAATGGCATAAAAGTCCATCTCGCCCCTGAAGCCAATGAACTGCATTAAAGGAGGTATTAATTTATCCTGTCAAACGCCTTCTGAAAACCAATGAAACATACAAATATATGTTTACTTTGATTCATTTTTATATAAACATGTGATGAAAACATGCTGTAGCTTTTCTGAAGCCATGGTCCCCGTCAGTTACTGTGGCCTCTGTAGCTGATCCACGTCAGTTACAGACAGTTCTCTGTTCTTCTTTTAGACACACAATGTGGGCACCATAGTAGTTCTAGGAGTTCTGACCTCAGCTCCATCCAACACACCTGGGATGAACTGGAACACTGAACCAAGGTCTACACACGGAACCGGGGCCTTGTCTCCCAGTGCTAAGATCCAGAAACACAGTCACCTGTCTGTTCATGTGAACACACTCTGCCCCTCAGCACTGCCTTCTGTTTCCTGGACTGTTTCCATGGTAATATTCAGCTGCTTTTGTCCATTCATACACAAGATGCTATTAGTGTTCAGAAAATGAAGATGAATGTAAACAAATTATCATGCACTTATCTGTAAAGTAACCAGGAAATGAATCAGTATCAGAGTGTAGGTGTATTTGTAAAAAAATTAATTTTCACTGCCATCGCTCGGCCCTGATGTGACGCATGTTTTCATAAATTAAATCACAGAATCATGTTTGTGGTTCCACGTTTTTAGGACATGAACAGCATATTGCAGCTTAATGATCCATTACTCGGCATCACCTCTGCTTTCATTGTTGTTCATTGTGTCTGATTGTTGTGTGGTAACGCTGTGCAGAATTAGCAGACCATAAGGTCTGTCCTCAAAATCCTTGGCTGACTAATAATTTTTGGATTTCTGTGACTAAATGAAACTAATTAGTCTGAGAAATCCAAAGAGAGATTAAAATTTATCAAGTTGCTTTAGCAGGGGGATCTCTTCAAATCTAGGGCTCATTAACGACAAAAGCATACTTGTGTGTATATTTGTGACGCCGCTTAGTTTCTCATTTTCTTAGTAGTTGACCAAGAATCTCATAATTGATTAGTCAACTAATCAGCTCCTTTGGAGCAGCTTTAATCAATCTGTGCACATTAACACTGTAACTCTGACAATAGACTTATCGAGCTGAAGCCAATTTCAACTCTCTGAAAGATGATTTTACTGAAATGGAGAGGAAATAAATGTCAACTGGAAACACACGCACACACAGCTGCACTGATTACTATTTGTGGGAGCAGAACAAGTAGAAATGCAACGTCTGATATATTATCAGCTTATTAAGTCATTATGGCTAATGGTGAGCAGTTACCCAGTTACACATCCAGCAGACACTGAGAAAATTCCCATTGGGGTAGTGTTTGCATCCACCTGATGCATGTAAGTCCAATATTCACTCTGTTTTAGCTGCTGAGGAAAATATCTGGCTCTTCAGCTGCTAAATGCTCCACTGTGTTCACCAGCTGCTCTCTGACTGAGTCTGTCTGCAGTGTGATGCTTCATCGGAGCTGGTCTGCCTGAGTTAAAGAGAAAAAACTAAAATATGAGTTAAAACGGGCTGAAAATTCAGATGATCTGCAAAGCCATTCTAAATATATGACCCATTCTTTATAAAATCTATTAATAATATAATCTTAAAATTGTAAAATCAAACAGTTTATTACCTTAATCTTATTACTACCTTCATCTGGTTTAGAATTCCTATTTGCATGTTCTCTAGTAGACAGGATTTGCAGATATTTTACATTTGTCGACTGAAGATTATAGATTTGTAATAATGCTAAAGACACAATCAGGCGAAAGTCACATCATGTAAAATCATACATGGACACATTATGTCACGACTATGGGAGGCAAGGACTAGGACCCAAATGCATGACCCCTCAGACGTAGTCAAAAGGTAATAATTTTAATTCTAACAAAGTACAAACAGAAAATAACTCACAAAGGAGGAAGGCAAACCAACTGGACAAAGGAACAAACAAAAATCACCCACAAAGGGGAAAAAGGCACGAGAACAAAAATGCAAAACGTGAACACAGAATCACTGTTTGAGAGGAGGAAGACTGAGCAAGGAGCAAAACAAAATCAGAAGCAAAGTAACAAATAATACACGACCTGACGTGATACAAGAGTGGGCGAAAGACGTGACGAGACAAGGGCATGAGACAAAAACATGGGAGACGGCATGAAACGTGGCAGGAGACAAAAAAAAAAGAACTGACACTGGACAAGGAGAAACGCAGACTATATATACACAACAGGTAAGGGGAAACAGGTGGAAACAATTAGGGCGGGGAAAACAATTACAAAGGCGGGAAACAAGACAAAGGCGGGAAACAAGACAAAGACAGGAAGTAAAACAAGACCAGATACACAAGGGCAGTGAATTCAAAATAAAACAGAAACTACTAACAAACTAAACAACCTAGACAAGAGTCCCAGAGTCCAAAAAGGGGTTCAAAACATAAACGTTTTCAGAAAACAGGCCCCTAAGGGGCTAGTCATGACATATTACACGTGATGAATTTACATACAGTCACGTGTGGTTGCTGGACAGATGAGACTGAGAGAAAACTGACACTAACTAAAACTAATGAACAACAGAAAATTAATGAACAACATTTGATTGATTTCGATCAAACATCGCTTGAGCAAAAAATGCTTTTCAAAGGAAGCGTGAGCCTTTTCTGCTCTGGGCACATCAGCGTGTGGAAGGTCGTCTACCTGCCGTGCTCCTCCACTTCTTCAGAAACACCTGACATTGCATCAGCTCCGCTACAAGCTGAGAATGTCAGAAATGTTTTCTTTCTTATTCCTCTGTCTTCAGTCTACTCCTCATTTTCAATCTGTGGGTGTACAGTGTTTGTGTTGCGTCTACATTCCAATCCGAGCGTGCGACCTCGGTGTCACTTTGTTTCTGACAAAGCAATCAGGTAAAAATGGGTCTGAAATGGCAGATTACTTCAGACGGTGCGGCGAGTGGAGAACGCAGGCGGGCTGCAGGCAAATTGCCTCTTTCAGCACTTAAATAAAGGCGGGAGGTCAGGAGAGGCTGAACAAGAGGCTTCACACACACACACACTCATCACCCTCCTTGTCCTCCTCCATCCCTCTGTCCTCTCTCTCTATCTGTCTCTCAATCCAATTCAATTAATCTTTATTGACATGATGCTTTGATCCAACAAAAACTGAGCCAAAATATGTAATCACCTGTGTCCTTACCAGCAGTGTAAGATCATTTTGTCTATTCTTGCCAAAAGTGTAAGAGTCCAATTTTATTTTTACAGCTTTTTGGCGATGATGTTCTTTCAAATCCTTTCTTTGCACCTTCAGGCGTCTGTGTGTGCGCGAACCAAGCAGATTAAACCTGAAAAACAAACTCACACCTGACACACACTCAGGTGTGTGAAAAGATCTTGAATAAAGATAAAACACTCCTGCACACAGTTTCACTTGCTGCTAGTTTCTTTCTTCAAACTCTTGAGTCTAACACATCCTCCTCAGGTTGATGGAGGCTTTGCCTCTTCGTTGGGGTTTAATCCCAAACCCAGCAGGATAAACCTGGATAAGGAGATGAAAGAGACTTCAGCATCACCACAATTCAACCACTCCAGTATATTCAGTTAAATACAGCATATATGGTACAGTTAAGTGATACGGGTATGGTATAAGTACAGTCATGTTAAAGGTGAAGCAAAACACCATCAGTGTTGACATCGCTGACTCTCTGTAAGCCGTTTCTTAAAGTTAGACTTAAACGAATAACAGGATGAGGACTCTCTCTTCTGTGGTGCTGAATTCCACTGATGTGATGCTCTAAGGAAAAACACGGCCTGGCTAAATCCAGTTTTTCTGCGTGGGATTGTGCGGTCCCCCCGTAGCTGCACCTCTAGTAGCTCTGTTTGCAGTAGATTTGAAGTTGATGAAGCCAGACAGAGGGGGAGGAGCTAAACTGTGAATAATCTTGTGAACCAGGCGGACATTTTTTTGAATTTGGTGAGGTTTTCCCTGCTAAGCAGGTTTTACTTCTTTGGACACGACACCATTCAGTTTTCATCACTACCATATTCAAAATTTTTAGGTCTTATATATTTAATGGCTCCAGTGGTTTTAAGGCTGTAAAGTGTGTAGTTTGCTGTCTAAGCTGACAGTGGTTTTTGGCCTGTTACCAACGCTGAACAACACAACTGTTTTCAGTGTATTTCCAGAACCCTCAGAGGCTCTTCACCTGGATCTTTGACCGTCAGGCTCAGAAAGGATTCGATCCACTTCAGTATTTTCAAGAAGAAAAGAAAAAGATTTTTAGCCTGTTTCCAAAGTTTTGATTGTCTTTATTCAGACAGAGCTGGTGCAGCTCAGAATGTCAGTTCTCATGTTTCTTTACATCAGAAAATCGGTACATCTTGTCGAACAACCTTTGGGGTTTGTTTCACAGATTTATTTTCCCGAGAAAAGCTTTTAGAGACTCAAATGTGATGAGTTTCCATGAGAGACACAAACTCTCTGAGATCAGACTCTAAACAAACTGTACATGGCACCTCCTCCTCCTCCTCCTCCTCCTCCTCCTCCCCCTCTGCAGCTCCAATCATCAGACCAACCTCTCCCCTGTGATGACAGATGATACAGCAGCAAACTGCCGTCCCACCCGTCTTCAGATACACCAAGAGCATGTTAACCATCTCCAAAGACCCCAACAAACACCCTCCCCCCATCCCTTCTCCCCCCTTCTCCCCCCATCGACACATCACTGTCGATGTCGTTTGTCCCCCGGCTGTTCTCTGCTCAGCCCAGGTTGGCAACGTTCACAGAGTCTGGCTCGCTGCGTCGTCTTCTGACATCTATTACGGTTAAGGATCATCCTGGCATGTGTTCTCCTCCACAGACGCACACGCACACACACTCAGGCGCACACATACTTTCACACCTCTCATAAGGCCAGGAGAGCTAATGACTGAGATGGCTGGGCTTTAAAAAAGAGAAAAGGGAAGGTGACAGGAGATGATTCATCTGAGCTGCTCTCCGGAAGCAATGACTGACGGCTGATTTATGATTCAGTGCCGAGCTGTGAGAGCTTAGAATCATTTCCCCCCATTTCTTATTTTAATTCCTTACCGCAGGTGACGGAGGAAGGGATGGGAGCCAATTATCTTAAGTGTCTTTCTGCTCTCTGTCAGCCACTGACAGTCGCTACAGAAACTCTCCAGCCAGCCTGCGAGCAGGTGACTGCCGCCACCTCCTCCGTTACAATCAGCACTCAAGCTTTTCATTTGCATGTCAAACCTCACGCTCGTCTGAAACATCTGAATGTGAATCCTCCTGCTGCTGTTTGACCAGGAGACTACCAGGATTTTTTTTTTTTTTTGTTTGAATAAAATCAATTTACCCTCCAGGTTCAGAGTTAAATCCCTTCGCCTTGTCAGTCAGTGTTCACTGTAACAAAATATATGTTCAGCTTAATGACGAGATGTTAAATCCACAAAACAAATGGAAAAAACAAAAAATCAGTCAATACGCTGACATGATTTCATGTTTCTCTGTGTCTAGTGTGAAGTCTTATTGACAGGTGAGCAGGACTGTTTCGCTCTGTTAACATTTCCAATGCAATTAGTTAGTTTCAAAATGTTTTACTCAAAAGCCTGGTCTTTAAGACACTCAAGGATTGTTACACTTGGTCTGAAATAGACTTAAAGAAAGTAAAACTGGATCTGAAATGGGATCAACTATCCATCCGTCCATTTTCTACACCGCTTGATCCGTCAGGGTCGCACATCTAATATAATGGGTAAAATGAAAATTAATAATTGATTAACAATCAATATGATCCCAAACTGTTGCATATTTACAGATCCAGCAGACACAGAGCATCATGTGTCCACCTGATGAATATTCATTCTCCTTTTAGCTCTGGTTTGGTCTCCACCAGCTCCTGTGACACATTTCTCTTTCTTTATCTGTTTGATGTTTCACTTTCTTCACCATCTGGTCTGAGACTTTGTCTGTCAGGTAGAGGACCGTGGGTTTATAGAGCAGCAAACTGCTGCTGATGCAAACAGACACAGAACCAAACAGAAAATGTTTTGTGTGTGAACTAAAAAAGGCCGAAAAGCTTCATAAACTGTTGAGAACATCAGTGGGTTTGTCACCACAAAGTTACTCATTTGATCCACTGCTAATACAAAAGTATTGATGAGTAAGATACACTTCTTGATCCTGTTCTGGAACCTCGAAGTCACCCTCAAATTTTCTGTGAACTCACAGGAGCTGTGACAAATTGTGGGATTATAATACTAAGTTTTGGGGGCAGTGCAACAAATTTGGGGATAATCTTAAAATCTTAGAATCTGAAAAGTCTGGGGACCAGTCTGTTCTTAAAAGACTATAAACTTAAAAACTTACAAACTTAAACTTACATACAGACAGCATGGTTAAAGCAAAGATTATTTTTAGAGTGCAGATATATCCAGAATACATCTAGTGTGAGATGTAGCAGTGTGGAAGAGGCAGCACATCGCTCCATCTTTAACTAGAGGCCCGGCCTGTCACTCGCCCCACCATCCAATATACTCCAATCAATTTACCATCCGCTGCAATTCAATGTGACAGTAAGACAAATCGGACTTCCAATGTAAAATAATTGAAACAGACGCTTATTTGAGCGTGCGGGGGAGGCCTGAGAGAGCTGCGTATTCTGCATCAGCTTAATGCACTGCGTCTGTCCATGTCAGAGATGGATTGTGTTGTCAGAGTTATAGATAAGCCTCTGTTTAGTTAGCCCCATCGGGAGGAATGAACATTGTAGTCATATTAAAGATAACAAATGTTTTTATCCACGTCACCACAGCACGTCGCACACAGGGGGGAATAAGATGCTCATATTCCGTCAAGTGAATTGTAATTGCTATTCGCGAGAGGACACATAATTGAAAAATTGGAGGAGAGCAAAAAGTCAGCAGTGTCTGCATTGTAAACAAAGATTGGACCGAATCCTCCGCGGTCGTGGGCGGTCGACATCAGAAGCTCCGGAAAAAAACCAACAGAAAAGGCTCGGCTCTCCTCCTCGACTGAAATCTACTTTCACAAAAAAAAAACAAAAAAAAGAAAAAAACAAGGTCTTTGGGTAGCAGGGGATTAAACCGCGCTCACGCTCTCACACACACACAAACAAACACATTCACGGAGTGAGCCGCGGTGTTTAGAGCCAAACAGAGCTTCGTTCCAAAGAAGAAGAAGTGGTGCTTGAAAAGAAAAAGGTTTGTGGGGGAAATAAAGAAGGTGAATTTGGATTGATGTGAATCACGCTCGCCACTCTGGCCTGGAGCTCGTCCAGCCGGGGATGAATCGCCTACCTGTGTCAGAGGGATGTGTGAGAGCAACATCCAACAACAACAACAACCGCCCCCTCCAACCACCACCACCACCATTACCCGCCACCCACGCCTGCCTGGCCGCCAGGCATGTTATAGTGAGGATTAGACTGTATAATCAAAGGCATTCCACCTTCAGACTGGAACAACCTGAGGGTCTCCTTCTTCCTCGCCGCTCACGAGTGCTCTGTAAACCTTCACGAGGAGCCAACTGTGAGTCAAGCAGGACGACGGGAAAAAAGGGTAAGGCATGGGTTTCTGCAGCCGAGCTAAACCCACACACAGCTCAGGGAGTGCTCGGCAGGGGTCAAAGGTCAGGTAAACTCGACGGCACTCGCTCACTAGCACGCCAATCCAGCTGAGGACAAGGGGTTTTGGGGAGTGGGCGGATAAACGGGCGGGCAGTAAGGTTAAAGCACGTTTCCGCCCATTTGCAGCGTCTTGAGACGTGATTGGCATCAAAATGTTGCTACTGTGTCAAGAGTTGAGGGGAGGAGAAGCAACCAGGCGACGGCAGCATCAGCGCCCCCTGCTGTCAGCTGAGGCTGAGAAGCTCACATCATGGACGGTCTTCATCAAGCAACAAGCACAAAGTGGAGCTGGAGCCTATCCCAGCCGACTGCAGGTGAGAGGTGGGGTTCACCCTGGACTGGTCGCCAGTCAATCACAGGGCAGACACACGAAGACAGACAACCACACACACACAAACTCACACCTCGGGGGTAGAGGGGCTAATGTGCATGTTTTTGGGACTGTGGGAGGAAGTGGGAGTACCTGGAGAAAAGCCACGCAGGCACAGGGAGAACATGCAGACTGGGGTTCAAACCTGGAGCCCTCTTGCTGTGAGGCGACAGTGCTAACCACTGCACCACCGTGCCGCCCGTGATTTAGAACATGAGAACTAAAATGTTTTTGTACTGTGAAGGTTCGATTATTTCAAGATAATAATAATTTTTTAAAAAAAGTTTGTGTTGGTCATGTGATTCTTGATTTTAAAGACAACTGTGCAAATGCACCAGGGCTCATTTTAACTGGACCAAACAGGTTAAATGTGAAAGCACCATGTCTCTAACTATACATCCAAAAAGACAATGCACCTACTGCCACTGACTCAAGTTTACACAAAGCGTTTCAGCACTTTGAGCTGTTGAGACCAGAATAAGATCAGTATAATATAATTCAGCACTTAGCAGGATTAAAGCTGTAACCAGGCTTTGCACTGGTCACTTTATTCTTAAAAATAAATGAGTGTAATAACAAGTCTGCAGGGAATGAGTCTGAAAACACGGCTGAGACTTGGTGCAGAAGGAAAACAAAACATTCATTTATAAATGCAACCTCACTGTGTACAGGTCAGATTTTATTTAAATTACAATCATATTTAATGTTAATTAATGCTAATTCATAATTTAATGGGACAAACAGCACTGGCAGAGGTTGTAATTAAACACCACAGGCCACGCACAAGCCTGTGTGTGTATCTGTGTGTGTCTGTGTCTGTGTGTGTGTCTGTGTCTGTGTGTGTGTAGCTGGCAGGTGAACGCACTTCGTTCAATAAAATCTATTTTTGTGGCTTTGTTCCTCCTCTGGCGCTCAGACCGACTCTGTGGTCCTCAGAGGTCAACATCACCAACAGCAGCAGTAATGAGGTCAGAGGTCAGAGGTCGTAGCAGACAATAGCTGGAACAAACATTCCTGTGACCTCAAGTTCAGGATGAAAGCTGAGACTGAGCCGAACAATCTGCAGAGGTCAGAGAGCACGCTGACTCTCAGTGCTGAATCTTACTGGCTGACAGACGTGTCAGTCAGGTGAAGGTGGGCAGCAGCTTTAAAGGGATAGTTCCACATCTTTTTGTGTATTTGTTTGTCTGTTTTGTTCACCTTTGACCTTCAGAGAACCTCGGGAAGCCTCATACCTTAAAACACCCCAAAAAACAAAGAAACAAAAACTTTCTCTTTTAATTTGACAGTTTTTTTTCTCGGTATTTTGCTGTCAACATTTGTCAGATGATGATCTGTTGCAGGAAATCTGAGAAGATTATTCACAGATTTCCGAAGTTTAAGTTGTTTCACCAAACCAGTATTAGGCACTGAGGCTGACTTCAGTCTTTGTTTATACCTTGAAGCCTGAGGATCTGTAGGCAGCTTCTGTCAGACGTGGAGGTTTTGAAGTTCTGTAGATTTATTCAGCTCTGCAGCAGCTTCGGTCCACATGTGACAATCTAATGATTCAGTTCTTTCTTTGCTCCATTTGAATATTGTTGTTGTTGTTGTTAGTTTTTCCTCCTTTTAGACTTTTGCAGAGGAAGGACCGTTGCTGTTGTTGATTATTCAGCAACTTTGTAGAAATGAGACGTTTGTTGTCTGTATGTGGGTTTATTTTTCAAACTTGGGATGTTTTGCTTATCATGCTGACTTTAGCATTTCACTTTACGTACGACTGCATCTGAATCCAGCCTGCCCAAACCATCACAGCAAAAGGCCTGTGTTCATTTTATCATTGCTCTTATTGTGAGTTTCTATACAGTTTTCTTCCCTGGTAGAAGAAGAAGGCAGCAAACCAGGTTAATATATCATCTTTCACTTTTTGTTTATTTGGAGGGTGGAGGGTCACAAAGTGTTCTGACTGCCTTTTGCTTTCACTAAAGGAAAAAAATAGTTCAAATACTCCTAAAACAAGTTAGAAACACATGTACCAAACATTTCCTGCCAGCTCATCTGTTACCGCTGCTGTCGCTGCTGCTAATACAAGTGGGACAATCACAAATAAAGATCCAGAGTCACGTCTCAGAGCAGGAGGAGCATTTTGTTCTGTGTCTGCATGATGAGAGACAGAAACAGCATCAAAGCAGTCGCAGCTACAAACACCTTCCTATAGGAACCTGCAGTGTTTCCAGATACAAACTGTGAGTGAGGAACTTTGTGCTGGCCTTTCTGTGGCAGAGAGCCGCTTTGTGCTGCAGGAACCTGAAGGCCACCACATCCTCACGGCTCAGATGGACTCAGGAGGCTGTGCAATCTGGCTGTGAATTTAGGTTCCTGTGTCCTCTGCAGGGGGGCCGTCCTCTTTCCTCGCAGCTCTGACACTTCGACCGCTCGCTCGCTCGCCACTCAGATGAAACTTCGAAGAGGGGTGAAAAAAATGGAGCTTATTTCCTCAGTGCTGAGAGGAAGCTCAATATCACTTGTGAGGAGCAGGAAGGAGCTGTTGATTGCACAGGAAGAGGAAGAGGGGTCTTTAATTTGGAGGCCTCAGTGGTGTTCAAGCCTTCAGCCTCATGGGGAGTTAATCAGCACTTGGGCTATAGATAGGAAGACAGAGATGGAGAGGTTGAAGAGAGGAGAAAGAAGAGGGAGGGCTAGTCTCTGTAATGCCTTTACTGTTGACATGTGGATCCACCAGCTCTGTTTCCTGCACAATATTTATTTGCTGTTGTCTTTTGTGGTGACTCCCAGTCTGTTATTATGGCCAGTTGCGTTCCTATTGTTGTCCCTTCACTTTCATCGTCATACAGCATCTAAATGCTGCTCTATTTGTTGCCGTTTCCAGTTTACCCAGTGAGGAAAGGAGTCTGGAATAACGTGGGTGTCTCAGCGGTGCAGGAATTATCTCTGTTTCCTCGCCGCACGTTCTCCTGCTTCCTGTGTGTGTTTCCTCCGTGTGCTCCAGTGTCCCCCCACTGTCCAAAACACATAGCTTAGGTTGATTGATGACTCTAAACTGCCATTAGGCACAGTTGTCTGTCTCTGTGACAGCACTGTGATCATCTGGTGAGGGTGTACTCTGGCCCAGTGTCAGCCGGGATCCCCTCCTGTCCGTCTGTGACCCTCTGGAAGGATAAACAGGAAAAGATAATAGATGGACAGATGCTGACCATGGTCAACAAAAAAAGATGATGTTTGGAGAGAGTGTGCAGCCATTTCTCTTTTCATAACCCAAACCAACAGCCACAGAAAATACACAGTTGTGTTCTAATGATGCTAAATCATTTTTCCATCATTGGTTTATAATGGCCGGTTATTGTTTCTGGCCGTTGCGGCAGGAATTACGTCCCTCACAGAAGACATTCATCGAGCTGCACAATGGAGCCCTGACACTGGTCAGACGTGATCACTGACGGAGGGTTGATGTTGTGGGTCACATGAGGAGCCAGCTCTTCTTCTTCTCTGTGTTTTTGTTTGGCTTTTTGCCTCACCTGCACGCCGCACACACCTTCACCACTGGCTGATTTATAACTGTGTGCTGATGTAAAGCAGTGTAATCTCTCTTTATGTGTCTGTTGGTCCCCTAATTTTCAGACCTTCAGTTGCTGCCATCTCTGCTTTTAGACCACCTGATTCATCAAAAGTCGAAATGATTTAGACTTCAGCACTTTCAATTAAATAAGTACGTCACAAAGTGTTTTATAGAGCAATAAAGGACAAAACCCAAACCATTAAAGATAAAAAGAGAAATGAGGCCCACTTATAAAATGTTGGGCTGTGTGTGTGTGTGTGTGTGTGTGTGTGTGTGTGTGTGTGTGTGTGTGTGTGTGTGTGTGTGTGTGTGTGTGTGAGAGAGAGATTCCTCTTTATTCCACTACTCACACACACAGTACTCTGTATCCCAGCATGCTTCTGTGTGCGCTGAAAAAGGTGCCGGTCAGCAGTTTAATGATGGGCTGAGCTGAACCATCTGTCCCAGTGGCCAACTGTGGTACTGCAACACACAAGCCCCCACGGCCGAGGAAGCATCTTCCCCCTTAGTGTGTGTGTGTGTGTGTGTGTCACTCAGTCTGTTTTCTATCTTACCACTCTCTTTCACTCAGTGAGCCATCCTGGGTTTATTTGGTTTTCATGCTGTCCATCCGTGGATGAGTCACATGAGTAACTGCTGTCAGGAAGAAACCTTTACTTCACTCCTCAGGACAGTGTGGGGATCTGCAAACTCTCTCACAGCCCTGTTAGCTTTTTTTTTACACCTGTCAGCAAAAGACAAATAACAAACACCATCCGTTTCGTTGGTACATGGAGTTTAGTTTCAACCTGAGCGCAGGTGTAATCTGACAGATCATTTGAAAACACCCGTGCTGTTATCCAGACCAGGAAAAAAAAAAGTATAAAAATATCGCAGAATGATGAACTGGCCATATTTGGTGATATTAAACTCAGACACAGAGTGAAGGCTCGGCACGACGTAACGTCACCACATTAACAGAGTATCATTTGGTTTTGTTGACAGGCTCATGTGTTTCTCAAAGGTCCCAGTTTCAAATCCCTGTGTCTGTTTTTGGACAGAGAAGCTCACAGAACAGTAAGAAGAATTACTCTAACCTTTCAAACAGTAAGTCCACCCAGCTACTGGCTGCTTCCCTGTCTGTCCACACCCTGTGCAACAGCGCAGTGAACAGTACAACAGTGCGTAACAGTTGGGTGTGGTGAAATACAACACACTACGAACTGTTAACCCACAGAGCTTTTCTTCTATAACAAGATTAATGTGGGGTTGCTTTTTAAAGTATGACTGTGGTCCCCGAGTATGACAAAAGACACACACACACACACACACACACACATGTATGTGAAGGTGCGGTGCTTCCTCTAACAATACAGCATTGTAACAAATACAGTGGCAGCAGCAGTAGTAAAGCTCCAGGACCGGCTCCTTCCAGCGGATGGACTTTGCTGCTTGTGACAAATTGCATGTGGAAGGAAATCTGCAGGGCCCATTGAACTTTAGTATTGCTTTTATTCCTCTGTCATGTTCCTGCAGAGATGAAATGGGATCGTTTTTTTTTTTCTTTTTTTTCCCTGCTTCTTTTATTCACAGCTCCATGCCGCCGGTTTGCAGGATAAACGGCCAACGATGCCTGACAGTCAGAGACATTCTTCTCTCCTTTTCTTTTTTCTTCCCTCCTCTCCTTCTCCTTTTCTAACTCGCCTCGAGATTTCAGGTACTTGAAATGAAGCAGGGGAGAAACAATGTACATTCATCCCAGCAGCGGTGCTGTGGCTGAGCAGCACTTCTGAATTCTTTTATTCCATAAATGTTGCAGACATGGATCTTTCTCAGACGTTTTACACAACAGACAAGAAAAATAATTCAGGAAACTCGCTTTCAAGAACATTTTGCATGTTGTCAGCGAATATGGCAGAACTACTGTCCTAAAAGGAAAAAAGTACTGACTCTGGTAAGGTATGAAAATCCGGTTCTTATTTTATATTTATAATATAATTGTGTCGACCAACACTCGGCCAAATTGCTGTGAATATTCACTGTCTCCACTGAATACATTTTAAACTGATTTTGGTGACCTCTGACCTTCACTGTTGCACCACCATCAGGCCAAAATCCTTTCCTTTGACCAACACTTTCCGGTCAGGTCAGGAAGTGTACAATATAATTACAGGACACAGAATATTGTCCAAAAATATGTGAAGATGGTGTAAAATCCCAGGTGCAGCTCAGCTAATGTGGACATATACACATCTGAAACCTCCTTCCAGATGTCAGAAGCACAAAGACACGGTGAGACGGGTGTGAGGGGTCAGTTTCTATGTTGGAGGCCTTTTGGACACACCAGGCTTTGTAGCTGTCGGGGAGAAAGACGTCTATGATCCTTTTCCTTTCATTGTTCACCACCCTCCGCAGGGACTCGCGGTCCTGGAGTTTGTGACGATCATGGATGAGATCAGTGCGCCTAAGCGGGATATTATGTGCTGACTTACAGAAATAATGATTCTTTAATCAACATAAATCTTTGAGCAATGATACACGTTAACTGCTCCAAGAAAGAACTGCAGCTTTTTTTATCCACTTAAGTGTAAACAGGAAAGTAATTTCAACCACGACGGACTGGTTACAGCAAACTGAATCGTGACGGAATCATGATGTGAAGCAAATTGGGAATTCAGCCTGATTATCAGGCTGAGGCTGCAACTAACGATTATTTTCATTATGGAATTGATCTGACATTTATTTTCTTGAATGAATCAATTAATTGTTTTGTCTATAAAATGTCAGAGTGTGAGACTGAATTAAATGCAGGTTAAATTTCTAATTGATCAATCAACTAATCATTGCAGCTCTATATCAGGCGATGTGCACACATCACATTTTAGTCTCACTCCGGACCTTCACTGTGTGTCAGACACTTATATTGTAGATCTAATAAACATCCGAAGCCTCTGAAGTGACTCTACCATGACTTTAAACTGTCTTTCTTCTACTTTACTTTCTATAAGAAACACAAGGACCACTAAAGAGTAACTTTAGACTTAGATAATTAATCAGACTCTCCACACTTCACTTGACCCGTGAGCAGCAGAGCTACTTTCAGCTGTCAGCCACATCCACATGTTGAACACACACACAAGCAAACAGCGGGTTATAGAACCTGTTGGCTCCTCAGCACTGAGAGCAGTGGAAGTCAGGTGCGAAGCCGCGTGGATGGAGTTGGGAGCGTCTGTTTGGAGAGTGCGACAAACAAATCACCCTGTTCAGGTGCTGCCCGGGAAAATAAAGACAAGCGACTTAGCAGCCACTGAGCTGTTTAATTAGAAGCCCTGCTGCTCGTTAATGAGGACACTAACGAGGAGCGCCGCCCACTGCTCAGTAATGAGCAGGTTGAATGGCGAGCTCGTCACCAGGCAGGCGAAGGCTGGACGCGACGCAGCTGATGCTGATGGCTGTCTGTGCGGGTTGGAGGGGGGGGGGGGGGGGGGGGGGTTATAGGAGCAGGGGGGAGGCTGTGATTGGCAGGCCGCAGCGGGGGGTGTGGCCACCAGGCCTCAGCTAATTGCAAAGTTAGGAAACAGCGGGAGTCCATAATGTGTTGGTGCACTTTTACTTTTATCGAACACGGTGCTATTGATCGGGCCTGTTGTTTATTTGTGCAGATGGAGGCGTTGCTCATAGAAAGGTTATCAGGTATTGATGAGGGAGCTGATGGGTTGTGGCCTTTGGCTTCGCTCTGCAGCGCCGACTGAAAACTGTAGAGGGGGAGAAAACGTCAGCAAGCAAACCACAGCAGGAAACCTCCACCGAGCCGCCTGGAGCATTACGTTCATCGCTGCCACCACAACTCAGCTGTGTCACTGAACCTCAAAGACACGCAACTTACTTTCTACACTAGTTTTTCTGTCAAGACTTTATGAGTTGGATGTTTGATCAGGTTATTTTGGGGCTGGTATTGTGTTGTTTGATCACCCGACTGGCCACCTGTGTCCCTCAGGTACAAACCAAAACTCTTTTTTTGTAGCTTCCCTACATAAATAGCTTGATATTATCTCACTACACTGGGAGATTTTTCTGTTCTAAGCCTGTAAGTGGTGAAAATTAATCATGTTCTGTGTCCCTGCTGCACAAAGTTCAAACCCTGTTTTGAGTGAACAGGATATTCACACCTCAGCATCCAAAGAACTGGATTTTTGTTAGGGGTGCTGATGGACACTGTTTAACTACAAGTGGCTCCATTTGGCTCCAAATGGAGCGAGACAGCTCCACAGACACCTCAGAAAACAAAAACATCAACTACTGAACCTCTGAAAAACATTTTCTCTCAACAGTAGAAAAGTTTCCAAGTCTGGGAAAATGGTGCACAGTCATTATATAATGCATACCGTGTTACATACAGTTACACACACAAAGTTTTAGTGGAAGGTTTGGAAGTGGGTCACAGCGACACTCCTGCTGTCCACTGGGAGCAGTTGTGGGTTCAGTGCCTTGCTCAAAGGCACCTTGAACCGCCGACCTTCTTGTTGCCGTCCCTCCTGCCCAGCCGTGCCGCTGCATGTCGGGCTGTGGTGCCGAGCAGAGCTGGGTCACCTCCAGGAGCGCCGATGCTGCTGTTTCTCCTCCTCATCCGTCTTGCAGCCTCGGCGATGGAGGCGATGCGTCTCCCGTGTCGAACAGGTGAACACAGCCATGCATTACAAGTGCCGAGCCGCCGACCCCAGGGGACGCAACACGCACGCACATGTACACACACACACACACACACACACACACACCACGGCACCAGCTGGCCTGAACAAGGACGAGCAGAGAACATGTTTATTTTTATGTAAGGCACAACATGCCGAGTGCATGTTCTGCTGCCTCAGGTTTAAAATCAAACATCATCACAGAGAAGGCAGAGCAGGCTTATTAGCTGCTGCTGCTTCTCTGCAAGCTGAAACCCGAGCAAATACTCAAGTACTCTATTTACTGTAATTGCGTTCTAGAGCTTCTGCTACTTTAGTCAAGTATTTTCATTTTGGAGGCTTTTCCTCCACCAAATTTCACGAGGAAATATTGGACTTTCACTTCACTGCATTTCTCTGAGTGCTGGAGTTAGTGGGTATTTTGGAGATACACATTTTATATTCACGATAACCTGGAATAAAAGTTTTTTTTTCCTTCATTTTGAATGTTGCAGTAGTGAGAATCAACAAATAATAAATATCTAGAAATACATTTCAGCATTTCAGAGTTTGTGGAAACAGGTCTCGGGTCTTGTGAACCTGCTCCAGATCTGAATCTTATGCCTGAAAAAGTTAGAAAACCACAAACTAATGAAGTCTGTCGCCTGATCAGCAGAGGAGTAAAACATCAAACACACATCTTGTTCCAGCTTCTCCACTGAGAAGATGTGCTGCTCTTCTGTTTCATCTCCAGGAACATTAATATGGAGGCACTGTGGGTTCTCTTGGGTGGGTATTTGCTGTAACTTCTGTCATCCAATAGCGCGAATGATGAACCCAAAACTCTGAAAACCTCTTCAGCAAATTATTAAGTAATATTAACAAAATAACATTAATAGAAATAATGGCTGTGTGCAGCCCTGAAACAGAATAACCTGACTTTGTGCAGGGAGGGGAAGCTGCGATTTCTGGGTTAAAGGATCCACTGAGCATCAGAGGATTCTTTTCTCTGTTCTGCACGAGTCAGCATTGACCTGAATTCCCACAATATCACCCTGAAGGATGTAATACCAGCTGGTGCAGTGAGAGCTACACCCCCCCTGTATGATATTGCACACAGAAAAGTCATCGGGCTCAGCCCCCGACAAGCACCTGTATTCGATTTCTCATCTCGACTCGGCGGAGAGCTCTAAGCCTTGTTCTCGCTGGCACTAATCCTCGCTAGAAAACAGCTTTCAGAGGATTAGCATCAAGGGGGGCAGAGCGGCGCTCGTCGACGGGGGAGCCATGCTTCCCCTCTTCTTCTCCTTCTTCTTCTTCTTGTTTCCAGCCTCTTTCCTCTGTGAGTTAACCTCACACACACACGACTTGACTCGGAAAATCTTTGACCTTCCACTTGGTTTCCTCCCCTCAACCTCCAGCAGCCTCCATTAAAGCTCAGAGCTCCCCACTGACATCCAGTTAAAACTCCCCTCAGGTTCTCCCCCCTTCACGCTGGTTGGATAACTTAGCCGTGTAATTCCACGTTATCTGGAGGAACTGGACGACACACATGCATCGCACTCGCTGAACCGAACTTGACCTACTGCAGTAAGCCACTGTATCGTGTTGTAAAAACCTCCCAAAAGCTGGTAAAGAGAACCTGAGTTGCATAGGTCGAAAAATAGGGGGAAAACTAAAGCCTTATTCCTGCTGCGGGCGCAGCATAGATGGATATCAGACAGAGCACAGAGAGCTGTCCTGGCTGCGAAGAAACATGGAGAATAACACCACTGCTCAAGGCTTCCTATAGATGCTGAAAGAGTGAAATAATGTAAGACGATGGTGCATTTTTTTTTGAGCAACAGCTCTGTTTCTCTGAACAAAGAGAGGATTATTCTGTGTGGTGATGAGAGGGAGCTGCTGGAGGCCACGGCTCCTGCGGTGAACACACAGCCAACAACTTTTTGGAGATGGTAAATTTAACTTTCTCCTCCAATTTTTTCTTCTTTTTATGTTGTTTCTTTCTTTCTTTTTTTTTTTCTTCCCCCCAAACCTCTGCAAATATTTCATTCTAATCACTGGCTTTGATTCCATCTCTCCCACCACAAACAGCAGGCCGTTCTTTTAAGAGCACTGAGAGATGAAAGCTGGTGCATCCGGGCAGGGATGAAAAAAAAAAAAAATTAAAAACGCTTTTCCCCTCAGCTTCCAAATTCCTGCTGGTTGTGACAGAGTTGTAAATACCCAAGATAAAAGACAGCTCTGCTTGCTTGTACTTAACATTCCCATTAGATTATCGACAATGGCTGCGTCTGTGTGCTCTCATGTACAGATAGGAATGAAAATTCCTTTGCTTCTGGTACTTTGCAAAATACAATTCAATCATAGAAAAATCTAAAGAAAGAAAGAGGGAAACAGAAAAGCAAGCATGTTGATCTGACAAACAAACGTGAGCGATGTTTTGAGAATTCTCCAAGGTGAGAGCTAATGGGAGAATTTGGTTCAGAGGAAGATGAATGAAAAACTGACAAGAAGAGTCTGTGTTGTTGCATTTAAGGAGCTGCAGGGGGCCTATTAAAGAGTCACCAGCCTGATCTAAACTTTTTAATGAGCTGCTGCTGATGAGTGGAAATGAAAATCACTGTGTTAAACTTATGTGGGCTTCGACCGCGATCGCAGCTTTTACAGAAGACAGATACCAGATGAGATGATGGATATCGGTTTCATTTTGTGTGTCCAGGACAGAGACGGGTCCAGGAGATGATTAGCTTAGCAAAAGAAAAAACACATCTCAGACACAACACGTTAACTTCAACTTCAGGGGTTAAAAGTTGACACTGTTGAAAAATGTTGAAAAATGCAAATATGAATTAAATACAACAAATGATTAAATTTGAATCTACATTGACTGATTGTTTGGCTACCTGGGAGCAGACATGTCCGACTTTTTGGCAATGTTGCCGTGTTCCCAAATCTCACTCAACCTGGTGAGTATTATTATTAGTGAGAGAAATGATTGGCTAAAGTGTAAAAGACCTGAGGTGTAATAAATGAGAATTATCCTTCAGTGCATGGTGATTACATTAATATCCTTCCCTGCTGTTCTTCCAGGCTGCGGTGTTGGCCCCTGTGTTGATCTTACAGCTGTACGGCTGCCATTCCTAAATTTAAGCTTCTAGTAGAGTGTGAGAGTGTCAGCTAAACCCTTTAGACTGTAAAATGAAAATGTAACGGGCCATTCTGCGCTGCAAACTCACACACTCGCGGTGTAACCTGCACCGCATTGAGGTGTATGAATGTGAATGAATCTGCTGCCCTTATTTTGCATACTGACACTAACAGTCTGCAGTGACTCAGCGCCGCGGGGTAACCGCTTGCCATGAAGCCCTGTCGTGTCTTGGATGGGAGAAGTGACTGAGGAAGCAGATCTGCGAAGGAGAGGTGACAAAAGTGAGAAAGTCAGAGTGTGACGGAGAATGACTCAAAAAAAAATGTCTGCCAACTCTGCAAATGGAAACATCGGAATGTTTTTTTCTGAGGAATGGTGATAAAGATGGTGTCGCTACTCAAGATGCCACATAGGCAGCTGGAGAAGTTATTGTTTCCTTTAAATACTTTCAGGTGCTGACGTTCTCCCGTCTTACCACCGTGTCTGTTTCCACTTCTTTACATTTCCTGTCTTCTTCTATTTTCTGACTTTCAGTCCTGCTTTTGTATACTCCTCCTTTTCTTCATTGTTACCTTCCTTACATTATCTTTTCCTTCTTCACCTCCTACTTTTCTTCCATACTTCCCCATTTTTACCTCCCTCCCTTCTTGTCTTCCCTAACATCACCTTTCCTTTGCTACGGCCTCCTTTTCTGCAGTACCACTTTCCGTACAATCACATTTTCTTCTCTAGTGCCTCCTTTCATCTTTTTTTACCACTTGTTCTCCTTTGTGTCCCTGAGTCTTCATTCTCTTTCAACCTTCCTTTGTCCTTTCCTTCCTTGCCTTCTCCTTTTCTTCCCCTCATTCCTTCACTAACTTCACCTTTCCTTTGCTAATGCTTCCTTCCCCACCTGATCTTTTCCTTCTCTGCATCATTTTTTGTTCTTTGCCACCATTTTTTCTGCCTCCATCTTATCTTCTCTACCTTCATTTTCCTTTGTGGATGTTTTCTTCCATACTTCCCCATTTTTAATCCCCGTCTTGTCTTCCCTAACACCTTTCCTTTGCTATGGCCTCCTTTCCTTCCCTACCTCCTCTACCTGTGAAGTCTGATCCTTTGGTTCTGTTCTCACTTCCTTTAGCCAGGTTCTGGGATATTCTGAGATATGAGGTGGTGAGACAGGAAAGGAAATCAGCAGCAGGAAGGACAATAAAGGGGACCGCTCCCTCTTTCCATCCCCTTGCGCCACCAGCAGCAGCACTGAGGCCGAGCGCGCTCACTGGGATCCCCAGCACCATTCGGGCGGACAGAATGGGCGCCCTGGATTTCCAAAGGCACCGAGCCGCTAGCCGTATCCTCTCAAAAGGTGCCCAGGTGATCCTGCAGAGGTCGCCATGGGTGACGAGCAAAGGGACTGAAAAATGGGCTCCTGTCTGGGACGTGGAGGAGAAAACACACACACACACACACACTCCGGGATATGAAATATTATCAGTTCTGTTGATTGAGCTTATTTGGGTCTCCTCGTATTTCTGCAAAGTCAGCTGTTCCTGTTCGGAGGGGGATTTGATGACGGGTAATAAACTGCACCTGCTAAATAAAGCTCCACCCTCCCCTCTCCACCCTTCCCCTAATGGCAGGACAGTACATCTTACCTTGCTTACCTCAAGGCTTTCTGAACTGGACAGCTTTGCTAATTTAGCAAGCTTTTAAAGGTCGTGAGCTAATTTCAGAGGTTTGTGTTTTTTTTCTGACGTCCAGTCGACCTCAATGACCTGATTCTCTTCTCTCCTCCTCCCCCTTCTCCCTCTTCTTCTCCCTCTTCTTCTTCGTCTCGTCAGCTACAGCACACACACCCCGTTTACAGGATATTTAATACCTGACAAGCACCATTAACCACTCTTTTAATGAACAGTGTGTCATTAACTCAAACACTGTCAGGTAGAGTGCTAATTGGAACTTAAAATGAAGCAACGCATCATAAAATAAGTTGACACCAGTTATTAACTTCCAATAATAATAACAAAGCTCTGAAATGTGTCTGGTTGTAAATAAATTGAGGGAAAAAAGACAGTTTGCACACCAGACTGCACTTAATATCTGCTCATAATGAGCAACAGGAATTAAACTCACAGTGAAATGGAAAATGGCTTTTTGGCTGGCGAGGTCTCCATGTGATAATATACATCTGTTTAAAGTTTTTTTTGTTTTGTACTTTATTGAAACAGGAAGCAATCACACTCTGCTACAGATAAATAACAAATAACATTACAAAACTGGAAGGACCGCACGGCGGTGGTACGCCTCCGCGCAGTGGGGCGCCTGTTTGTAGCAGATGTAGAGGTTATGGGTGTTTTGTAGTGATCATGGAAATGTTTGGGAAGGTTAGTGTTCACAAGCAAAACTTACACAAGATCACAGCGGCCTTGACCTTTGACCTCTGACATCCAATACATATTGACTCCATCTTTGACTAGCAGCGATAAAAGTTGTGTGCAAAGTTCGAAGATCACTCAAAGCATTTTAGACCTCTGACCTTTGACCTCTGCTCTCCACAATCTAATCAGTTCATCCTTGAGTCAGAGTCAACATTTGTGCAAAGTTTGAAGACCATCCTGACATAAAATGAACATAAGGTCACAGCCGGAGGAATTCACCAATAGAATGAATCCTCCTCTGCGGCCTTTCAGAGATAAGCATGAGTTTAAAACGCTGATGAAGATGATGGAGCCCTGTCACTATCTGAAAATAATGCACACCCCTCAGCCAATCAGAAGGAAGTATCATCTGTCTGCATGGTTTGAATGTTGGTATTGGCAGGTGTCCGTCACATAAACAAAGAGACCCAGAGACCCAGCTGGAGCACAGCAGAGCTCCACAGATGGCTCACAGGCTGCTGCTGCCGCCTGCAGTCGAGGAACAGGGAGAAATGTACTGATTCGTCCTGTTGTAAGCAGAATGTAAACTTGCTGATGGTGACCTCAACAACAGCGCTGCTGCTTGTGATGCATTTATGCTCTGATCCAGTCCCAGTAGGGGGAGGAGGAGGAGTGGGAAGGGGAGGAGGGGGGAGACGACACACCACATGTGGACAAACCAACATAAAGGGCGATTCTGCAGCTCTCAGCTCCCCGCTGACTTACAGACCTTGATCAGCGCTCGGGGCGATTCATAACAACACGCAGGGGGGTCATTACATGAGGGATACAACTGATGACAACATACAAACAAATCAATGGGCAGTGGTCAACAGGAAGCTCCGTGCCTCAGCCGGGGACTGAGGTCAACGGTCAGAACATTAGGGCAGAAACTACTCAAACCTCTTTTCAGAACACAAGACATTCATTTAGCTTTCTGCTTGAAAACACAGTGAGCTTCATTTTCAGGTCACTTCATGTCACATTTCTGCTTCCTGCTCCCCAAAATAAGTTCCTCCCAATATACCGTCCAACCTTCTGCCTTTACATCAAGGTCCACCTCGATCCACCAGCGACAACACAGAGAAATCAAAGCCAGGCTCCAGCAGATACAGTGTCAACAGTATGACACAGTTAAATCATAAACTGCTGTTGTCCTCTGGGAGGAACAGTATATACAATACATATGGTTACATTAAAAGATAATCACGAACCATAACAAAGAAAAATTACTCCTTAGGCTACAAGTTAAATGTAGGAACATCAGTTTTTCATGTCTAAGCAATATTTTATTAATGTTTTTACAATATATACACATGCTGACATTCTAGCTCTAAAAATCATATTACATGCAGAATGCAATTAATTCAGCTGTATAAATAAAGAATCTGGCCTTTGAACATTTCCAATCTTTACATGATTTTTAAAACATTTCTTAATCATGGCCCATCACTGCAGGGATCATGTGCTAGATTTAGATTGTTGATTAAAAAAAGAAATTATTTGCGGGAGCTTCATGACGTGGGTTTTCACAGATAAGGTCAACACAAACAATGCAATCAGGTTCAACATCTGGTGGAAAGACTGAAAGCAGGAGACCGGAGGCGGCACATTAACGACGTGTGTGTAATGTTCAGGTGTCCGCATACTATTGACCGTGTAGTGTGGGCCTACTATATCAGCTATCAGAAAAGATAGATAAGAAAAAAGAAACAAAAAAAGAAGAGTTATTTGTGCCAGTTTAAACATTTATATATGTTCATAGGCTATGAAACATGTAGCATCAATAATTAATGCTGCTGAATGAATAAGATGTTTGAATTACAAAGTCCACATCAATAACATTCAGATTCAGATCAGCCACAAACCTTCTCCTCATGTGCCGCCAGACCAGTTTCACAGGAACGCAGTCATGGGGAGTTCAACGCAAAATTACACTTTATTACAACATTAAATTAATTATTTACACAAGAAACTAAGCTGGAAAACTGGTACTACCGGGCAGCACATGTATGAAAGTTTGTATTGCCATGGAAACAATGGGAGCATGGACCACAGGAGTGTTACCCTACTGTGGTGGAGTGGATCACACTCTGTCAGCTTATTGACACGATGGTCTGATGTTTGATTATTGACCATAAAACTATTTATCTGAATCTGTTTAAGTCGTTTTAACTGAGTCAAACTGAGTCTTTTGGTCTCGTGTTGCCTCACTATGTACACACTATGTACACACTATAATGAAAACCGCAGAGAAACATACACACACATAAAAAACACACTCACACAAACTCTGATGTCTCTGCTGTAATAAAGTGACCCTTTGGCCTTTAGGAGCTGCCTCAGCGATCACACACTGAACCTTCGTCGCTTCCTGCCGTCTGATGATTCTCATTTACCTTCACTGAGGCTGCGCTGACTCGACTACTGTTCATTTCATCTCGCACTGTGACTACACACACACACACACACACACGCATACACACACTCACACACACACACACCAGCTGCCTGCCCAGTGGTTAAGGTTAAAACAAAAAGGGCCTGGACTCTAAGAGACACAAAGCATGTTTCACACTTCCTCTGCCTTTTATTTTCTTTATTCTCACTTATTAGGACTCTCCTGTGGTGAGTGTGTGAGCCGACAAGTCACTTCCTCCTGTGGAGGAAATTGGGCGAGAAACAAACTTGATCACACAGACAGGATTACTGCACTCTGACACAAACACACACAAACACACACACACACACACACACACACACACACTGTGTTCAGATTTATCCACACTGATGTGGACCCAGCCTCAGATTAAGCTTCAATTTTAAGGAAATTAACTTCAGGTGAAACTAACTCGGGTGAAACTAACTCGGGTGAAACTAACGTGTTCAAGCCTGTGTCTGGTTTGTTACAGCAAAAGTGGAGCTGCAGGGGGAAAAGGTGTAACGTGCTTAATCTGCAGATGTGATCCCCTGATCAATAACTGGATCGAGAAAATGTCAATGTGCTTGTGTTTTTCTGCTCCAGTGATTTAAGTAAATGTAAAGATTAAAAATTCAGTGTGTGGAATGGTTTCGCTCTGCCCCCTCAGGCCACTGCTTCCCAACACCTGCCGCATCTGCCTTTTTTTTTTTTTTTTTTTTTTATAGATCTGATAAATCATTAAAACCATCATCACCTGACCTCCTGACACACTCCCGGAGCTGCTTAATGCAAAACACTTTTGCCTGTGGATGTTTAAGTCCATAAACATTGCACTGCAAAACATGTCCACCTCGAGCAAGGACGCAACTTCCATTTCAACTCAGGAGGAGACGTCTGCTGGGAACCGAACAAGACAAACAAAATCTTTACCGAGAGCAGTGTGTTCTTAAGTGGATACCATACATTTGTAATGAACATGATTGAAGCAGAATATCGTTCAGCTGATCTTAATGGAGCTTTCTGCTTTATTTTTCTTTGTATCAATAAACACAGACACTTAAAGACGGACTCATACATTCCACGTCTGAAAAGGTCACTGTATATTCCAAACAAATGGCTGTGATTTTATTCAGTGTCTGCGTGATTGTGAATGAGAGTCAGAGTTAAATTAAGATGCTGACACCGGATACCTCAGCAGCTGATATTTTCTGCTGTTAAAACACACTGAATGTTTTTTTGACCTTTTGATAAACGCAGTTATTAATCATTAGAGTGAAATGTTTTCTGATTCACAAACAGCAGCTGTTTCCCTTCATACTGATCAATTTACTGCTAAAAACCTTTTCATATCCCCGTAGTGTTATTAATATTTCTGTGGATACAAATGAAACAGGTCAAACACGCAGGTATTTCCCTTTCATCCACCTCCTCATAAACACAGACTGTGGATTAAATCAGCAAAACTGAATCAGGACCGACTGTTTAATTCTCTGAGAGACGTCGGTGTGAGGACGCAGTTCTGACACAAACTACAGCCCCTCTGTATTCACGCTGTCTGGGCCACTATACACAACAATTCAAAAACAAGTTCAAGCCACAGTCCATATAAAACCACATCTGTCCAGGTCTGTCCAAAAACAAATCGCATCAACACTGTTTGTCCAACAGAGGTTTGGTTTTTGGTCAGGAGTCAAAGACACCAAGACCTTTACTGGAAAACCTGTATTTTCTTTTTCTTTTTTTTTTTTTTTGGTGAAGTTTCCTATTGGCAGACAGGAAATGAGTTCGACTGATGTGACTGGCTAACACTACCATTTTACCTGTTATGTTATCACTGATTGTGTGGAGTTTGTGTAAAGCTGTACCTAACTCTTCTGATTAGACGTTGATGTAACAGCACAGATAAAGAGAACCCAAACCCAGCAGATACACAGGGAAACATGAGCAAACATGAGGGAACAGGAACAAAGAACATGACCTGGTATATGGGTATATGTGGTGCAAGGCTGATTACGGAATGAGGTGCAGGTGGGGAGAACTCAGGTGAGCACACGGCTGACGATGAGTGGGAACAGGTGTGTAGAGGGGGATGGGGGGGCGGGTGGGGGAGGTGGGGGAGTTTTGGGGGGTGTGGGGGTGGGGGGGGGTGCAGGTCACGTTGTCCACTGATGTTTGGTTTCTGTGGTCCTCAAAGGACAAACCCCAAAAACATTTGTGACTTTTCATCATCGTGCAGAGCTCCACCAGCCGAGAGATACCATGGCAGATGTTTTCAGTATCTTCATCTCAGAATTAGCTTTTCAGCTGCTCACAGTTAAAGTCTGAGGGACATGACAGAAACACGCCATTAAAATGCTATGTTTATGCTAAGGAGTTATCATACCAAATGCTTTAATTCAATTTCACTTCAATTTTATTTATATAGCATCAAAAAATAACAGAAGTTATCTCGAGGCACTTTCCATATAGAGCAGGCTCAGACCATCTACAGACACACAACATTTCCCCCAAGAGCAGCATTTGGCGACGGCGGCAAAGAAAAAGTCCCTTTAACAGGTAGAAACCTTGAACAGAACCTGGCTCATGATGAGTGGGAGAGATAATGCTCATTAACATGCTGAAATTAGCGTGTTTGAAGTGATGGACCTTCTCACAGCGTCCACTTTTCTTGCTGTCTGTTTTCTAGGCTTATTGGCATTTTTATTTTTGGCATTCAACCATTTGGTTCTTGGAAAATGAATTTTCAAAAACCCGATTTTTGTGGAAATAAACTGAAGCCACTGTCTGCTGTGAGATTTGAAATCAATCTACAAACTGGTGGTTTGATTTGGCAGTCTGCAGCAGCGTCTCAGGACTTAAGTAATATACTTCATTACCCGTTCCACCTCCAGATTGCAGGCGTGGAGTTTAGATTCTCCCCCAGTCAGTGTCAATATTGTCACAAATTTTCAAAGAGCATCTGAACAGAATACAGTACAAGTGTTAACTGAACAACACAGATTTACAGCTCCTCCTCCAGAGAGCTCTTTGTAAAAAGAAAGAAAAGAAAGAGCTGAGCATGTCACACCAAAATAATCTAATCCTTTAAGCATGGGAGGAATATTGTGGCATAATGAAGAAAAGAAACAAAACAGCTGAGAATATATATTTTTTTTCTGTTGCATGTTGACATCCGCCAGCACAACAACATCGCCTCGGGCCACAACAATCAGAGAGAAAACAGAGACTCTCTAAATGAAAGACAGACGAGACTGAGAGCAAGAGAGAGCGGGAATGAAATAGAGACGGAGCGACAAATAGGAAGAGAGAGATAACGGGAAAAAATTAACAGGAGAGTGATGTAAAGTGAAGTCTGGAGGCCGACACCTGTCACTGCCATTTAAACCTTTTTACTAAACCTTATCAGGATGAGTCGGGAAATGAGACATCCAGCAATCCCCGCTTTGTCCCTGTCAGGCTGCCATGACCAGGACGCCGTCGAGGCGACAGCGACGGCCCGCGATGAATAAAACATCACAGCTGCTGCTGAAAAACTCGGTGGAAATGTTCAGGTGTGGCCGTGTGTCACTCAGGTGACAAACTGGAAGCTTTCTACAAAGTTTGTTTGTTCTGGACAAGCACAGAACCAGCACGCCGACAATTTGAATAGTTTGGTGAAATTTTCTTAACCCAATGAAGCACTACAACAAACAGAATCAGAGTGGATCAACACATACTACAAAAATATATTAGAAAAAAATCATATAAGCAACTATACTTAAGAGGTTCAAGATAAAGGCTCGAGAAACTAGATTATTTGTCTTAAATCTGCTCAGTTAAGACAAACAGTTACATATTTAGGGTTTTTCGTACGTCTTTGTCTTCTTCCTCAGATGGAGCTGAGCAGATCGATTTCAGTGTCATGTCTGTGCATGTAAGTGCAGAGCTGCAGGTACGGCACAGTTAGCCTAGCTTAGCTTTTATTTACCTCAGCGTCAGAGAGAACCAGGCCTTCAGTACCAGAGTTAATACAAACATTAATCTTCCTCCATGTCAAAGCTGTCATCAGATTTTCGTCGCTAACTGAAAAGCATTTGGAATATTTTAGTAAGAATAAAAAAATTAACATTTACATGAAGCACGTTTAATACTCTAATGTAAATGAGAATATTATTTCATCTGGTTTTAATGTGAGAGATGAAAACAGAACAATTGTTTTGTTTATGAAGCTGAGTGGATTTTTGTTTCAGGGAGTTTCACTTTAAGCAGGATTTTCTTACCCTTTAGATCACCACACACACATACACACACACACACACACACACACACAGACACACAGAGACAGAGGTCTCAGTACCCATCAGATGAAGGCTGTGACAGTTTTTGACAATTCTAACAAAAAATATTCATTTATCTGCTTCACATCTCGCTGATGCAACCTGGAGAAAGACAAGTTCAAAGGATGTTGTCAGAATGACACACAAAAAAAAGGCTGGAGACTGAGGCCTTGTCCACACACTAATACGGATATTTTTCTAAACAGTTATTTTCCCAGTCTGTTAAAAAAAAAAAAAAAAAGTTAAAAATTCTGTCCACACAACCTTTGTTTTATAAAATAAATCTAAGTACACACGAGAAAGCAAAAACAACTACAAACAGCCAAATGCTGGGCCAGCAGGTGGCGATATACACGGACACGGACGTGGTGAATCAATGCTGAGTTAAGATGCCAACTTGTGATTGCAATTTTAGAGCTAACCAGAAAAAGTTTGTTTTGCTAAATATCAATGTTGGTGTGGACAAGACCTGAAGGAAGGAATGCTTCTGTGTTGGAGGACGTCACGCTCACTCAAACTCACTGCTTTTCCACAGAGAACAAACCAACCAGGTTTATTCCACAGTCTCTCTTGTCTTTCTCATTAAAAACATTGAGATCCTTCAAACGTGGAAAGTTAATGACCAGGAATTCAGTTTGGAGACGATAACGAGATCTATACGCCGCCATGGTCCTGTCACAGGAACTATAAACACGATGTATGAGACAATAAAGCCAACTGCTGTTTGGCCTTGGTCTTGCTTGTATACTAACAGCAAAACCTGTACACTGTGACAATTAGTATATTGTACATAATTAGTATATCACATGGACGCAGCATGAGTTCCAGCAGTCTGGGTTAACATGCATGGGTGGTGGAGCATACATGGGTGGTGGAGCATGCTGACTGACAGCTCATTAGAGGAGATGGAGATCAGCTGTGGGTCCTCTTTTGTGCACCAAGAATAAACTCAAATCCTGTTTGAAAGTTTGTTCAGGTAACTTACATGGAAACCTTATAATTAACCACTAATCAGATCCACGCTTGTGCCTGAGAGTCATAATAAATTTATCCTCGTCTTTAATCAGGGCTCGTATTTATCAAAGTTCTCAGAATCACACCAGACTCAACATAAGAATAAGAACCTGAATTTAATCAGGTAATCTCATTTAAAAACTGAGGTTTGAAGGCGGCAGTTAACAAAGCAAACAAGGTTCGTTTGTTTAATCAAAATCTCTTTTGCATGATAGACCTGAGTACAGCAGAGGAAACATTTACATATGAAGACAAACAACAAGCTGTCGCACACAAAAAAGTGACAGAAACAGTAACACACACACACACACACATCTGAATGTGAGAGAGAAATGAGACATTCGAGTTTTAAATCCTTAAAATCAGGGCTGATGCTGAAGAACTTCAGTCGTTTAACAGCGTAAACGGAACTAAACGGTCGAGCAGGTGATGAGATCAGCTGCGTCACTGTAGACGGACACGTAGCGTTAATTTGTGAGGACACACATGAATGAATAATTATAATCGCTCTAAATGCAAATAAGCAGCACGTGGATCTAAAAAGGCCAAAAATGCATATTATGCATAATAAGATGCATTTATCAAGTTTTTTGAAGAGCAGCTGCTGAGTGTGCTTACAAGTTAACTTTTAGCCTTTTGATAAATATGGATCACGTCGAATCACAGATCTTCTGACGTGTCAAAGCAGGAAAAACAGGTGTATTCAACGTACGTTAAACGATGGCTGCATTCCATGGAGGTGAGCCAGTTCCAGGATTTGGTGCTGTGCATGCTGGCTCACTGGGAAGGCTTCTCGAGAAGCTCGATGGGATGGAGCCTTCATTAATGTTAGTAGCTCCACCTGTGCTTTTCCTGCTATGATTAGTCAAGATGTCTGCTGTGAAAAATGTCTGTTGACAGACTTGAAGTGATTTTTTATTTCCCACGGAAAGTGTCTGATATTTTCCGTTCTAAAGTTGTTTCACTCAAATGCAGATACTCAAAGAAGAAAAGGGAAGAAAAGACAACAAAAACACAATAACTGTTCAGCGACAAAGACACAGATTTAATCTTTTCATTAAAATAATAAGAAAATGAGTCCTGGGGGAAAACCCAGCCAAAGATCTGTATCATGTGACATCTCTGTGACTCTGCTGTCACTGCTCCATCAAACCAAGGCAGAAAAATGATACTGGAAAACAAAAAACCAGAACAAAACGTGTGTTTGTGATCAGACAACAGGAAATCCATCCCTGACAGATTTGTCCAAACTAAAACAAAAGCTGCAGCGTTTAAATAAGCCGCGTCCTGCAGGCGGATTCAAGCACAAGTTGCACAAAATGAATCCGTCAATCAAACTGACAAATTGGATTGTTTTGTGACTGTTTGAATGTGGAGCCGTTTCTGCTTCTCTTGCCAGTTTTTGCCTCGTCAGCATCTGGCCACACTGCTGCTGCGTTTCCCGTTTGTTCGTTTTTGTTCTTTGAAATAAAATAAAACACCTTTCCTGGAAGAATCTGAGCTCTTGGGTTTGGAGACTGAGGCGTGGACCGAGGACGGCTGTAAAAAGGATGAATAGTTTCTCCCTCACACGCAGTCGTGTTTTCACTTGTTCTGTATTTAAGAGAGTTTTACAGAAGCACATTTTCTTGGTCACCAGAGAACAAAGCTCTTCTGTGTGTCATTTGAAACTCTTCATAATCTGCCCTCAGAGGCATTTCCACGACAAATTAGACTGCCACGTTTCATGTTTTAATTACAGTTTGCCCTTCAGATCAGGACTCGGTTTAGCAGTCCTTCTGGATTTCACACTGTCCAATAATAATTCCTCTCACTTTCTGTCACATGTATATATTTTCATGCCCGCTGGCAGCAGGGCTGTGAAGCAGTGAAGTGGGTCTCTCTGTCAGTCTAACATGTTCGTCCAGAGTGAGACATCTCAGCAACTGACGTGCTGTAAATACCCCCCCCACACACACACACAGGGTAAACTGCAGCCACCATCAGAAACATTTCCAGTTGCACACAGAAATAATCTTAATCTTATTATGAGGAATTTCACTGATTTCCATGTAGCTGCTTCAGTTTCAGGGTCCTGGTTTCGTTCATGCTGGATCACTGTGACTCTGTCAGACACTCCAATAGAACAGATATCAATAATGCTGAAATGCCTGAGGTGTGGCCCACGCTGACCCCCATCCACCCACCTTCTGTACCACATCCTGTAGATTGCGTTATACCTTGTTGCCTCATCGTGTGCAGAGCCCATAGCAGTTTCATTATTTGCCCCGAGACAAGTTCAGCTATGCTGGAATAAAACCGCCTGTGTCCAGATTTCCTGTGTGAAAATTAGTTTGTGGTAATTTGATTGAATCCAACTTTATTTGGGAATGTGGAGGAATACAATTAAGGTGTTAACATTTTATGAATACAATAAAGCAAATATAAAATAAATTAAATGAACTAATCAAGAAGAAGAATAAAGAGGTAGAGACTGTGACTGTTAAATATGAACAACAGGTTGAAATTGTGAGACTTTTTAAAAACCTGTATATGTCATGAAAGAGACTCACAAACCAGGAACAAGAATATTTTTTAAACATTATTTTACATGAAAACAAAATAAAGCAATTTCTGAGCCGTTTCATTTTTTTAACAGGTGAAATTTCTGGGCACAGAAAATCTGCTCAGAAGGTGAGTAATCTCATTGTGGTCCAGTGTTTCAAGTCCTTTTGTAAGAAAAGATGCTGAATTAGTTAAAGCAGGAAACAAAACGAACGCCCTCGGCCTGCAGGCTGCCAGAACATTCCTCCGCTGAGCCTTCGCTTGTTGAGACTCTCAATCAGTTCTGGCACGGAGATGTTGCACATATTGGAGTAGGCTGATTGGCTTTCACGTCTTGGCGGTGGAAGAGAAAAAAAAAGGGAATGGTTAGTGATTAAATTCACTGGCAGCCTGGGCAACACAACACAACACAACACAACACACATACTCGTCTGTATTTATATTGTTGGACGGTAATCCTGTTAATGAAAAATGTGCTGTTTTTCACAGCCACTGGCATGGAGAGCGCCAACCCTCTCCTGTGGGAAGGCAGGTGGGATGAGTATTCGTCCGCCAAAATAAAAGACACATTAATAAGAAAAGAATGTCGCAATCAACTGAAATTATGTTCTGGACACAAAGCGGAGGACGCTGCTCGCCTGCTGGTGCACCTGAGTGATGAACCTGTTGTTTCTGAGCAGGTGAAGCTCTGATGCCAGGAGACAGCGCTGAGATCTGAGAGTGTGTGTTCTGCTGCAGGGACACACCGATCCAGCGCACTGTTCCAACTGTAGAGGAGGCTCCACAGACACACACACACACACACACACACACAGACACACACACACAGGCAAATGAAAACATGGCACACATCGTCCCTCACCAACAGCGCAGAGTAACTTCTTCAGGCTGTAGCTGGTGATACTGAGCTGCAGTGTAGAATCATCTTAGCCAGAACTGCTGATTACTAAGTTTTATTTCTGTAAACATATTTATTTAACAAAAAACAAACACACACACAAAAAAAAAAGAATAAATTTCACTTAAAGTTATAGTGTCATGTCAGAACTCAAAAAACACGATGACCCACCAACCCCTTCAGGTAAATTCAGGTGAGGATAAATTTAAGGTAGTTTAAAAATATAATAACTTTTTTTTTTTTTCATCAGACTGGTTTAGAGTTGATAAGAGGCTACATTATCCAGTGCCAGTGGAGACTGAACCATCAAATATCCACTTGTGGCTCCATTTTAGGTAACATCATACAGTATACTGAGATAATTCTGGCCCAGATAATCACACTGGAAGATGCCTAATATTGGTGCAGCCCAGCCGAGACTCGGAGCAGTGACAAATATCCTTCTCTGAAGTTTCATCAAAATCTGATCAGCAGCATCCGAGATATTGTGTGTGACAGACGGAGGGATGGAGGGATGGACGAGTGCCGACCCTCGGTCCCACTGCGGGGGGCAACAGTGGTACCAACGGCTAATTAATCAAATTATATGACAGATGGTGTAGAGGAACTATTTCCCCCACAGGACGCTTTTAGATGAGCCACCAGCCTCGTGGTGAAACTGAGCGTCAGCACTTGACTGAAGTCCTTTCATTCAGTCCAATAAGAGAGGGAAGCCTTGGGAGGGAAAAAAGGCCAGCATTAGTGGAGGATTGGAAGAGAGAAAGAAGAGAAGAATGATGAAAAAATATTGCTCTTTCCCTTTGGATGTGATATGATCGCAGCCTGGTTATATTGCTTTGTGGAATATTGCTGGAGCGCAGAATTAGATTGGGTCTCCCCCTCTGGCTTCCATGATAAGGCCTCAGGAAAAGCAGCTTTGGATCGATCCAACGGACAAAAACGGGACGACAGAAACATAAACAGATTATGGACCTTTGAAATGGCTTCATTTCCAGGCAGGGGGACACACCCACCCCCGTCCTCCCTCCTCCTCCCCTGCAGCAGGGAAGGGCCACCTTCAGCGGACCCTCAGCACCCACAGAACCATTTCTCATACCATAAAATGCTTTTATTTGAAATGTTGTACCGTTGGATTATAATTCTTTAAAGTTGTCTCAGACATTTGGTTGACCACACTGTGAGCTGTGAAATGATAAATCTGTTGTACATAACCTGAGTCATCTGTAGCGTTTCGTTGAATTATGTAGGCACAAAATAAAATTCCTCTGAAGCTTTGGGGTTTTGAAGACCAAACTTTTCCAGGTGGCTTCCATCCAGAAAGTCACAGCAGCAGCAGAAAAATCATTTTTTGGTGTGTGTCACGTTTATGGAGGAGTTTAAGGTAAGGAGTTAAACACAATCTGTTGATGTAGTTTGTTTTAGTGGCTTACTGAATAGAATTATGTAAATACCCCCAAACAATCTCTTCTTTCAAAGTAACTTATTGGTTAAATATTCATAAATGTACTTGCAGCTGATGGTTGGTACATGAACCTCATGTATTTTTCTGTGAAGTCATACAGCAAACATTTGCTCCGGGGGGGGACTCAGATTCATCAGGTGGACCCAAACACTTCTCTATATGAATATTAATGTTGCTCCATCAGCGCTGGATGTGTGGACTCGAGCTATCTGTCTTTTGAGGGATGGAGCTATTTGAAATACTCCTCAATCCCCGCCCTTCTCTCTATCACTGACTGAAAGGAAGCGTCTCACGTCGACTCACCTGGTCGCCAGGAAAGAGAAGTAAAAAGAGAAAGAAGTAAAATCCAAATGGAAAACCTTAACATTATCCTTTACTGCCAGTGTATTACTTTTCCCTCTCACAGAGGTGGAGCAGGAGTGATGGGGGGATTACGGCTTTGAAAAAAGAGAGAAGAAAAACCTTTCAGATTTATTGTGAGGAAAAGGCAGCAGGACAGCATCGTCAGAGCTGACAAAACAGATCCAATATTGCAGCTTGCTCCCTCTAATCTTATGAGTGGTCGGGGAGCGAGGTGATACTGCAGATAAAAGTAAATCTACTTGGCAGCGAAGATTTGCTGTCCTCATTTGTTTGTTGTGTGCGAGGCACGAGAGAGTATTAAGAGCCGGAGCTCACTCTGCTCGGAAATTCTCCTCCAATACGAGAAAAAACCAACCGGCACACTGGGAGATAAATTAGGACTGTGGCCATCGCTGTAATGGCAGGATGATGGCTGAATTGTTTTCCTGGGGCAGAGTCGGCTCTTATTTTCCCGGCAGGAAGCTTCTCTACCTGATTAGCGAGCAGAAAACCAGCTGAACAGAGAGAGCGAGCCGAGTGTGGGCGACAGACAAACAGAACAGAGCTGCTGCTTTCTGCTAAAGGACACACACTCACACACACGTTGTGTAACAACAGCACAACAGAAAAAAATGATAGTTAACCAGGTTCACACACACACACACACACACAGTCAGAGTGTGCTCTAACGAGTTCCCATAGTTCAGGAACATTGTCACATCCAGCGGAGAGCCGTCAATCAGCCTGCTGGGCCCTGAGAGCTTCCACAATACTGTCAACTGTACTCACACACTGTGGTCAGGAACAATACTGTACTGAGGTACTACAGAGGGGACTCGCATCAGTCCATGTGGAACCGGAAACTGTGACTGAAAGCCTTCAGAAAGCAGATGGCATATTTCTCAAGAGGCCATTCTGGTTTATTCCAGCTCGGGTTTATTTTTCCAGTTTTATCCAACAATTCTATCAGAGATAACAACTTACTGACCATCCATCCCCCAAGCAGTGAAAAACAGGAATCATCTCTTTAGTGACAGAATTTGTGTCTTTTCTGTATGCCATGGCTTCCAGACTGTCCAGGGTGCTGGTGGTGGATCTGTCTTGGGTGTGTGAACTTTATTTAAAACTAGAATTTGAAATAAAGTTTGTGATGATCGATCTGACACCAGCTGTTTAGCAACAGCAGCTTAATGCTTAAAGTCAGACTGAAACACACTGGATAGTGTGAGTGCGAACACTGTGAATACTGTGGACTGTAACAGGTTTTCCTCCAAAGCGATGAGCTTCTTCAGTGCAGCATGAACGACAGTTTCATCACCCACAGGAAACGGGGCTTGTGATTTAAACTGATGCTGAAAGCAGCCATTACTCTGTCAGTGCTTGAAACTGATCAGGGCTATGATCGCTCGCTCACAAACCGCTGGAAAAAGTAAAAGCAGGAAACTACAGAAAAAAGGTTGAGGGAGATGAAATTCTCTGTGGTGGATCTAATCCTCGCTCGCTCCATGTGGCTCTATGCCGGATGATGAAAGCGGAGTTGGAGGCAAAACTATCTTCCCCTTAAGTGTTCCTCCTCTCAAACCTAAACCGCCTGTCTGCCGCTTAAACTCCAAGAAAATACTGTAGATACTTCTGTTAGAGTGATGAAGAGGAAGGAGGAGGAAGGAGGCTGCTGCAGCAGCCTGAGGAGGAATCACAGCAAAGGCACGGGTGTGTTTACAAAGCAGGGGGTCGTGATTTTGGGGAAATCCAATCTTGTGATCAGGTAGATCTGATCAGGTGTGTGTGTGTGTGTGTGTGTGTGTGTGTGTGTGTGTGTGTGTGTATTTATATTTATTTAGGACTGTTAATCCAGATATCACCTTTTAGGCTCTTCTGATTCTAGTACTTGGAGCTTCCATTTTGTTTTACTTTTTTTTTTTTTATTGTTGTTTTTTCTAATTTACATCATTCCAGGTGAGAAAATGTAAATTTATAACTGAAAATCTGAAAAAAAACAAACTCTTGTTATATTTACTCTTGTCACAACTCGCCAACATATTTGCATGCAAACATTTTTCTGTGCAGAAAACAGCTCTTTTCTCAGAGGCTGGAGTTGTTCTTGTTAGAAGCTCCCTCACACAAACACATTCACACTGAGTCACACTCTTCCTCTCTCTCTCTCGTTTTCTGCCAGTGTTGTTTCAGTCTTGATGCCAGACTCTTACCATCCTCGCAGCTGAGAAACAAAAATCACAAACTGAATGAAGAGATGAAACGTGCGCTGTAGCAGCACGCGGTGACACTGTCCGCCCACCTTCATCTCACCCAGGATGCTGAGAAGTCCGACAAGTAGCCGGCTCACTCTCCACACAAACACTTCAGTGACAGGGGAGTCGGCGTTTGCTCTAACACACCGAGCTGTCGAGGGGAGTTTCTCTGTCGGAGCTGGAGGTGAGTCACTGCAGACAACAGAGCAAGCTCCAACATCACCTACGAGCACAAACAAACAACAGGCGTCAGATGGCAGGAAAAGGCCGGAGGAGTCAGGCTGGATGACTCAGAGAGGAAGAGGGAGCGTTTATCCTCAAGGACTTTTTTTTTTCCAAAATCACTTCCACACTACGCAACTTTAAAGTAAATGTTAAGTCTGACGTCCTGCTGAAATCCCCCAGAGGGCTACGGTTTGTTCAGATTTAACCAGATTTGCTGAAACCATTTCCCACCTATTTGGTTTGAAAACAAACCCAAATCTGAGCCTGTTACATGTACAAATAAGATAATAAGCTAATGCTTTCCAGTCTGAGACGGTATTAAACTGAGCTTTGTGAAACTATAGGTCACATACGTTTGGTATTTTATTTTATATTTAGCTGTAGTTTTGAAATAAATGGACATTTATATGCAAGAATCATGTCTTGACTTGTTGTTGCTCATCTCATTAACTGGCAGACGTCCACTGTGCTGACAGTCGTCACGGTAATAAAATGTGATGGCGCCAGCCAAACCTCAGATCCAAATCAGGTCCGGAGTGACTCACAGAGGCTGCTGATCGCAGAGGTCAGCAGCGTCCATAAATCCTCCGTTACATTAAAAGACAATTTGGTTTCTGTTGTGGAAGCTTTAGAACGCGCTGATGTTCAATCTGTGTGAAGCACATGTGAGCTGGAAAAGGTGCAGAGGGCCGACATGTTTATCTGTCCACACATTCAACAAACCACCAAAAAAAAAAAAAAAAAAAAAAAAGCACAATCAGGAGCTTTTTCAACAAGCCACAGGAGGAGCAGAAGAAGAAGAAGCCGTCGTTCCAGATGATTGATGCATCAGCGTATCTCATCGCCCATCATGTCTGGGCGCGGCGGATGATAAAGCCGCCGGCGAGCTGAGAGGCTTTTAGCCGCTGGATGGGTCAAACGCCTCTATCGTCATGGTAAAAGGCCGGAGTAAATCTCTCCGCCGCTGCTGCTGCTCTGCCAGCTGATCAATACTGATCTAAAAGTGATGAATGAGAGCTCGATGGACTCCATCTTTTCTTCTCCCAGCAGCAGGATAAGGAACATCTTATCTCTCCCTCCCTCTGTGAACTGGTTTTTTGGTGCAGGGCGGCGCGGAGGTCACACAGATAAAACAAAGCATCTTAAATGTGCTCCGTACATCGTTCAGTCCGAACTGCTGCTGATGTCTGTGTATCACAGCTGAAATTTGTCATCATTTCACATGTCAAGACAGCAGGTGCAGAGGTCAGAGGTCAAGGACTAAAGCAAAATGACTCTGAAGCTACAGTATGTTGTCTGTTGTCTGTCTTTTTTCCCTTTATCTAAGCAGGTAAAAGATTTCTTGAAATTAAAAAATCTGTGTTTCGGGTGCGACCTGATAGAACTGCAACGTCTGTGGTTCGGTTACAGCTGTTGACCTTTGTTGCTTGCCATACTAACTTGAAAAACAAGCTTTCAGTTTGAAGTTCTTCTGCATGATGCTTCAGGTGGAGCAGGAAAAAAAAGAAAAATGAAAAGTTAAATGAATGAATGATGGGATGTAGTTTGGCCCCATCCTGTCATGTATTTAAAGTGGGATTAGCCAGACTGCACCACCGCTGCAGACTGGAAGACTGTGTAAGAACAGTTACCTGCTACAATTTAGACACTATACTATAATAATGTGAATTATAGTATATATTATTATATATATATATTATAATTACCTTACCTACAGCCATTTAGCACAGATTTTTCTCTTGTAGTTAGTCTGTCCCATTCATCTCATCTGTGTGGACCCTGCAGGTTTGATGAGTTTCTTCTGGACTGGAGCCTGGGATTTTTCAGTCTCTGTGGTGGAGCTGAGGCCTGTGACAGTGACTAGCAGCGCTCACTATAGTAGAAGAAGCTTTAATTTCTAAATTTATAAAACTAAAAATTCAGCATTTGAAATATGGATAAAACCAGGTGTTGGTAACGGACCTCACAACAGCCTCCGTTCTTTACGACCATTCAAAGAAAAAAAACAAAAAACATCCCTCTTTTGCTCATAAGGCCCCACTCAGAGCTCACCTATAAGCCATTAGTGACCTCTGGGGCCTGGATGGAGCTGATGGCCCTTCACCAACGCCCAGGGGACCCACACGGACATGGAGCACTCTGAGCTACGACCAATAAAAGGACAGTGTGACAGTTCAACTCAGGCATTACAATGAACATCAGTTGTTTTTTCATTCTGAGCTCTCGAGCTGCATTTTCCTGAGATGAACCCTCCCCTCCACCCACCCGCCCGCACATAATGATAAAGGCCATGAATTGAAGCCATAAATTACCTCCTTACGTTGAAGAGTGTGATGATTAATCACTCCACAAAGTCTCCACTGAGGAGACACAAAGACGCGTCTCCTGGTGCCAAACAGCTTCTCTGTGTTCGCTGCTGATGATTTACAGCGCATCCGAGCGGCCGCGTTCAGCTCGGCTGTCAGCCGCTGAATCAGAAAACTGTTTGGAGATGCCAAGCTGACAAAGAGCGCAAGACAAAGTCCGCCGTACCTGTGAAAAGCTGCAGCATTTGGGCACGTTTCGCTGATGACGATGCCGCTCACTCCAGCTTCTTTCAGTCGCAATAATGGCCATTCGGTCAGTGACGCACTCCATAAATCAAACAGCCTGCCGGTTTGTTTACCCGCCGGGGTTGGGGAGAGGTCTGAAACAGCAGTATCTGTCCCAGCCAGCTGTTCACTCCCCCTCTCTGTCTCTCCGCAGCCTCGGCTAATCTCAGCTTTCCAACTTTCTCTAATTCTGCTCCTTCATTGTCCTCCTCATAAAGAGTTTTGGGCAAACTTTACCTCTGCACTCTGTCTGCTATCTCTGCACCAGAGTCGTGACTCTGTGTGCTCTCGTTAATTCAGTCCCTTTCTGCCTTTCCCGGGAGAGCTCTGAGGAAACTGTTGATTTAACGAACCGGGGGTTGTGGGTAAATAGGTACCTCCTTGACTTCTCTGTGTGTGTCCAGTGTAAACAGCAGTGTCCACACCAGAGGCTACCTTCCTTCACACAGCGAGCTCACCAGGGCGCTCGCACTGATTTGCTTTCTGTGTTTGGATGTTTCATGCTCATGGTAGCTGTTTTCTGAGCTTCACCATCGGTCAACGAATAAGTTGAGGTGGGACCAATTAACCTAACGTTAGTTGTGTCAACTAAACTTCTCAACTTAAAACATCCTTTACTCCAAGTGAGTAAAGGCAGGTTTACTGGGTCGGAAATCACCGCAAAAAAACACAGAAGGACAAAACTGCTGGAGTGCTTGCCTCTAAGGACGAAGACGAACTGGCAGAGAACAAAGGGGAAGACACAACTAAATACAAGAGGGGGTGGAGAGACAATGGGAAACAGGTGCAACACATTAGGGCGGGGCCAGGTAATCAAACAGGCGAGAAACACAGGAGGGCAGGAAGTAATTCTGAAACGAGACACAGCTTAGAACAACAAAGTAAAACAGGGGCACACAAAATAGGATGACAAGCAGGAATAAAAGCCATAAACTGGTTCAGGGGCTAGACATGACACCCAGTGAGCACAACACCAGATCTAGACTGAGGTATAGAACCAGGCTGTACACACTAAGCATTAATTTTGGTGATTTGAAGTCATCCGTATTAAAACTGGGGCTAAATTTATTTGAGAGATTATATTTTTAGATGCCTGACACATCACGACAGCTTCAACATAATGTAAATAACTTATAACTTAAGAACCTTATATAAGTTTATATTGAAATAAAGTCAGTGAAATGCAACAGTTTAATAAAAGTTTCACTTGTCAATCAAACGTAGTCCAGTATTACTCGTTATGGGATTTTTCTTTTGACCTGTAAATCACCTGTGTTCACTGGCTTTGTTAGAGCATTCAGTGTTTGTCATCCCTTTCTTCTCCAACATTTTGGCATTTGATTGCGATGACTTCAAAGGGCCACGTTAGCTGTCTGTCGGCGAGCCTTCATCTGAAATGTTCCAGCAACCTGTTGTTATGTCAGGGGGTTGAGTCAGGATGCTTCCTCTTTCAAAACAAAAGCATTTCTCTCTCAGTTAATAAATATCAAACTTGTCCACGTCAGAGTCACATGTCCTTTGTTTCATTTTTTTGTCAGTGCAGTAAAACCCCTGATATTCTTACATATGAACATGAGGGCTAGCCCATGTTGATTTGGCACATCCTCAGAAATTAACAGTACATATACACAATGAAACACAAGAGGTGGCGTCAGCATATCAATACACAATGTAAAGTCAGCAGCAACAACAAACAAGTTTTGAAGAAGAGGGACTAACATACTCTCTGTCAGTGGTGGAAGAAGTATTCAGATCCTTTATCAGCACACACATGTAAAAATACTCAGAAATACAAATAAAAGCCCTGCATTCAAAATCCAAATTAAAATATAAACCGTTCTCAGTAAAATGTACTTAAAAGTGGCCAGTGATCAGTGGTCAGTGATATGTTAATGACTTTACACTGTTAATTCAGAGTCTTCGTCACAGTCTGAGTGTGACGATCAGACTGTGCGCTAACCAGTGCTAACATTAAAGCCTGGTTTACTGCACTGAGATCGTTCAGCAGTCATGACTTCATTGTGATAGCTGTACTCAGATGTGATAGCTGACCGACCATTGTGTGTCAGCAGTAGAAATCAGATTTAATTGTCCACGTTACAATGACAGAACACTGTTTCTTAATTGACTCATTTTGGAAATTTTGTTGAAAATCTTCATTTGAAGCCAAGATGGAAACAAAAAGCTTTACAAATGTCTCCACATTTGTACCTGGCCTTACAGAGACCGATGAGATTTCTTCAGCGTTTTCCACCTTCGGCCGCTCATCTCTTCCCCCCAAGCTGAAGCTGCAGGGCTTGGCAGGACGACACAAGCTGCAATTGATTCAAAATCCTTAGCGGCAAAATAGACAAAGGGGTCATCTATTATCCTCGCCATCCCCCCCTCTCTCCTATCTCCTCTCCTCGCTTCTCCTCGACCCATCTTTGGCGGTCACCCGTTAAAAGGAAACTCAGGGGACGTCATGGAGCTCTCTGCACCGCCGGCCTCGCTCCACTTCTCAGAGGCCGGGAGCCAGGGCTAATTGGCGGATCCACCAGGGAGCCCTCCACCGCCAAACCTCCCAGCCAGGGGGCCCATTTGCAAGCATGTGATCTCTGCTGAACAGGGGCAAAAAGCCAGAGATGGAGGAGGTCGGGGGACGCTGGTGGGTCTTGAGGACATGGGAGAAGTGATTCCCATGAGAGGAGTGGGTGGCAGAAATAAGAGAGGGGAAACTTCTGAACCGCTCTCTGGGCTGTGAAATAGCTCTTTCAGCCCTTTTGCAGAAAATTTAAATACATTTTTAAAAGGAAGAATAAACAACATTATCTCTGAGCGTCCTTCAAACCCCTTGCGTGACCATATTTCTGCCAGGACTGATGTAAAGCATGGCAGCATGATGCATTCAAAGCACATGAGATGTAGTGGAGAGCAGAGACGCAGACCGGGAGGGTTTTAGTAGAGACTGTGGGTAATTGACAGGCAGAGCTGGACTGCTTTGTGAGCGTCTCCACCAGCAGCTCTTTGTGTTTATCGGCCCGGGCGATCGATGGTCATCGTAACCCCGGGAGAGTGAGGCCAGGCAGGATGAAAAGTAAAGACTTCTCTTTTGTTGTCCAGGCAGCTCTGTCCATCGCCATCGGCAACGCTCCCAAAGGGCCCGGCTCACAAAAATATGAAAGATTGAAACCATGACAAAAAGCTAGAATAAATCTTTCTATTTTTTCTCCCTACTATCCCCCAATGCACCCAGACTCTTTCCTTTTAGAAGAAATACTTTCAAATATTTTGGTTGGGCTCTCACTTTGAGCCTCTCTTCAGTGACCCATTTGGGTCCGGAGGGAAAAGTGAGCAGAGAGAAGCCGGAGGAGTGAAGCCAGTGTGACACAGTTGGATTTGATCATGCAAGCCAATGCAAACTATAAAACACAGTCGCACTCAGCTGCTGCACTGTATGGCTGGCTGCTGAGTGCTTTGTTGTGGTACTGTATGTTTTTCTTTTTTCTTTTTTTTTTTTAAATGTTGTGAAGGAATATTTTTCCTCTGACAGAGCCAGAACTTGTAATATCATGCAACTCCTCAAACTTTCCTGGTCATAGAGAAATGTCCGATTTTTTTGGGGGGGGGGGGTTTGGATGAGAAAACTAATCTCACTTTCATCTCTGACATTCAGATCAGCCTCAGCTGCACCTCAGCAGGCTAAACATGCTACACTCAGTGAACATGTAGGAAAATTATACATGCTAGCTAATGTTAGCATATGTGTTTTTTGTTTTGTGTTCTGTGCGTATTTAGCCATGATGATCCGAGGTTTTGGTATTTGCACGTACACATCCCTTTAATACAGTTGCCGTCCTTCTCCAGAAAACAGGTCCATGTTTCATAGTATATTATTTCAATTGCCAGAATCATAGGTACTTTATGCTGGTTGCCTGGCAACTTCACTGTGACAACAAGACTGCAGGACGTCACTACATCTGGCTGTTTACCAAGAGACTGTTACAGCACACAGCTCCCCATAGAACCACTAATCATTTTCAAATGATGTTGAGGTACAGGTTAAACAAACAAGATTTATTGTGTTAATTAGCTTCAGAGTTGTTGGTGAATGAAGTAAATACCCCAAATATTGAACTATTACTTTAGGAGTCATTATTTCTGTGAGCTCTCAGAACAGGCAGTGCAGCTGTGTCAGCCTCGTTCAGGCCTATCACAAGTTTTGTGGATGTTTTTCTGCCTCCGGCACAAAAAAAAGATGCTGTCGCCCCGACAAAGCTCGAATTGTCTCATTCTCTTCCAACCAGTCATCAGTCGACGGTCATCAATGAGCACCAGGCCGGACCTTCTTAAACGGCTGGAAAAGGCCTGGGAGCAGATCAGTGACGTTCTGCATGGACACATTTTAAACACTTTTTTGAAAGCAGAGCTCCTGTTCTTTTAAATTCCTTCAGACCTGCGTTGTTTGTCTGATCTGCAGTCCAGTGGCCATCACCCCGATCCAGCACTCACACACACACACACACACAAGGTGGACACACTCTTCAGTGTTTTCAGCTGAGCTCAGCAGTCACAGCCTCCTTTGGCTCTCAGTAAATTTGATGGACAGAAGACACTCGTCTCCTGAGAGATAAAGCATCAGCCTGTCTGTTAAATCACCATCTAAAACACTTTAGGACAAACAGCTTTTTATATGTTTTCCCTTTATGTCTTTTCTTCCTGTTTTATTTCTCTGTAAACTGAGTTTACTTCTTTTACTGTTCATCTCACTGGTTTTTATTTAGTCTTGTCTTTAGTAACACACTTTGTAGTCACTAGTCTGAAAAGTGCCGTTGTAATAAACTTTATTATGTTTAGTGTCTGATGGTGGGAGATTTGTTTAGAAAGCACAGGGAGGTTTCAGCTCTGTGGGAATTTTCTCGTACAGGCTGACAAGCTTCTTTACTGACCTGCTGATAAAATCAACATTAATGTTTCATGATGTTTGTTTTCAGTTTGAACACACAATCAATACACACAATAACAAAATCTCACTCTTTTACGATGCAGTGGAGGATTGTAATTTTGTGAGTATTCGCCGCTGTTTTCACCTCTAAATAAATTGTTTTAGATAAGTGTGTAGAACGTGCTGGCTCACGTTGTGATTCCCTGTGGACGGAGGTAAAGTTGTATAAACACGCCTCTGTGTCTCAGCATAAAACATAAAGACACAAAATTCTTATTCCGAGTCAGGATCGATAAGAAAACAGAGCAAGGAACCAAAGGGAACTTTAATCTGTGACCTCTACCAGGGCAGCACAAGCCTCCATATTTTTTTATTTTTTTTTTTATCAAACATGTATCTAAATTGTTAATTTGGAGGCACTGAGTGTGTGTCAAGATACTCGTATCAGTAAACAATCATGAGTACATGTGCCAGATTTATATTCATTAAATGAATGGAATGGTGGTGAAAGAGAAAATAGCAAAAAATAAATGAATAAATAAATAAAGCTGTTTGTCACTGTGTTCCTTCCTGTGATAATTATTGGATGTGAGCAAAAAATAATCACTTGTTTTTGTGTCTGTGTCCTAAATTTCTGAGAAATTGCACTGAAATGTGTCACTGACCCACACACAACGCACAAACCTGGAGTTCCAGGAAGTCGGTCCTCTGAGCTCGTTTACAGGTGGGAAACAAACAACATTATATCATCACAAGTCATTTCACATCGTAATTTATAAAAAGGAAACAGGTGAAATGATCCCACCCTGTCCTCAGCAGACACTCAGACTTGATTTAAGAAAATTAGATTTTAGGAATTAAAAATGTGAATACTTAAATTACTTCATGAGATAGACAGTCTGGTAATGTAAGCTTCTAAATACGCCCCCAGGGAAACAATTTTATTCTCATTAAGATTTATTAATGTTATTTTTTACAGTGCTAACTTTCCTGCAGCAGGAGCTTTAAGACGCAGCTGCTTTCTCCTGCAGACACGTACTTGTTCAGACGATCACCCATGTGAAAGTCTCCTCACTCTGGTTTTTCACACGTTTTCATCCTCACCCTGATCCCTGCAGCTTCTGTTGTCTTTATTTTGTCATTTTTCTCAGCAGAGGTTGAGTCTGTGACCTGTTTCTCCTCGTTGCAGCAGATGAGGTGAAGCGAAGCTCTTCTGCTGCAGGGTTAACTCTTCTACTCCACTACATCTCATCATCTGACTGCACTGCGGCCTTTTGTCCTCGTCTTGTCTGCTGACAGGAAGTGGTGGTTGGGGGCTGGTACCTGCCACATACTGTGACATGGTCACAAAGCAAGCAGGGACAAGCACATTTCACGGAAAGAAAGAAGATATAGGGGAAAAGATGTTTTCACACGCTGCGGCTGCTATCAGCACGTCTTTGTTGGTGGAGAAAAGCCAGCAGGCTTCCTCCACCTTATCTGATGGACAGACGTCTGAGCTCACTGCAGCCACCATCTGGGTCGGACAAATCGGCGGGGCAGGACAGACCAAACCACAGACGCCCTTTTTTTTTTTTTTTACAACAGGATCGCACAGTCCTTCAGCAAGCGCCGTTTGAATGTCACGTCATAGCCGTCACGTCCTCTGGTCGAGATTAGAATGAGACTCAAACTGCTCCCACTTTTCTGCTTTCCGTGAGTTTGGTCAAACCTTTGCAGTTTCAACAAAATATGGCTGAATTTTATCCTGATAGTCAGACTGAGCAGCCATTTTGGTCTCATTTCAGCTTGTAGCTACTGTATGTGGGACGTCCTTTGACATGGCTTGTATTGACATTAATTGAGGATTTTGGCTTAGTCGTGTTTTTGTTGTTTCGCGCTGCCTACAAAGTTTTAAAGATGATTTTCAAGTTCATATGTTCAACATCCTCAGCATAACTAACACAAACGTGATGCACAGTCAGAGGTTCTGGATCAGAGCAACAGTTTTGTGCTGTGAGAAACTGCTGGTGCAGTGATCGTTGATTTAACGTTGGGTATCAGTTTGGAAACTGTAGATTGGTGATGATAAAATAAGGACGAAACATTCATGTTCATTCACTGTAAAACCACGTTATCAACACACCTTGCCGCCACGTTTTTGGCCATTAAACATGCAAAAACTTTGGTCTTTGACAAGAAGCAGAACAAACGGCTTCCTATTGATCCAGAAAGAACTAATATTTGTACAAAACACATTACGCACTTTTCTGAATATTGAATTCGAAAACATCCCTGCAGCTCGGTGCATCCTGCTCATTCTTTTTAGCTGAAAGCACAGAGGATATTTTAAGCAAAGTAAAACCTCTCATCTGTTTAAAGCTGTTCATCATTACTACTCCTCTCCCTCTTGTTTGGGGCGTCTTCTCTCTGAGCTCGGTGCATTAAAAATTGAAAGCGTTCTTTGTGTTGATGCAGAGGGAAGGGTGGGGAGAGAAAACAGCAACGATGCTCTTTTGAGTGCTACTCCTGTGCTCTTGAAAAGCCGACATCAATGAAACGGGGAGGGAGAAGGGGAAAAAAGAAAAAAACAAAAAAAGAAGAGAAAAAGGGAAAAGGCGACATGAAGAAGTTGTTGTCACTCTGTTTGTTTTTAATGTTGAGATGTTAAAAAAAGCTGTCTGAGCACTGTGGTTGTGGTGAGACGAGCACATACAGTACAGGATGTTAGATCCTTCTCCCAGAGGAGTCTGACACAGAAAAAAAAAAAAAAAATACACCTCACAGCTGCTGCGCTCATATCCAACAACCACTAATGCATGTACAGCTGCTCCAGCACACACTGGATTTCTTATATGGGTACTAATAAAGGTCATTTTAATATTATTATCATGATTATGGGCATTTTCAACAAAAATCCTCGGCGTTGTTGGCCCCTCAGTCGGTCCATCAGTTTGGTCCCAACAACAATTGGATGGATTGCTGCTCCCTCTGAACACCAGCACGTTGACATCATCACCGAGTATATGTTCACGTTCTCATGTTAACTTTTAGCTAAAAACTCTGCAGAGCCAGATCCACAAAGCCACTACAGCATGGCTGTACACTCTCAGTCTTGTTAAGAAACCCGAGGATCAGAGGCTCCTTTAAGTTCTACTTCAATTAAATTTTCAGGATGCTTATGATTTTTTTTTTTTACCTTCTGAAAAGCTGGCATTTTGAAAGCGCAGTATGATTTTCAGTAGCACAGGAAGGTTCTTCAGCTGCGTCTCTACATGTAAATAACAGACTGAAGCTGCCTGGATCCTGATCTGTCAGAGAGTCTTTCAGGTCTGATTCACTGTCCTGCTGATGTTTCAGCTGAGAGCCTCACCTCAGCCCCAGAGGAAAAGCACCCTCAATCCCCCATCCACCCACCCATCCACCCACCCACCCATCCATCACTCCTCCTGCAGTTCTGACAGCAGGCGACAGAGGGCAATCTCCCCCCAGACAGGCAGGATTTGAAGGGGTGGGTTTGGAAGGGGGAGTTTGCCTTGAGTTGCCAGACACCTCGCTGAATAAGAGCTTACACGACGATGGGAAGATTTGAGTACACATGCAGCCTTTTGTTGGGAGGAAGGGAAAAAAAAGAAAGATGCTGATTCTTCTGTTGCGTCTCCTCGACAAGCTGCTGAGACTAGAGGCAGGATTAAAACCTTCTGGGTTCATGGTGTCTCACTACTTTTTGGGTTTAGTCTGATTCTGTGTTCACGTTAGTTTGTGTGTTATGTTTTTGTCTTCTCATCCTGCTCTGCAAATATCTGATCAACCTGCTGTGCAGCCGCTTTAAATGCTGAGAATATCTGCATGAATGTGCAGCAAGAAGAAAACACTGCAAGATGCTGTGAAGGACAAAAAAAAAAAAGAAAAGAACACCACAGCTGAGTGTGTGCACAGATGTTCCGTCAGATACTGATTATCCTTTTAATTTATCTGGAAACATCAAAATCAGTTGTACATATGGTGTGAAAATTTGTTTAAAAGTGTCATCACAGATTGTAAAAAAGAAAATGTAACGTCACCCAGTGGCTTTGGAAAAGATGTTTACCGCTCACAACACGAGGAGCGCTGCTGCCTGTGAGGGACACACTTCTTAATCACTGCTGACATTAATGTTTCCTGGCTTGTCGTCTTCGTCTTCGCTGCCTTCGTTAACAATACATCTGCAGCGATTAGTCAATTAATCTACTAGTAATCAATTTAATTTGCTAATTGAATAATTGTGAAGGTCAATGTTCAAACAAAAACAGAAAACAGAAGACCACTGCACGGCCTTCAAAGCGAGCCACAACTTCACCACGTCACAGGTACTCAGACGAAGAGCACTACACCTGTGGATGGAGAGCGGCACCAACCCTCTCATCTAACACTCGGCAAAAAAGCCTTTTCCCTAAAAGTCGAACTATTCCTTGAACAAACTCAACAAACAGCCACTTTCTAACGATACTATTGTTCCTGAAGCTCAAGAGTGAACCTCCACACACAAGTCGATGTTACCTGTCAGAGGAGACCAGGGTCGTGTCTGTCATTAAAAAAAAAAGGCTCCAACTGCAGCAACTATTTATTTTGGAGATGTTTTTTTTTTTTTTTAAATGTGGTGCTGGTGGATGTGAAGGCTTAACAGACTCTGAAACTGGCACCACAGCGAACATCAAGTATGTTATTTACATTATTAATATGCGGTAATGCAGTGCAGACTTTTTAAATCAATGTGCATTTAAATTGCATTACCACAGACAGATCCAGCGTGGCTGATTATCTTTTTGATTTACTTGAAATACTTTCTCGGCTGTCGGAGTTAAAAGGCTTGTACATGAGAGACAAAAGATGAGAGGAGCCCTGGAACCGACCCAGCGTCGCCGAGTGGATGACTTACATCTGTTGTCATGGAAACGGAGGACTCCGTGACGTTTCTGTCAAGAAACTCTGAACACAGAGGTGACAAAAACCATGGAGCGTGATTCCATTAAAACCCTTCTATCACTTTGTCAGTCTGAAGGAGGCTGAATAGAGCAGACACGCTGACAGCTGGCAGAGCAGAGCTGAAGGAAGGATCCAGCAGGTTGACTACAAACACTGGAGGGATGGAGAGCAGCAGAAAGGCCTGAGGGCTGAGCAGAGGAGGAGGAACACACGAGGAGCGGAAGAAGATGAATTAGGATTTGGGAATCAATGCCATGTCATGCTGCCATCTTGATATTTCAGCGGCTAATCCAATTTTAAAACCCGATCATACAGGTGCTATTTTCAGACTGAGTTTACTCAGATTTCTGTTTGAAATGTACAGAGAAAAAAAAACAACCTGGAACATACAGAGAGATGGAGTCATGCTAAACTTCAAAACATGGAGAAATGAAAACAGGATGTATCAGGAAGCACACAGTTTTTTTTTGCAATTAATAAAATTTTACAGTTGAATTTACAAGAAAACTAACAATGGAAAACTGATAGTTAACAGTGCTCCACAGTTCATATAAAGTTTCCCCTTTTCAAATAAAAAGTTTTATTGCTAATTTGTGAAAGGAGTTTTATTCATTTTTGCCTGTACTCAAAAAGAGTGCAGACTTTTACCTAAGTTGTGGACGAACCTGATTTTCCATTTCATTAAAAGTTTTGATTTACTGTTCTGTCTGGATGTGTGGACAGCGAATGCTTCTTGAATTCTGTACATATTCCACTGGGTGTTTGCATTATACAGATGTGTTCCACACACTGCAGGCATCTACAGCAGATGCTTAGTTTTTTTTTTAAACTCAAAAAGTATAAAATTTGCCTTAAGGCCTTGGTATTTTGGCAAGTTGGGTGTGTTTGTGTGCATCTGCTGAATTTCAGGAACGTTATCAACACACAGTGAAAAGGTACAGACAGGTGACCAATCAAAGAAAAGAACCCAAACGAGTGAAGGAGCATAATAAGATGTGCTGCTCCCATACAGGGCACAGGGGCATAACAAAGGGAGTGTATGTTGGTTTTTCTTACATTTATTTTTGTCATCCTTCGATTTAAAATGCACTATGACTGCTGCTAATCTCCTCTCTGACTGCCAGGATGGATAATGTTGTGTATGTAGCACTTAGGCAGCCAGAGGAGGAAGAGAAATGGACTTATGCAGATGCACAAAACACAAAAGAGGGAGACTGCATTATTTATATCTGCTCATCAAAAGCAGGAAGCAAAGACAGAGGGAGGATTTCAGAGGGCGAAGAGAGAGACCTGTTTAATGTGTTTAAGTCTCATGTTTACCTTCTCTCTCTTCCACTCAGCCCATCACTCCTCTCCATCTCTCCTGTAGCCTTTGATTGATTGGACGAGTGTGTGCTGTGGTGTGATTAGCCGGCTCCAGTTAAGATACATGCTTTGGTGTAAACACAGGGGATTAGCTGCAGACAAACACACCTATCAAACAATTAATACACTAATCAGCTGAAGAGAGCTGATACCTTTCACTGCCACTAACGCTGTTTCTCATCTATCAACAAAACCTTTTCCAGTCTTTTCCTCTTCTGACTTTTTTTTTTGTTTTTTGTCCATTGCTGTTTTTTTTTTTCCAAAAGCGTCTCTCGCTGTTCATTCTCGCTGATTTTATGCTCAGACTCTGCTTCATGCACTGAATTGGTCTCAGATGGAACAGCAGGCCAATTCCATTTGTCCAGCTCCTAGTTTTCCCCCATTTTTGTTATTCTGACACGCCATAATTCATTCACTCACTGCTCATTTTCAGAAAACATGAAGTGCACTGCAGGTGTCCAGAGCCGGAGAAAGGATGTAGTGGTGGCTGTATCCAAGTATTCAATGCTTTACTCAAAGGTCTCACATTGTAGAAGGTCAGATTTCTGTGTCTTTCTGATGCTGTGACAGTGTCAAAACACTCAGTCCACGGAGAAATGTACACCTGCCGTATTCTGAAACTGTCAGCCAATCAGAAGAGAGGCTCAGGGACCAACATAAAACACCTTGTTCTTGCAAGAGTTCCAGAGAGAGACATGAGAGAGGGGACGTTAAACTATACTGAGATGGTTTTTGGTACTTAAAACCACAAAGAGATGTTTTTATGCATATTAAAGCTTCAAATAAAACAGTGGGAAATTGTAAAATATGGGACTTTTAAATAAAAGAAACAATGCCAAACAAAGACTCTCAAGCTTTGGATTCAAATTTTTATTTTGCTAAAAGTGGTCTCCTGGAAGTTTCAGCAGTAAAACACATCTCATGTGTGTAAAATAAAGTTTCATTCTGAAAAATAGTCCATATTAGAGAGTAAATCATCGATGCAGCAATTTAAAAAGTTTTCCTGTTGTGCATCATATTTTATTAGTTTGTGTTTTGAAAGTAAAACTCCAGTCTGCAAAGTAATTATGGTCACAAGAAAACCACATCATTTGTATCATAAAGTGCAGCAACTGTACGTTAACTACTTCTTCTGTGCAAACAGTGAATGCAGTGTGTTGTGTTTCCTGTAAGAGCTGAAGAGCGACCGGCTGCTGGAAACACACGCGTGATGCTTTCATGGAAAACTGCAAACGAGTCCGTGCTCAGGAGAACGAGTAACACGGGGTTCAACTCTATTTTTGCTGAACTTTGAATGACACAGTGACTCATTTCAGTTACGTGAAGAAATTCAGTTACACAGTTTTAATGGGAAAGACGCTGTTTTCTGACAGAGTGAATCCCCTGTAATAAACACACACAAACACATGAAGCACAAACAACACCTAAAACACCTAAACCTAAATAAGGAGGAGGCTGTGGTGGAGCAGGGAGTGTCACGACTATGGGGAACAAGGACTAGGACCCAAACGCAAAAACCCTCAAGACAGGCAGAAAGGTGGAACTAAAAGTCTTTTAATTAACCAAAATTCACTGGAAGAGTCCAGGGCAAGGGAACAAAACTCAAACAACCTAAAACCATCCACAAAAAACACCAAGGAACAAAACTAAACAAAAATACAAAAGTCCTTACTTGAAACAAAAGAAACCGAGGTAAGTCCATGAGGGGGAAAATGCAAGACACAGGAACATGAACAAACACAGGGGCACAGACTTGGGCATGGAACACAGACGAACCAACAAGAACTCAGGGAAAAGACGAGACTTAAATACACAAGGCAATGGGCAACAGGTGAAACCAATTAGGGCGGGGCAGACAATCACAAAAGGAGGGAAACAAGACAAAGACAGGAAGTAGAACAAGACAAGATACACAAGGGCAGTGATTTCAAAATAAAACAGGAACTATAAACAAAACTATATAAACTAAACAAGAGTTCAAAAGTCCACAAAAACAGCCCCATTAGGGGCTAGTCATGACAGGGAGCTGCCATGACATGAAAAATGAACAATCCTTAGAGAAAACATGTTATATTAGGGATCTGTTTGCAGGGAAAGCTTCATTTTTTATTCAAGACTTTAAAGTTTCACCTGCCTCAGTGACTGTCTAACACAATTTACGGGCTACTTCATTCACTATTCAGCAGACAGTGGGTTTGATTAACCGAGCTGACAGGAAAATGTAGTCGGGACCACAAAAGTGTGCATCATCTAATGGAAAACAACAGAGAAAAATCTTACTTAATTAAAAATAATATAAACCTATGACTTTAATTTTTCATGTTTCTGAGCTCATTAAACCCTCTGCAAGCCGTTAGGAGAATGATCCTAAAATGCAGTGTGTATAAAAACAAAGATTTTTTTTGCAGCCTCAAAGGTGAAATTTGTTCTTTCTCCGTTGGTAGTTTTCAACTTGTCCAGTGAATTTTTTTAAAAGATATTTTTCCCGTCCTCCTACCGTGAATGACAGGATGCTGTTAGTCTTGTGAATACAGGCCTGCACTCACTGCAGTGACCAGTGAGACTCAGCAGCTCTGTTCCTCCATGTACATAAAGTGCATTCAACCCCAAAATCTGTCTCCCTCAGGGAAACACACTACACACAGCTATTAACAAAACATCTTAGCAATTCAGCAAACAGTACTTCTACCTCACTCAAACTACACACAGCATCCCTGCAGCACCATTTATCATCGAAACCCCCCAGAGCATCCTCCTACAAAACTCTAAACCTAAACATATCCTCGCTCTAACCAGAGCTTCAGAAACCTCCACCCTGCTTTCACATTCTTCTTCTTTCTTTTTAGCCCATCCCAAGAAGAGAATGAACAATTCCCCCGTTTTTCCAGCTTGTCTTGTAAGAAAAATTTTAAAATAATAGTTCAGTGAAACCTTCAGCGAGTGCAGAGGAAAGCGAAGAGAAAAGGTTTCACCTGCATGCAACACAAATATCGACTATTTCAAAATCACTATAACAAAAACAGAGAAAACCACATGACACTTCTCATTCAGCCAGTAAAGTGATCCATCACTGAGAGAGAAGCTACGGTCACATTTAGCCATTTAGCTTAATAATATACAGTTTTTCCAAATCATCACTTTATTTCTTTTATTTACACAAACCAATAAAAACCTGAGCACGACCAAAGTAAAATTAATTTATCATGACCTCAGCCCCACAAAAAGAACTAACACTGAACCAAACATGCTGCAGTTTTGGTGATGTTTGACAGAAATGAAAACTTATTGTGAAATTGGTGGAAGACAGGGTCGCTCACCTTCCACTAATTAGTTTCTCACAAAGTCGGTGACGAGCAACAAACCACAATCCCAGGCTTTAAAATATCTCTTCAGAAATCTGCAGGGGGCGTTAGAGACACTACAGACAAGTTTTAACGCACAACCTGGATCATTATCAGTGATATAAAATCATATTAGGTGAAAATGTAGTTAAGTGCTAATCCCTGACAGTGGAGAGTCAGTTTGTCTCTGAGCTGCTTTTTGTTTAGTGGATTTCTGGGAGTGTGTGAGTTTAAAGCTTCAGCAAGAAAGAAAGAAAAAAAAAAGCAGCAGGAGCTTGTGAGAATTCATCAGTGGGTTTACACTCACACACGGAGAGAAGAGAAACCTAAAAGCATAGTTGTAGTATTCTTTAACCGGCACAACACCGTCCTGCACAGGATCAGTCGGGACACAGAGTCAGGAAGAGAGAATTCGATATTAAAGGGAGGAATCTGCTTCAGGGAAACTTACTCTCAGCTAATTAATGCCACATTATTAATGTTAAAGAAACGTAAAATATAATAAAGAAAAAAACCTTAATTCATCCTGAGAGAGAAAATTAAACATAAGAGCAGCACAAGTGAGCAGAGAGGTGGAGCGAGACAGAACACAGATAAGTAGGAAAACTCCACACAAACAGCAAATAAATCAAACTCTGAAAGCTATTTATTGCACTTTTTCCAGACCAGTGTGCATAAATAAACTATGAGTGAAAAAATAAAGTCAGAGATTGTTACCAGTTTTATTCAGTATCTATTTTCAGACAGGCTGGTGGCACAGGCCCAGGGATGGTAACGTCGGCGTGTCCACCACTTTGGTCCAGACTAAAATATCTCAACAACTATCAGATGGATCGAGACTAAATTTTCAGACAGTTATAGTGTCTAGTGGATGAATCCTAATGACTTTGATGATTCACTGATTCGCTGCTGATACACTGTGGCCGTGAAGCGACAGCCACACTCTCTGCTGAGGGAGTTCCCCGCTGTTGTTACTGAAGCCGTCTACCTGCGAGAGCTGTACAGCAGCACCCCGACGGATTTTTCATCATCGCTGGCTTTGATCATACAAATTTAGTGTTTTGCCGTGGCTGAAGGTGGAGAACGCTGAAGATCATGAGGAGGTTGGTGTGACTAACTGTGCTTTGTCGTGACTCAAAGTTCGACTGGTGATTATTTGGTGTTTTATTCGGTGAGTCTGACTGTTGGCTTTCTGATACAGAATCATCTTTCAGTCTCCACCATCCTTGTCATATGCTGCCTGGTTTTTAAAAGACTCTCTGACACTCTGACCACATTATTTGATGTGGTTAAAGCTACAAAAGACTTGAAACTTTGAGGCAAAAGCTTTTCCATTGCTTAATCTTTAAAGAACTCCAAGCAAGACGGTTTTTGCTCTATCATGTATTTACTGTTTCCTTTTAAGAGACAAATTAAATGGAAAGAAGGATCCAGCTTCAGTAAATCTATAGAAATACATTTCTTTACCCTTCAGTTGAGACCAGACAGATCAGAAGAGTCTTAATCCCACACGGACTAGTCTTTTGTTGAGCCTCTGTGTGATTTTGTCTGTTAGCTCAAAATGAATGAAGGTCTGCATCCAACCAGAGAAGGATTTCATCCATTCCAACTTCTTTTTCTAAATGAACAAACAGCGCTCTCCTCTTCTGAGCTCCAGCCACATCCTGTACAGTCTCACGGCTACGTTTCCATGGCAACAGTGTCCGAATGGGTACACATGGGAAAGCAGCGAGAACAGAAACAGAGAGCAAGAGACGGGGAAAAAAAAAAAAAAGAAAGTTTCTCCTTGGAAGAGCAGAGCAAACGTGGTCGAGGCTTTGGCTGGCATCACACAGGCAAACCTGCTGACTGAGAAGTTTAGCTTTCTCTATGCTGCCCTGCAGCATGACAATGTTCCCATGACAACCGCATCCCTCGGTTGGCCGGGTGTCTGCTCGGTTTGGCCCTCGCTAATTCACAAACAGTAATAATCAATACAGATGATGCAACTCTGCCATCAGTCCTCAGGGGCTGGCAGAGCCAACGGTGTGTGAGATATTAATGTATAAACAGGAATGTACTGTACACCACAAACTGCACTCACGCGTCCTGTACACTCTGAGTGTGAGCAGAGATTTCATTTGTCCAGCATGTGTGCTTGAAACGGGAAAACCTGATGTCCTCAGATGTCGTGCTACCGTTCCCTCGGCCATCATTAAGCCTGTTGCTTAATGATGCCATACACAGGATATGGTGTCATCATCCTTTTTTTTTCCAAGGCACTCACTCACACAGGAGCTCAGTTCAGCATCTTTCCAGCCACTGTTTATACAGCACCACAGAAAAGGAGCAGCTGCCATTCCAGGTATTTTAGTGTTAAATATCGCTGCACTCAGAAAAATGTTTAGGTGCAACACACACACAGACACACCAGCTGTGTCATGCACAAACCACTGAACAGACAGATTCAATGTAGACATAGCAAACCAAGGTAAAGCTGCATCCATGCATCACAGTTTAACATTAGAGTGGCACTGCTGAAACTCTGAGTTTGAGTCAAACAACATGCAGTGTTACCTCCAGATGTTTGTTTTAGATCAGCGTTTCTCCTTGTGTAATTGAAAGCTGCAGATGGAGGGATAGAGGACAGATGAAAATGAAAGCGCCTGAGAGCCGTCCAAATGGCAGCCGTGCAATTACCCTTCTTTTTTTTTATTTTTTTGTGGTTTGTGTTGGACGCAGTTTGATTAAACTGAGTAAACAGAGTGATATGTGTGGTGCAGGGTGGATGGCCCACATACAGCTCTCAGTGTAATGGATCAGCCGTACATATGCTTCAGACAGGTGATTATTACTGTGTTGTTTTAAGCTAGGCGTTCAGGATGAACGCGGCCAAACAATTTAATGTTTTGTGGTTGGAACCCAAGTTGATTTCCTCAGTGGTTTGATCATTTCAGCTCATCCCACACACATAATTGCAACCAGACTGGTGTTTCATCAGTCAGTCAGGTTAATGGGTTTAACAAATAACTACACCACAGCGCCCCCCTGCTGACACTCTGCTCCACCACCGGGTTTGTTTAGAAGCTGATTTACTGGCCTGAGAACAGTTTGGTCACAGGTTTTGATTCAGGTGCCGACAGACAGGGAGGGACTCATGTTCACACTCAGACTGAATGAGTTTTATAGAGTGATGAAGCCACGAAACTCAACTACAGTTGGTTTGAAGCCGTAAAACCATAACTGTGAGCGAAGACAGGCTCAAAGCAGGAGAGAGCTGCAGAGTTTGTGTTGATTCTCATTGGGTTTGATGCCACGAGCAACATATATACATTACACTGAGTCATTTGGCTCAATGCTAAAATCCAAACTGTCACTTTCTCGATTAATTCAACCCAGGAACCCTTCGATTAACAGAGCAGCACGTTCTCTACACCCACTGCTCAGATTTCTGCTACCTACGCCAGTTCAAGCTCAGAGTGGTGTTCTAGCAGTTTCCTGCACGATTACAGCCCAAAACATATTCAGGGACTAATCAGACCATGGTGTAATGCAGGGGTGGGCAAACTGTTCCACAAAGGGCCGGTGTGGCTGCAGGTTTTTGTTCCAACCAATGAAGAGCACACAGTTTGACCAATCAACTGTCTGAAGACTGAGATCAGTTGATTAAATGAGTCAAGTCTGGTGTGCTGCTGCTTGGTTGGAACAAAAACCTGCAGCCACACCGGCCCTTTGTGGAACAGTTTGCCCACCCCTGGTGTAATGTCATAAAACCAGTCAAAATGATGTTATATAGGTATCAATTACTGAATTATAAAGCCGTTGTTAACTCTTACTTAGTCTATTGCTGTGGTTTTTTTTATGTCTCCACACATAATATACTGTACCTAAAAAAATGAAACCCTGTCCTTAACCTCCAGAGAACCACCTCCTCGTGTTTGTTTGTTTGTTTATTTATTTATTTATTTATTTATTTATTTATTTATTTAGAGGCTGGACATTTCTCTCTATAAAAGGACAAACTTTCACAGGGAAAGGCAGGAAAAAGCGGATTACCCCTGACTGACCCACACAGTGGAAAGTCTATAATGTTTGTCAGCAGACTTTCAGTGACACATTATAATCACTTGATAGGAAGGTGATTATCAGCCGTGGACTGTCAGAATAAAGTTGGTGCCCTGAATGTAAATTTGTCCAAAATTGCAAACGACTGTAAATCTTTTTATAGCCGACAATGAGAGGGTGCTTTGAAGCCAGTAGGATTTCTGCATCAGCATGACTGAGATGCTGCTGCTTTAATCTTCCACATTTGTTGTGTTTTTTTAATCCCAGCCCTGTTTGTTTGGTACTGCATTAACCTATTTTGCTCACGAGGATCATCACAGCTCCAGCTTATCTTTCACACAGCTCCAAAACACTCTATCGATACCTCAATCTCTGTAGGATGATAATTCAATTACACAAAAAAAGTACATGGTCAAACAAATCCTATCTGCTGCTCGACACAGTTCTTATCTGAAGGGTTAAACTGGAGCATTGGTTCATTGATGTTACATCTCTGGCTCGGCAGACAGATGAATTATTTCCATGCTCCGTTTCTACAGTAGCTGCTTTTCTTGGTGGATGTTGCCTCCAGCTCAGAGGTTCTTGGCAGCGTTTCTTCTGTGTGTTTGTTTTCAGTGCCGAGGCCGGTGTGTCTGCCAAAGAAGCGGACTCCTTAAAAAGAAAAAAAAAAAGATGTCTTTAAACTCCTTAAAGGCTGTGATGAGCTGATCACCACTCAGGGAATGTGAAGTGTCCCTTTGATGACAACCTCTGCTCTGTGCTCTGCTTTTAAACCGTGACCCATCATAAAATAACATGGAAAGATCTTAAAAAGCTTTGCTTTTACAGAAAAAAAAAAAAATATTCAACAACTGTCGGCCGTATTTATTTCCATGAAAACTGGCACAGATATTCACTGTCCCCGGAGACTGATTTGTAAAGATTTTAGCAGCCCCCTGACCTTTTCTCTAGCAGAGTAATCAAGTCCAAATTAGTCTTGTTTTGTTCATACTATTTTTAAAATGACTGAGCAGATTTTTTTTAAATCAAAACTGCTCTCAACATGCATGGTCCCCAGTGGATGAATCCTGAATATTGATTACCTTACAATAATTACAAGGGTCAGACTGTCAAACACTACAGAGCTTATTCATCACCCTCAGGATGAACTCCATTTTTCCATTTGAACCACCTTCAAACTGTCAATGTGTCACACACAATATTTAATCTATAACCCACATTCATGCCCCTGGGAGGATGAACCCTTTAGACTTTAATGACCCCCTGGCTTTTATTGCCACCGTTTGGTGTCAAGTTTCCAACATTTTGATTCATTATATTCTTCTGTACAACTACTTTTCCATTAATGTTCCCCAGAGGATGAACCCTATATGACCCTGTCATTCCATGAGCTTTCCCGTAGCACCACCGTGAGAACAAACTGAACTTTTGGTTAACAGGTTTTAGTTTAATGTGCACACGCAGAGAACGAAGGTTAATTCTTTGTGACAATCACTCCACTTCTCTCTCACAGACACAAACTGCCGGCTGCACTAACACATCCAGTTTTTGTGCAGAGAAACACATGACATTGCACTTCTGGGTTCCTAAGTACTCTAAAGTAGAGAGGATGCAAATCTCCCACAATGCACAGGGCAAAGCTACTTTCATGTGAGGTCAGTAAACACAGTCTAGAGTGGAGGGAATTACAGTTATCTGTCAAATGCAGATCCTTTGATGGAGGGTCTAAGTGCTCCTCCGATCTGAAGGGGAAGGAAGGAGAGTTTAAAGCAGGAATGCAGATGAGAGCAGCTTAACAGTCGAACACTGCAAAGATGAAATGCAGCCTGCTCATTGGTCAGATCTGAGTAAATGGAAGCAGTCGCCGTTTGTCCTTCTCAGTCACACGATGCACCAGAGTTACTCCAACTCACATCTTTAGCTTTTATTGTGCACTTTGAGCATGTTATTGTTTAACATGTTGTCATGTGTTGTGTTTTGTCCTGTTTAATGTGAACTTTCTTTAGCTGATATTAGTCTTTGGTGTTTTTTAATTAAACACTTTCAAAAGCTCTTGGTAAATTCTGATTAACAGAAAGGCTGTAACACAGGTAACAGACACATTCTGTGTGAGTGATCTTTGGTGCATAATCAGTCTGAAAATGCTCAGTATTTCTGAAAACGCTGAAGTTGATAAAATACTTTAGCTCCAACTTTGCAGAATCTGGTATCAAATCCTTAATTTTCTGACTCTTGAGCCACTGAAGCAACATAAATGTACAAAGCTTTCAGGTAGGAAGCTTCTCATTTTTACCCAGATTGTCACTTTTGCCAGTTGAAACAACAGCTGTCACCGGCAGATTTCATCAGCTGTAGCTGATTAATGTTAATTTCATAAGAAACTTAGCCAGAAGACAAAGTGAACCTCTGCCAAAACTCAATGAATCTTAAAGCGATCATCATTAAGTTTCAGTGTATGTGTGCTCTGTCACCAGCTCTCCGTTTGCCTGGTCTCGTTTACTGATGTGCAAGTTAGTGTATGACACAATCCAGCAATGTCTAGAAAGCAGGCACTGAAAACAAGTGTCTTGCTGTTTCCATGAGTAACCACCGGTGTTGCAGGTCAAGTTATGTAAAATTTTGTTTAAAAATACCGAATGCGGGAGCTAAGTGGCTTTAATGCTGCATCAAACGCTTTGAAGTTTAAACCTGCTGGATAGAGTCATGCAGATTCATGTAAAGAATAATTTACAAACTGCTGTCTCCTGTCCGCTGTATAGAAATTACACAGACCATGTGTTCTGCATGTCACTTCACTGTGTGTGTGGGTTTCTGTTCATCACGGAGCCCTGAGGTTTATCACAGGCTATAATAACAACCATCACTGTGCTTTACATAACAAAGTGTGCTGTCATCTCTACATTTGCTCATGTCGGCAGAGTCAAACTGCGGCCTGTCGCTCTCAGGACTGCATGTACCGAGGGTTCATACAGAGCTCAGTAAGAGAAACCTTCATGTGGGCAGCTCCATCTGCTCAGAATGATCCACAAAAGCCCTGAAATTACAGACATTAGTCATTTCCAATGAATTTAAACCTGAAGTCACTAGCGTTTTATAGCCGGGAATGGGCATGTTCAGTTGTTTGTAATATGCATTTTTCAGAAAATGGTGAAGCCATTAGATTATAATGCCTTCCTTTTATACTTTTTGCCCTGTTTTCTTTATGCCTCTTCTCTGTGTTGGTTTGAAGAGTATAAACTGTGCTGCCATTTCAGCCAGAGCTCCCTCGATAAAGAGCACCCTGGTTAGATAAAGGTCAAATAGATGAAAAAACAATAAATAACAATATTAAAAAGCATATTTTCCACTTACTGCCTTCAGTACCGCTGTGTCTCATCAGTCAGAGGCAGCACAGATACTTTTAGGTCCTTTCCACAGACAGTTTGGTGTGTGGAGACGATCAAATTATTCCACTTCACCTCCACATTCACCCGTTTGCTTTTTAGGGTTTGAGACATTCGTAAAGTTTAACTGTACATTACTGAGAACTCCTAACACCTGAGTCGGGGGTGGGGTGCGGGTCGTCCTTAAAAATCAAGCACAAAACAGCTTCCTCATTACAGAGCAGAATGTTTCCTTCCCACTTGAATGTACAAACACACACACAAACACAGGCAAACACACACGCACACACTCTCAGCAGCCTGCTGTGATGTGTAGGGCTCAAAAATAGTCCCTTCGGCAGCAAAAACAACTGCTATTTATCATAGCGACTCACCGTAAGTGAGAATAAGCAATTAAAATATCTGGGTCAGAGCTTTCTGAGATAGTGCTTACACCAAGACACAGCAGAACATTCATCACAGGAGAAGAAGAAGGAGAAGAAGATGAAGAGGAGGAAGCAGAGAGACTGGCAGCACTTTTCTACACCTGAATCCACAAACAATCAGCTGGAGGAAGCGTGGATATGTTTGGGAGCTATGTTTGTGTGTTAGCTCTCTGAGCACTCTGATTGGCCAGATCAGGCTTGGGGCGGGGTCTTTGTCTGAGGTAGCAGGTACACTCCCACTGACGCCAGATAGAATTTTTGACTAATGCAACACAATGGTTCAAATGCAGCACAGTCACTACAGCCAGAGGTGGAAAGTAAGTGAGTGCAGTTTGAGCTTATCTCCATTTCTTAGTGTAGTCGACTACATTTATCTGACAGTTTTAGTTACTGGTTACTTTGGATATTTTTCAGATTATTTTTCAATCAACAAATATCCTGCTTTTCCAACAAGATATCCAGTAGAAAAAAATATCTAAAATCATCTAGTAGGGATATTTAAATTAATTTTGATGCAAATTAACATGATTTTTATTTTTTTATTCCAGTGCAACAGCCTGCACCAGATGTTCATATTAATACAATAAAAAGGGACTTACTGCCCCCAAAAAGAAGGTTTCTGGACTCAGCTTTTTGTTGATTAAACTGCCAAACATTTTATAAAGTGTTTAAAATCTCATCAACAAACCACAACAAAAATGCTGCTCACACATTAATGCATCATTAATAATCCAGCCCAGTCCAATTTGCATAATGAGTAATTTTACTTTTAAGTACATTTGGCCATTGATACTGCACAAAGCAGCTCTTCTTGCTGTCAGCGTGGCTGCTTGTGTGACTGAAACTGCAGGCCGCTTTATTTGTTTGTGTGCTCTGTAGTTCAGATTCTTTGCGTTTGCACTGCAGTGGAGCATTTCTTACAGCCCGTGTGGCCACAGTGGATTAGCTTACAATAAGCAAAGGATAAGGAATGGATGCATCTTCATGCAGCCAATACGGATCCATTAAAAAAGAAAAAGAAAAAAACAAAAACTTGATCAGTCGTCATCCTGATCCTATAGATTGCTTTGGGACGTCCCCAGCCTGCAAAGATACAACAGGCTTCACTAACAAGACAGGAGGCTGCAGTGGAAACCAATAGAAATCAATGTCCACAAAGACTGAGAGCGGTGAGGAGAAGCATCGTTTGTCAGCTGCTGAGAGAAGAAGAGCCGAGGCTGAGCAAGAAAGAAAGTCACATCATAAACTAACCTGATAACTCACTGACACGTCATGGGATTTCTGATTGTCATGACAGGGTCAGCTCATTGATTAAATAATGTAAATCACAGGATGATAGCAGATGATCCATTGATCACCAACAGTCAGATTATGTGTCAGAGGAGGAAACAGACACAGCTGCTGTTCAGATGTAAGAGGAGCTGCTGCATTGAAACATCAGGTGTGATGAAAGTGGCAGATTTACAACTTGAAATTAACCAAGTAAAAACAATCAGAAAAAAGAAAAGTGAAACAAAGAGAAATTTCAAAAAGCAGATTCTCATTTTTAGTCAAATGACATGAAAACTGTTGTAGTCAAATTTTAGCAGCTACAATGAACCAGATATTCACCACTGAACTGAACATCAGTGTCCTGCCTTTTCTAGTCCTACATTGTCAGCAGAGTATCAGTCCTTTAACATCCAGCCTTCTTGGTGGTGGACATGAACACTTGTCTTTGGGTCTTTGGCCACTGAAAGCCGACTCACTGAAAGCCAAAATTATAGAAAGTAATTCCTCAACTTTCTTAACCAACTTAACTCCAGAGGGTGATTTTTATTTATTTATTTTGTTTTGTTTTGTTTTTTTAATTTATTTTTTTGAAGTTAGGAGTCTGTGTGAGTTTATTCCAGCATTATTCAGCACATAAACTATAAACTCTCCCTCTGACTTCGACCTAAGATCAGGCCAGCTTGTTGCATCCTCTGACCTGAAGATCAGAAGCTCGTTGTGTTTTGGGAACAGCTGTGAAGCTTCTGTGATCTGTGATTGGTCAGAGAGACTGAAAGACTTTAAATGAAGGATTGACAGAAAAATAAAAACCAAACCAGCAGTTTGAAGAACTGCTTCACTTCTGGCTCCAAACTCTTCAACTCTGTTCAGCTCATGTCTACTTTTTCCTTTTTTTTTTTTCCTACCTGCAGTACTTCAATTAGGCTTTGTTATTTACGCATTTTAATTTTAATTTATTTATTTATTTTACCACACGTTTACTTTTTCATTTCATGTATTGATATTAAATATTTTCCAACCTATTGTTTTTTTTTTTCCTTTTTTAACAAGCTGACACTCAGAGCTTTCCAGTCAGAGAGAAACAGATGCCAGCCTCCCACAAGCTGAAATCTGGTAAACAAACCAACCTGACGCCACCAACAAAAAACTTCTCATTAAACAATGCAACTTTATCAGCCACCCACGACTAATGTGAAAATATTTATAACTGTGATGAGAGGGGATGGGGTGAAGAACAGCGAGTCAATGAGGTGAGCCAAGCAAACAGCAGACAACAGAAGATACAAAGCTGGAGAGACTGCAATTAAAGGTAAACGGGCTCCACCTGCAAAGTTTTGGTCTTATTCACAAATGTGTTTAGATTTGAAACATAAGAGGAGTCCAAGGTCAGATGCAGAGATACAAATATCTCTGTGATTTCAGAGTGCTGACAGAGAGGTGGAAAGGGTTTGTAGCTGCTTTTGTTTTTCTGTACAGCTGAACAAACAAACTGGCCTTTAAGAAGGTCTTTGTGTGCATGTTCTGAGCAACCACATCCAACACTGATGTCATGAGGTCCTGGAGAACACCTGTACGTCACTACAGCACGTATAGAGTCAAACCACTGAAGGTCAGCAAATACAAGATCTTCAGGAGGTTTTAAAGTTACTATTGAAAACTGCAACGACTGATTTTTTTTTTTTTTTTACCACTTGGGGGCAGTGAAAACAAGTTCTGAACAGGGTGAACTTGTTGGCAAACAGATGTAGAAGTTGCTTTTTTCACGCAGTCATTGCAAAGGTGCTGTTTTTAGTATCAAAGTACTGATTATTGCTGCTTTAAAGACATTTAAGACATCACACTAACAAAAGGACGACGCTGCAGGATAATCAGAATGCAAGGCGATGTCAAGGCGATGAGCTGAGCGACGAGTGTTTGTAAGTTCCCAGTGCTAATTTTTACATTTAATATTACAAAGTAAAAATACACGCATTTCATCTTTATCTTCATTGTCAGTTTTCCATTTGTTTTGAAGAATAATAATTATCTCAGAATTTGGCCAAAATCTGGTGACAGATGGAATTTAGACGAGAATGAAAATGAAACAGATAAAAAGATTAGGAATGAAGGAGACATTCCAAGTATTATTTAAAAATTGCAAGCATAAGTCATCATGAAAGTTTTACTGAAACAATGAATTTCTGAGAATAATAGACTTTCCATACTTTTTTTTTTCTATGTTAATACCACAAAACATCCCTGTCGCCCTCCTGGCAGCCATGTTTTCTCCTTCCCGCCGTTATGTTCATGCTCCAAAACTAAACTGAAAGAAACAGGAATCTGATGGTCAGTTTTGTTAACACATGAATGTGACACGGAGAATGACGGACAAACAGCCAACAACATCTGCTGAGGTATCTGCCCTCGCAGCTTTCTGGCCTAGAAGTCTTCATCCAGCACTGAGAGCCGATGCTCGGCACCCATATGGTCCAGGCTTTATCAGCTTCCACATGTCGCTTCTGTCCTAATAATCCTTCTGCACTTAACGCTGTGAGCTCATGGATTACATTAGGGAGGGGGGACCTTTCTAGGACTCAGATGGAGGGTTTAAAGTTCAAGCTCTGCCATCCTTCTCCTGAGCGCTCTGTCACTCAGGCTTACAGCACATCACAGCCACATGTGACACGCCGCAATGCTTTTAAAAAGGTAGACACAGTGCTGTCACAAGCTATCCAGTCCAACAAATTAATGGTATGTTATTCTCTCAGGATGTACAGGGAATGTATTGATCCTGTGACAAGTGAAAGCCATTAGTGAAGTTCTGCATTTCAAAGGCAGGAGATGAAAAGTGATGAAATTGGAGGACATGTGTAGTTGGACCGGGCTGATTAAAGGCTTCGTCTCCTCAGACAGAGCCAAGAATCAAAAGAACAGAGAGCTTATTGTCTCCCAGCAGAACTGTCTGCTGCTGAAGGTTACTATGGGATGGATGAAAGTGGTGTGATTGAAAAGAAAAATGAAATATTTAATGGGTACCTTGGTAATAACACAGCAGGCTAGCAGTTAGTGAATCATCAAATGTAAAGAGAGCTGCTTTTCGGGAAGAGGGAGATAACAGCATCGCAGTGGTAGGTAATTTTTATAAACTGGCAGCAAGTGAGGATGTTTGATTAAGCTTCTAACCAGAGTGTCATGAACTTTGCTGTGAATATTTGTGGTCCATGGAAAAACTGTACAAAATGTCAGAACGAGGTGCTGAAACCTAAAGGCTACAGCTCTAAGCAATTTGTTGTGTATGTTCATAGACCCCAGAGGATTATTTCTCACAATTTCAGAGACCCCTGACCTCTCCCTTATCACCACCACCACCAATTCTCATTTCAAGGTCAGAGATCAGATGTTGTGACCTGACAGTAGGATATCCATGTTCCCCAGAGGATGAACCCTTTCCTGTAGTATCACAGTCAGGCCAAAATGTTTCACTTGAACCATCACAGGGTAAACTGCTGGCCAGATTTCCAGTACATTTGATATGGGCGCTCATGCTACCTTTGGGATCAGCCCTTTCCATCTGAGGAAGTTATGGAAGCTTTTCTGTAGCAACACTCTCAGAACAAAATGTTAACTCAAGATATCAATATCTAGATCTTTACCTAAACCATAGACCCTTCTGATTTTAATGACTACACGACAAAACAGTCAATTTTAATCCCTCAACTTTTACGAAAATGTGAATCATCAGTGTGTTGATTGGCCTGTATTACTGTGGGAATAAGGAACACTCCAGCCTCAAGGGGGCACTACCAGGACTCCAGAGCTTTACTGTTGTTGGATTCTAACTGAACCAAAGGCCAAGCAAATGATTTGAAAGCAGCAGCTGAGAAATCAGATGTCAAAGGTGGTGATAAATGTTTTAAATACTGTGTCATTTTATTTGTATGTAAATGTGTGTAATTAAGTGTAAACACCGAAACAAGATCACTATATTATGTTTACATCTTTGGCAGAGAAGGTACAAGTCCGAGGTGAACAGTCTGTACGATCCACAGAGATCCTCTGCAGACTGACAGGCTGCAGTTTGAGTGGATGAGTCAAAAATAGTTAATTTCAGCCATCTGGTGCAGATATACAAACTACACCTGCTGGTGTAGGTGGGTCAGATGCTATTTGCAGAATTTTCTAAGTGTTTGTTTTGTGCAGCACGGGAAGCCAGATGGGTGGAGGTAATTGCAGGAGAATTCAGAGAATCAGTGGTGAGCTGTCAGTCACAGGAACATACGTTAAAGCTGAAATCTGTCATATTTTTCATGAATAACTGGTTATTTCTGTCCATCTGTATGGTAAGACGTGCAGTGCGGTTGGACATTCTCTACACACGCTGCTGCTGTCCTGGCTGACAGTACTGCCGCTCTCTAACTACAGTATATACAGTGATCTATTTGTGTTCATTTAGCCTGGTCTGATGATATTTTCACTTTCAACAACAAGATGAAGCTGTGTGATGACGGCCTCACAAGAAGCTCAATCACCTTTGTTCATGTTTACATGAAACTGCAGCTTTGTTTTCCCTTTCAAATGATTCCCTGCTGTGGCCTAAGTGTTGTTGAAGACCTTCTGTTGTCCTGCAGTTGAAGCTTAGTGGATTCTGAATTTGCTGACTTCGGGTATGATAACCACATCAGCTCATGAGTGTGACAAAACATTTTTTTGTGAGACAATATTAACTTTGAAGCCTACCTGACCTTTGAGCTGATGAGCAAAAACAGGTTTGCTGCGTTCCTAAAGTGCTTTTGTACGCGAGTGCAGCCATTTGTTAAATTGTCAGTCCCATTAGGATCTCGCAGTTCTGCCCCACAATAACTGAATTGGCAATTTTCCTGAAATTTGTGACCCTTTTAGTGTTTGGTTTGCAAAAATGTGTGGTCATAAATGGAAGTTCGAGGGACTCAAAGTCACTGTCTGTGGAGACTGAGGCTTTTATTTGAATTTGGCTCATGAACGTGTTTTTCAGTTGGATTTGTTTTACTGAACTGAAACTGAACACTGAAACCAAAGCGATTGGTCAAGTTGGTACGCTCTTTGAGTTGGACTGTTAAAAATAAATAAATAAATCATAAAATGGGGAATTTGAAAAAAAAAACTCCAAACTGTCAAAAATAATCCAGGATTTGTGAGGGACAGAATAGTTGTGTCTTCTGTAATCATGTATGTGCTGATGTCCCAGCACCATTATCTCATTCTGCCTTTACCCAACTCCTCCCACCTCCCACCATCTCACCTCACCTCCTCCTGACCCCTCCTACCTCTGATCACTCCACCTCCTCACAGCACCAACCCCTGTCCGTGCCTCCATTTACCTTGTGCACCTTACCTTACCTCGTCTTCCTACTCCCTCAGCTGACATCCCACCCACTGTTAACTCCTCCCACCTCCTATCATCATCCATCTGTTAAACTCTGACTTGTTTACAGCTTGGACTAGTTTTGTTATTAATGAACTTCTATTAATGAAAATCTGGTATTTGGTTTTTAATGATCTTTGTTTTGTATCCAACACATTTACATCCACACCTGTAGAAGGCGTCTCTGCACATGTACAGTATTCACAGTATTCAGGTGTTATTTCTTCCCACCCTGGTGCTGCTGCAATGCGAAGGCACCAGCGCTATATGTGGAGGTGAGACGTGTCAGCTGTGGGAGGAGCAGTGGGCAGGTTTTATTAAGACAGAGGAGGCATGAATCCATCTGTCAGATAGACCTCGAATGTCTCTTTTAATAGCTCCATCATCAGACGCTGCCAGCAGCTCTAATTGGCAGAACGTGGGAGTTGATGGTATTAAAATGGCTGCCGTGCTGTTCACCTCCATGACTGCAGCCTGTCAGTTACATGGGAGGCTAAGTGAGCATGGACGAGAGAGGCAGAGAGAGTGGGAGGGAGAGAGAGAAGCGCTGGGTTGAAGAGGTGTAAAGTTGGACACAGAGAGCTTTATTTCTGTGTTTATTGGATTCTCATCTTTTCTATTATTGCTTTTAACCAGAGCTGGGATTTAAAATATAATACATCACTGCCAATGCACCAGTGGAACCAATCTGGCAACAATTAAGGCAGCAATTAATTTATTTTTTTTATTTTTTATTTTGTTAATCATTAGCTAATTGTTAAGTACTTAGGTCAAATAAATAGAGAATTCCCATTTCAGTTTCCCCCAGGGTCCAAAGTGATTTCTCAAATTGTTTATTAATTCAAAACAACAGAAACACAAAAAGATTAAATATGCAATGAAATGAATAATGCATCAAATCGTCAGATCAGAGATGCTGGGACCAACTGTTGTCTAGAATATTTAACTGATAAATGATAATTAGGAATTTTCAGTGACTATGAAATGATTAATAATTTTGTTTAAGCAGCACTGCGTGGTTGGTATGAGAAAGTGCCACAGTGAAATTCATTCACACTCTCTCACAAAACGTGGCAGTAAAACACTGACCAATGGATCTGACTGTCAAAGTTCACCTAAATGAAACAAAACCACTGTGAAATGAATATATGTAGCACACAACAACACTACACTGGTGTTTCACATATTTTTCTGAACTTGTCTTCAGTGGACTGTTGGTGAACTCCCACACAGTTTTCGGTGGTGTCAAATTGTCTTTGAGCAGGACACCGAGCACTGCTCCCTGAGGGATGAACCCTTTTGTCTTTAATGACCCTGTGACCTCTTCTCTAACACCACCTCAGGACAAAGTTTACAATACATTTTTTTTCCTCTAAATCATCACTGTGCTGTTTGTTTTGGGGGGTAACACAAACATAACAGCCTGTAGGTGAGTGCTAGCAGGAAATATTATCTCACCAAAGCACAGCTGTGGTGTTTTTACTGTAAAATGAATAAGTCATAATGGACGACGAGTCCAGCTGACTCCACCTGACCAACACTTCCATCCATGACAAGGTGAACATTTCATTTGATTTAGTAGAGGCATTCATGTTTCCCACAGGATTGGCGCTGTCCAACATGTGTATACTGCAGGGCTTATGAACACTGTTGCCCCCAGGGGGCACTAGTAGGACTTATTACCCAACCATGGCACTGCCACTGTACATATTTTTCTGCAATGTCAATAAATCCTAATGAATGCTGAGAGCAGGGAGGGAAGCTGCTCACAGAGTCCCTGTTATTCTGTCGGGACAGAAATGCACTGATCCTCCCATGAGACGGTTGCCTTAGCAATTGTGTCTTGGCCTCCGATTGGCAGGAAATCAGAAGCGCCTGAAGGCAACATTATGACCTCTGTAACTGCACATCAGAGCTGCGTGGACATGGAACCAAAGTGTGTCTAATTGCACTAAAGGATGAAATCTGACGAGCAGGTCTGTGGCTAATGGTGGCCAGTGACTGATGCTCCCTTCATGCAGCCCTGCAGTGAGCACTCAGCTGGCCACTTCCTGTTTGTAATTGGATAAAGAGCAGACACGAGCTGAACTGATGGAAACCCACACTGAGTATCTGATTCCTCCTGCTGCACAGAGGATATGATGATATTTACTTTATGGTTTTCGCAGGAGTTTTGTAATGAAATTTAGTGGCAGTCAATAGGAACTGTATCTTTTTAGGCTCACCACTCTGAGGTTTGTATTTTATTTTACGGGATTTAAATGGCCCGTGTTTAACCCAGCTCCTAACACCTTCGCCCCTTATTTTCCCCATAATTTTCACCTTTAACTTCAAAATGAAAACGCTGCATTTTCTTTAGTTTGTAAAAGAAAAGAAAAGAAAAGAGGAAGCTAAACAGTGACTCTTCTTTTATGACTTTATAACACCTAAAATATAAAATCTGAATCTGCAAAGCAAGCAATGATTCTCATGAGATAGATATAGTGCAGTAAAAAGTGTAATAATTCCCTCTGAAGTGGAAAAAAATGTAGAAAGTCTCCAAAAAAAATCAGAATAAGCAGGTAAAACACCAAAACCAGAGTCAATGCTCCTAATCTGGAAGCAACATGCATCTGATGTCAAAGAAAACATATCAGATATCAGCATAAACTACGGCCTGTTGACAGCTTCAATAGATAAATATAGGTGTATCATAACACATCACAATGACACCCTATTGAAGCTCCATCACACCTGCACTCCTCAGAGAAATGTGTTTCAGACACACAGCTCTTTAAAACTAGATGTTGCCGTTTCTTTCTTTTTTTGTGTGCATTTTTAATAGTTGTGAAAAGCCATAACTTCTCACACCTGAATATGTGACAGACGTGAGAAAAGGAGAAAAGTGATAAACTCCACATTATCTCACTTCGTGCTGGAGTATTTCATGTGACATCAATCAATCAACGAGTTTGCTTTTTGTTTTGAAGGTTATTGTTTGAATTATTTGGGTGTACAATAATTAAAAACCACCAGGAGCACAGTGGTGCGTGAGCTAAATGCTAACATGCTCACAATGACTGTGTTAACATGCCGACTGAATGTTGCAGCAAATGTTGATAATCTTAGCTTAGCTTGTTAGCATGCTAAAGCAAAGTACAGCTGATGATGCCATTAGCTTTGCAGGTATTTTTCATAAAGTGACCTGATGATGCGCTGGATGAAAAGTTATGGGATCACTGATGTTGTTACAGCTCACCGTACAATGAGCCATTTCACTCCCACAAAGATCGGCCTCATGGTGGCGCTAGATGAAAAGTCAGAGGATCATCAAAGTCATTCTGACACGCTGTCTAAGAACCACATCTGTAGACAACATGACATCATTTTAGGGCTGGGTGCCCCCACCCGTCCTGCTGATTGCCCCCACCTGGCTGCTCAGTGTGACATATCAAACATCCCCAGCAGCTCCCACACACACGACATCATTCGTCCTGAGCGTGGCTGTTGGCCAATCAGAGGAAGCAGAGAGTGCCGGCGGGGCAGGTGAGCGGATGTACTTCATGTCGGCCGCACTCCGTCACTTTGACAAACATGTGCTCCAATTAGAAAAGCCATTAATTTCAATTTCAGCTGCGATCTCGCCTCACATCTCCGCCTGCTGCTGCACAACGGCTGACTTTGTTCATTTTGTGGTTGGTCGAGTTTGAGTAATAGAGGTCTTACATGCAATCTGCAAGGATTTTTTTAAGTGCGTGTGTGTGTGTGTGTGTGTGTGTGTGTGTGTGTGTGTGTGTGTGTGTTTTAAAATAGCTTTACTGTTCAGGAGCTGTTAAGCTTCCAGCAGAGCAGTGTGTCAGCAGAGTCGGGATGTAAAAGTGGGAGCAGCTCGAGCTGTGAGGAGCCTCCTGCTCACTCTGCCTTAATAACGTTAATGTTCATCCTTTTAGCTTCAACCTTTGCTACAGACGACCATTAGCAGCTTTTAATGGCTGCTAAACACTGTTTAACATCACTGATGGGCCTCAGATATCCCGAATAATCACTGTAAAATGATCTTGTTTTGAATAATTACCTGACAACACAGCCAAAATTAAACACTATTAACGTGATTTTTCTTTTCCAAGATTAAAGTGATGGTTCATTCAAAATCTGTCCATCAATGTGATCAGTAAATGGAAGATTTTTCCGGTTTATTACAACTTTTTCTTCTTTCCCCTCCCTAATAGGCACCCAGTGCTCTCAACATCATGTAAACAGTTTCAGTTACTCAGGAGGACCCTCCCTCAAATATTGTATGACTTTGGAACTTTAAACCTCGGTCCACCATGTTTGTTATCTATCTTATCTTCCCTTATCTAATGATGTAATCCATAATTCCAGAAAAAGCCAGTAAATAGACCATGATTTAAGTTTTTTTTATTATTCTTTCAAAAACCTTTTTAGTGTTTTCATATTTTACCTGCATGGATTTCTCTTTAGGTAAAGAATGTTGTGTGTGTATGTGTGTGTGTGTGTGTGTGTCTTGTTTTGTTGGTACAATCACCAACTTTCATCTCTGACCAGACGCTGAAATTTGATTTTTTTGCTTCATGTTTCTGAGGGAAATCTGTCTTGACAATGGAACAATCAGTGAGGGAAACATGTCATCCAGCAATCAAAAGCGTTGGACACTCACTTTCTCTACAATCACACACCTTTATTTCACCCTTGTTTGATGGTGCTCAGCCCGACGCGGGAAGAGGTAAACATATTCAGCCCTTACAGCGTTCCTTCCTCTCCGAGTCCAGCTGAAATCTGCTGGCCGCTGCCTTGAATTCGGCTGAGCAGTAATAATAATCCTCAGCAACAGACGATCCTAATTACAGAGCAGTGAGCGTCTGGCTGAGGCTGAGGTCAGAGGCCAAGTGCAGCATATTACAGTCATTGTTCTCCCAATGATCCTGCCGGCCTCCTGAGGATCTCCAAACTCAGTGAGCAACTTCCAGTCAGAAATTTGTGAGCGGACTTTTGTCTCCACAGAGTTGGAGTTAATGGGAAAAGGAAACTGAACTTTCGCTGAAGTTTAACTTGGAGCTGCTCGCTGCTGTCTGCGTTCCACACCACAGAGCCCTTTCTTTCCTCTTTCATTTTGTTTTTCTTCAGAGGTTTGGATTCCCGGGCTGCCTCGTCGTACCTCGCCACCCCTAGAGAGCAATCCGGGCTTCGGCCTTATCTTTGGGAGGCACATTTCCCCGGGGGAAATCTCTCTGCCTCCACCTTGGGCTCTGCACTTAAGTGATGAACAAGTGAAACATGGCTGCTCTTTGTCTGCTCGCCGCTAATCAGTGAGGCAGAGCGCTGCTGCCATCTGGCCTCGCCGCACTACCTGCATCACTGACATCACTTCTCTTTACCTCTCTTCTTCTTGTCCTCTCCCTTCGTCCCTCCATCGGACCACAACTTAAAAAAAAAAAAAAAAACACACTTTAAGCTGCCCTATTAAAAGTGGTAATGAAAAAAAAATACTCCTGCATTCAGCACTTTTACTTGAAAATGCAGAAAGTGTCAAGTTTAGTTTTGCTGTTGGGCGAAACCTTTGTATCTCCAACTCCATTTTTTTTTTTTTTTACATTAGTTAAAGAAAGAAAAAAGACACAAAAAGAAAGTGAAAATTAACTTTATTTCGTAATTAGTCCGTCTGTCATCTGTGCTCTTTGTTGGTTGCTCTGAATACAAATATATTTGTATAATGACTCATACAGCAGCTGAGAAATCCCCTTGTCTTGTCCCTTGCTCTGAAAGCTATGCCCGCAATCATCCAATGATCCAGTCAAAAACAAACAAAATGGCTCAGAGCTGATTGAACTGTTAAAGCCAAGATTCTAAGGAGGGGAGCTGACTGAGTCTGAGGACACGAGGACATGAAGCCAACAAACCAAACCGACAGGTCCATAGATCAGTAAATACCCTGAGGAACACAGAGCATGTTGAACTGTGACACCGGACTCTGATTCACCACTTTGATTTTTAGACTGGTGTTGTAACAGTTCAAACTTAGGACCCACATGTAAACACAGACCAGCTGAATGTGGGTTATCGTAAACTAGAAACGTGAGGTGGAGAACAGACTGGAGCAGAGCTGTTTCCACGGTGTGGGTGGTGTGAAACGAGCCGGAGCGAGTGAACAAACCGGAAGAGACGGAAGGGATGAGTTTAAATACTGAAGCTGGCCGAGGAGCTGGTGAGCAAATCAGGAGCAGATGTGCCGGTGAAAATTGCGGGAAAAGGAACCAGAAGGCCACGCCCAGCTCACACACACACACACACACACACAAACACAAACACGGAGAGAGACAAACATGTGAGGATGTGGATAGTTTAATTTAGCATAATGATATCTGGTCTGTCCAATGCAAAAAATAAATTACTAACATCTCTTAAGCTCAGAAATAAGCACTTTCATGTGTTTCATCTGCACAAACACAACTGTGCTGCAGCAGGGTTTTATAAAATCAGATCACATCGAACACTCCAGCTTTTTTAAATTTGGACTCACCAGTTCTCTGTTCCCTTAAAGGTCAGTATGGAAATATTTCACCTCCCAGACTAAATGCCCTAACTGCCTCCCAGAAGTGAACTGGTTTCACACCAAACTTTTGCTGCCATAGAAAACCTGACTGACAATCATACTGTAAACTTTCCATGCTGATAATCAACAGGTCCTATTTGAAGGCAGCATTCAGATGAGGGTAGGTCGTAGCTCGTTCAGAGGAAGAAGCTGGTTTGAGATCAGGTTCTTTGTGGAAGTTTATTATTCATTGTCTGTGATGCCACTGTCGATTCACAGCGGTCAGTCATGGTCTCTGTGGCTGAACTGCAGTCAGCCCTTCACCTCAGCAGGATTTTAATCAGAGTTCAGAAGCAGAACATATCAGCGCTGGTCTCCGGCTGCTGAATATGTAAAGCCTTATTGAAGCTACGCTCCAGCAATTTCTCTTAATTATTGAAATAATCAGATTGAAGGAAAGGAGAGGCTTCGCTTATTGGATTAGCTGAGACGATCCTCTAACACAACCCATCTCCTCATCTCTATCTGCCTCGCTCTATTCAATTCATTTCGATTCAATCAACTTTATTGGCACCAAAGTTTACAAACAATCTCAGATGCACGTGATTGCAATATATATAATTATCAATAATTTAAACATCAATTTTAAATGATTGGATTAAACAAAATCTACACCAGGAAAAAAGAAAAAATAGAAATCTCTTCCTTCCTCTCTTATGTGTATAAAAAGTGATTCATTTACAAGTGAAGCATATTTAAATACTGAAACACATAAAAGCAAACAAAAACATATGCAGCCACATGAGACTCCAGCATGAAGAAGTTACCATTTTTTAATCTTTTATTCTTTTTTAATTAAATTTAAAAAATGCTGAAAGAGATGAGAGAAAGATGCTCAACACACCTGCACAGGTGTCTTCAGTTCTTCTGGCTAGATCGGTTTCTGGAGAGGTCGTTAGGTAGAATTCAGCTCACCTGGTCTGTCACTTCATTTAAGCTGCTGTTTGGTTCTGTTTTGTCCATGTGGAGCTTCCTGTTTGTCCTTCTTAGAGTCCAGTGGTGACAATATAAAGAAAACCCTTCTGAATAAATTTCCAAATCTGCGCCGGTATGACTTCCAAAATCTACTCGGTTATTTGAGGCACAGTTGACATTTGTGCAAAGTTTAATGACCCCTGAAGTTTCTTTTATATAAATAAACACAAATCACACGGGAGGTGTAGGGATCTGTTTAAGGCTGATTGTTTTACATTTCATGACATCAAATGGTTTTTAAAACAGAGTATTTATAGATATATATTATTTTATTTTATGTAACTTTATTTTATTTTATGTAGCCCTGCTCCAGATTAACACCTGATTCACAGACTCAAATTTTACACACTGACAGTGATTCACAGTGTCATAAACAGTACGTTTGAACAATACACCGGAACATTATCATGCACTGTGCTATGGACTCGCTCTGGATGAGTCAGTGAGTCAAATATAAAGATTGACTATTAAAATCAGGTCAGGTTACTGATGGTGGTGAATTGTACAATAGCTTGACATTTGTCTTCTCCCCACACACACTTTGTTTGTTTGTTTGAGTGTGTGTGTGTGTGTGTGGTCTCAGGGTCGAGGCTCACAGCCGAGGGGACACCAGGGGCATTAAGGTGGATTGATATCTGGCAGGCGGAGGGAGACAGCCATAATCTCCATCAGCCATGTAGGAAAGTACATTACTGCCACTACAAAGCCTATTAACAAAACCGCAGGTCATGCATTATTGAATGGATGTTGGTTTTACTCGACCCGTTCAAAGAGAAGGAAAAAAAAAAAGGACAAACATAAATTATGCAGCCACTCCAGCTCCCCTACTTGAAAATATTGTTTTTGTTTTCTGTGCTTAATTGGATTCGAAGTCTGGGAGGCATGGTGGTGGGGGAAGGGCGGGGGAGGGCGGGGCACACGGATCACATCTGAGTGACTTCGGGGGGAATATTGATTGGCGATGCAGATCTACAGAGAGCGATCCAGCGGGATATCCATCTGTAAACAAAGGCTCAGTGCAGCAAGGAGCTTCACCTCTGAATCACCGATGAGCCGTCGTCACCTCAGGCTCAAATCTGCACATCTCCACTGTTACAAGTGTGTGTGTGTGTGCGTGTGTGTGTGTACACACTCATAAAAGAACAAAACCTAGTACGACCCCAGCACACAAACTCCACAGCTGCTCCTGGTTGACAGGAAACAATAAAAAAATCAAAAATCCTCAGATTTCTCCGTCTGTCGAAATCCAATTCCACCTCGTCTGTGTGTCAACGTGACAGGATTTATCAGACGCCACTCTGCTGGATGAGGTGCCTTAACGTCTGAGTCGGTCTACTCCAACTGAGCTTCCGGTCTTTCATGACCTGCGTGACACTGAAGGTGATCGACTTCAGAGACAGACTTTCAGATCGAAGAATAGCAACATCTAACAGACATCAGCTGTGCTCTAATTCACCTTCGTTTGGACGTAAACTGTTCCCAGAACATTTCGGACGAACAACAGTTAAGATGGGTGATACTGTTCAGCGTCAGAAGGTCTCAGTGTCTCTAACAGTGTCAGACTGAACAAACATTGTAGTGGTGATTTTTCAAGGTTAATAAAACAAAAGGGATCAATCCCAGTTTCTCACCCTTGAGGTCGGGACGTCACCTGATCAAAAGACAGCGTTTCAAAGACTGATAAGTTCTTTTAATGGATATATTTTACATAAAAATCTAAATATCCTAATTTCTAATACATTTCGAGCTCCCTTCATGTTTTTTGAGAACCACACAACACACTGAAATTCATATAACAACTTGACAACATAAAAACATCAGTAAGCCTGGTTTATCCTGTTGGGAGCTTGAATGTCCACAGTGCAATTTCATGATGGTCAGGCTGACAGATGATGAGATACAGAAAAGCTGAAGATTTATTCGCAAGGAGGCTCTAGACGAGTGGTTCTCAAACTTGGGGGCGGGTCCCCCTGGAGGAGGGGGCGGGGGCACAGAGCCACTGCTCGGGGGGCCATGGATGACCAGGAGAAAAATATGGAAACACAGAAGAGTTTACTGATGCTGTTGTACTGACCTTTATTTCACAAAGATTCAACATGGATCCTTTTTTATTAGGTGCTTCCCCTGTCACTTTTAATGAAAGAGACCACTGCTCCAGAGGAAAGCTAATGCATTATGAAAATGGAAAGGGTTCATCCTCCGAGGAACATGAATGTTCTCAGTAAATTTAATGAGAATCTGTGTGTGAAGATTTAGATATTTCTCTGTACACCAAATTTTTTCTCTCCCTGTGGTGTTTTAAGAAAAGCAGAAAAGCAGGTCACCACCATCATGAAAATTCACATGAAATTTAGTTAAATTCAGACGAACATTTTGGGCTTTTTCAATCAAAAGAGTCAGTTGAACTTAAATTTAAGCAACTGAATAATAAATCTGAGCATTTTCCTTTATAGAATTTCAGCTTTTCCTCAGGACAATTGACAAGAAAGTTAAGGAAAGTTAAGCAGGTCAGTGTAATAAAACTCTTAAATATGAAGTGAAAAGTTGCGGCAAAAACTAAGACTTGAAAATAAATTTCCTCTTTAGATTATTTTGTGAGTTCAGCCTTTAAGCATCTTTGCAGTTGGAGCAGCTGACCGCCTCCACCCAAACAGCATTTACAGATTTTCTCCTCCTGACGGGGTCGCAGAGGTCGCGCGCTACACGCTGTAAACAGCTGTGTTCTCGCTCCGGCCTCGTGACTGATGGAGGATCTTAGACGAGTGCTACACCGGGCTTCTCTTCCAGCCGACGCTGATCTCATCCCCTAATGCTTCATTAACGGAGCGTCCACTCTGACCCCAGCAGCCATTTAGCAGGCGGGCAGAACGAGGCCAGGAGGGCCCAGAAACACACTCACAGGCACAAAACCCTGCCTGTCTGAGATAATAAGCCCAGATTTTAGTGAGCACGCTCAGTCAGTGGGAGTGAGCGGCGTTTCGTCTTCGTCAGCTCGGGTCAGCAGTTTGTGTTTACAGCTCTGTGTTAGCTCAGCAAACAGCAGGAGAGATTCAGCCGCAGATGATTCCTGTTTCTGCACTGACTCTCTGCTTCACACAGCAGGTCTGATATTTTAAAATGCTGGCAGATATAATGCTCCTGTTAGCAGATATCTGGATCTTATCAGACGAACCCGTAAAACAGACAGCGGTACAGCAGAAATACGGTCTTCTCACTGAACTATTTATGATGCAACACTGAAGAAGATGAGATTTGACCCATTTCCACCACAGCCGCTCCTTTACGAGTTCAGTTTTAACACACTTTGTTCTCTGCTTGAGGTTTTTTCCTTTTTCATTCTGCTTTCTGCTTCTCTGTATTTGATGTGGTTATTAATTTACATATTTATGTAACTGGCAGTAGAAGTCCTTCTGAAGGTTTGCCAGCTTGTTGCCCCTCCCACTTCCTGGTTACTGATTTACTCTCAGGTCTTTTATCTAAACAGCTCGTCCTCTCTGGGTCGGATGTACGCCCTCCCTGGTAGGCGCCCACTCCCTACATGTTCAGCAGACCTCGTGCTATCACTTGCTCATCACATGTTACACCATCACCTCACACCGGTCTTTGTGTCGTATTTCCGAACTCACTGTTGATCACGTGTCCGGAACCTGCGGCGATGAGTTGCAGCTTCGCACTCATCCATGATGCAGCCAAAACGCTGCACCGTCGCTGCTGCTGTGTTTGCTCTTGTTTGTGTTGGAATTTGCCTGGTGACTGAACCCAGGGGGTCCAGGCCCGGTCGGGCTCATCCCGAATAACTTACATGATGCCACCAACCTTAAGGCCCGGTCGTCTACTTGCAACACATCCTCAGTGTTTCTTCTCTAACTAACAAAACTCGTCCTGAACTGCAGGATTAGATTGAATGTTTTGTTTGTCCTAAACATGGATGAGGAGGAAACATCATCCATCTGTTTTGTGTTGTTTTGTTCTGAATGTTGGCTGCTGTGTTTGATGTGTGAATCTGCACCATGTTATGTATTCTGTAAAACAAAATTATATAAGAAATAAATATTTAACAGCTGGATTCATTCCAGAAGTTCTGGCCTTCAACACAGAAACAGAGATATGATTTTTTTTCTGCATGTTTTTCACATCGTCACTTGTATTTGCTGCCTGCTATGGATTCGTTTTTTTCTCCAGAATAAGATTTTTTTTTTTTTACCCTTGTTCTTCAACTGCAGGTGATTTAAGCTGTAAATCAGAGTTTCACCTTCAGCACTGTGAGAGCAGAAATCAAACTTTCCTTACATCTCAAACACAAACACACACCTCAGGCCTTTGACTGTGACAGCTGACACTGTTTGGTTTCCGTTTGCCGCTCACTCGCTCTCATTAAAGCTTTAATGCATCCGTGAGTTTGTTGCCGTCGACCTGCCGACCTCGCATGCCCACTGATGTCGTCCGTCATTAATAAACAGCCGCCATCTTAACTCTTCTTCCTCCCCCAGCTTCGTGCGAACCATCAGTGAACCTGAGAGTCAGGTGGAGGCAAAGTGGAGGAGTGTGATTCATTAGCTGCAGCTGCCGCGTTGCCTTTAGCTTATAATTAGCCAAAGCATCACTGACTCAAAGTTTACAAGCTGCACTCAACAGCATAAATATTCATATGCATCTCTGAGAAATCAATAGGGCAGAACAAAACTTTACAATATTAAAGTATTATAATATTAATGTGTGGGCAAAAACACTTTAGACAAACTAAATGCTCCACCTCCCTCCTCTACCCCACCATTATGCATGCTGGGAGATCAGATTTCATGACCTTTGCCATCCGATGGGAACTTGTCTTTGCTTTGGGGAGAAGATAAGCCCGGATGATCCGCAACAATAAATAAATCTGTGAACAGGCTGGAGAGCCTGAGAGTCCCCTCCCTCCCTCTCTAATCTTTGCAATTTGCCATGGCTGATAAAATTTTAATGAGGAATAAGCATAATGGGAGCCTCAGAGAGATTATGGTGAACTTGGAGTGAGACGTGTCGGACGGATGAAGATGGAGGAGCCAGAATCAGAGTGCAGATCAGAGATACTCAGCAGTCCCCCCTGAGAGGAGGTGGGATACACCCAACAAGATGCTAGAGAAGATGCTGTGAAAACAGCTGTGAACAAACCTGGAGAAACACTGGCCAAGTTCAAACATCTGGATCTGAGTCTTTTATTTTCCTTCCTTTAGATTAGAAGTGCCCGTGTTATATATTAAATAAATTTTAACTTTTAAGTTTAACTGTGAGGTCACTTAAAGACGCCTGGTGGCCTTTTCCAGCAGATCTGAGGCGTCTGAATCCAGAACTGATGATGATAATTATTTGCAAATCATGTCTGATGGGGTCAGTGCTGTTTTTGTCCTCTGAACCACCAGAGAGAAAAGCTGCCAAACACGTTCCATCAGCTCGCATCCACCCAGGAGACAACACCGCCCTCCCACCCCCGCTACACCCCTCCCTCAGGATCCTCTACCACAGCATCACCCGTGACAACCTCAACGGTGAAATAACACAGAAACAGGCGTGACTTCTGCGACGCCCGTTAACACGGAGCCGGTGTGTGTCACGCACGCCGGAGCCCGTGTGTTTGCAGCGTTCAGATAAAAGCTCTGATTGATTGGCCTCGTCTAACGTGGCGCGAGACAGAAAACACTCGCCATCTCTCAGCAACAATTACCCGTCCCTCCACGCCGGCTGTCAGTGCGCTAATTCATCTGTCATCATCCCACTTCTCCCAGTAGAATCAGGCTGACAGCAAGCCCAGTATCAGTCACACAGCATTACACTCCTGTTGGCTTTCATTAGCTCCACTTTGTCTTTCACCATGAAGGATGCTGGTTTCTATTTTACCCTTAAAACTAATGTTTCTGCTTGTTCTGCTTGAGCTCTTTCACACTGGGAGCTCAACATGGAGCTGTGTAATAGAAAATTAGGTAACTTTGACCAATTCAATCTTGTCGGATCAACCAGTGGCTCTGTTGTAAATCCAAGCATTGTTTCAACTTTGGGGCCAAAGAAGTCAAAAACAGTGTGTTATGGCAAACACATGAACTGCCTTGAAGTGGTGTTTGTTCTTGTAGAGATCTCAGAGTTTCCAAAAATACGCAAAAAATTAAGCTTAAGTTGGGATAAATGTGTACAAGTGGATGCACTGGACATTTACTCGCCTACATCGTCAGATGCTGTGGAGAAACGATTGCTGCCAGATTTAAATCTACTTCTGAGTGAAATGAGGTCTCAGTTTCTTAAACATTCAATGTTGAAAAAAATTAATGGAATGAATATTGGTGTAAAAGTTGTTCACCTGTGGTTTAAAGTCTTTGTTTTTGGTGAAGTGTTTCCATTATTTTGTCCACCCCATAGATTTTCAGCCACCTCTGGGGAGAGTTTTTCCAGAGAGGATGATGGGAGTTTCTGACAGCTCGTCTCCTCCCTCCTGCATGACTTAGCAGGCCCATCGGAGCGTTACGACGTTCGGTTCCCTCTGTGGCAGCTGAAGAGCAGGAAGGTGAGGGGAGGGGTGGGGCTGGGGCTGTCTCTGGGGGGCAGAGGTCATCTCAAGGGGCCGAAGGCTCATCCTCATCCTCAGACTCTTTCTTAAAACTGCTCCTTGTCATCGGTCAGTTGATGAGAAAACCTTCTTGACCTGAACTTTTTGGTCTGGCTCTTTATACTTTGGGCCCCTCTGGGTGCAGGTGAGGGAGACGTCAGACTTCTTCCAGCAGTTTCTGTTTGTTCAACATGGTCATTCCCCATCCACCCACCCTACAGCTGACAGCTTCATTATACGCCCAGAGATCCAGGAGCCAATCACTTCTCTTATGCCGGAACAATACAGAGACTTTCAGTGTGTTAATTCATTTGTGATAATTGGATTAAATGCATCTTTATTCAGAGATACGTACCATGTGAGCTCTATATAAATTAAACAACTGAAGGAGTTACAACTATATGTTGACACACGCTCCCTCTAAAACACAGGCAGTAATGTTGTGGCCCTGTCCCCAGATTCGTCAGCGACCCAGGATCCTGCTTTGCTGATGTTGCACTTGGCACTTGGTGATCTTCAGCTCAGTTGTCTGCTGTTTTCAGTTCAGCTGGCCATCCAGTTTTACATCAACCCCTATATCGTGCACTTGTGTGTGGATGTAAATCCCTGTAGCCAGGCTGTTACAGCAGCATCTTCATGCCCATTGTGTTGCAATCACACGTCCCGCTTTAACATACGGGTGTGTTTTTTGGATTCCTGCATATTTTTGGCCACATGACATAGGCAGACAGAACCTTTCTGTTTCTTCCATATAAAGATGCAGATTTGATGTTAAAGGCTTCTGTCAGACTCCTCCATCTCCAGCATGTGACACTGTCGAATGAGTCTGAGCTTCACTTTGGTCATTCTGCCGGTTCCAGCAGCGTCTGGACTCCCCTGGTGGACCCTTGTCCCCGATCTAATAACTCTGCGGCTCACAGTGGAGAGTCAAACGAGAATGTCGGCTGCTGATAAAAAGACTCTTCACTCAGAGACAAAGAGCCGCTCTGCAGCAGGTGAACTGAAACTTCCATTAAAGATGGAGACTCGAGCGTTTCTGATCCAACCTGCCGCTCTGACTTTGCTTCCTGCACTTTGGCTCCAGAAAAGGCTTTTTATTTTTCTCAGGTCACTCTCTGTGGCTTGTTCCTGCAGCCAATCAAAAGGCTCCTTTGGTGAGATCATGACCCTGCCATACTGCCTCTCTGATATAAATATCAAATATCAGGTAAAATGTTGAAAACGTCCATCATGCAGCCTCCAGTAAAAACTGCTCTTTTACACAAACAATATTTACTGTATATAAACAACATCAATATTTTTCTATTATATATATGTGTAGTACAGTAATATCCATAATATTGAAATACAGTATGTCTGCTGCAATGTAAATAATGACCAACATGTAAAATCCACAAAAGCATGTTTCAGAGATTGTATCTCAGTTTGACGGTTTTATAAAAACATTTGTGTCGAACCCACTAAAATCTAAAATCACTTCTTCACACTGATTATCAGCCGTTCAGATAATGACTGTGCTGCGTGTTTGAGAACGTGGAGCTGAGTGTGATGAAAGGTGAAAGGAAACTGTAACGTACCTTCAAAGCTCTCTGAGTCGGTGTGGATCTTCACGCCGGCCGGTGGACGGTGGCGTGTCCGCGGCATTACGTTCCATCCAGCAGATAATGATGGTGGTGCTCAGGAGGAAATTAAATGTCAAGCTGCTGCCTTTGCTTTCTGTTAAATGGACGGCTAATTACATACAAAAGCTGGGAAATCCAGACACCATCCCCATCTGTCACTTTCCTCCTCCTGGCTTGACCCACGAAGATAAAAGAAGACATTCATTCTCGAGAGAACTCTTCCATCCTGCTCCTCTCCCTCCTCCTCTTCCTCCTCCTTTCCCTCCTCCTCTTTCTCTCTACACATTTGTCTCACAGACTCAAAGTAGAAACTCCTCTACCGAGTACAGCGTCGCCACTCTGTGTCACTGTGTCGCCGCCGAGACTGAAAATGGAAGATTTACACCTGGAATGAGTCAACATGGATCTGAAAATAGTTTCTTTAAGAGGAAGAGAATTTTAAAAAATAAATAAATAAAAAATCCATGTGTCTGTGACTCATCTCAAACAAACCCATCACTACTCCGAAAACCAGCCACTTCTATTATTGTCATAAGCTGAAGTGTTTGTGCAGGAGGTTTCAGCTTCCTCGTGTGTCGTCCGGAGTTAATGTATGTGAGCACTTCAAAAGCAACAGGTAGAGAGTAAAGAGCTGTGTTTGCTTTTTGCCTGAGAAACTTCCAGATGAACACTTGCTTCTACTTTGTGTGTATTTTTTGGATGGAAATGTGTATTATTAGAATGTTCTCTGCATGTATGTACCGTACACGGCTGCCTATGATTTTGGTTTTCTGCATTATGTCTGTATTTAATTTATTTCTTAATAAAACATGTTTTCATCAGAAATAACAAGAATTAGAAGTAATAGAATAATAATAGCCACCGTGGTTAGTCGCCTGTTAGTCACTATGTGATCTTCGCACAGCAGCTGTTTCGCCACTCCTCAGCTTGACGGTAGTAAATGAAATGAGTTGCGCCATATTTGTTGTCAGAAAGTCGTCTGAGGTCGAACTAGTCACTGATGCAGCTTGAGCTAAAGATGCAGGGCGCCACATTGGATGCACAGTGATACATACAATGTGTGTGTGTGTTTTTTTTACACCCTCCGTTTTGATTAAACAGTGCCACTCTTCACAGGTCACAGGGAGTGTACACATGGAGGAAACGCTCGTATGTTACTCTGATGGCGTGCGCTGTAATTTTACTGTTACACGTGACGACACTCAGCGGCTGAGGAACGATTGAAACTGCTCTCCAAAGCAAACTGAAAATTCCTTCAATATTAGGCCCATAATTCACGACGGAGTCCGGACGACCGCACTGACACAGAGTTTTAAACCAGCCATAAAGCAGTAACTAACACACAAAGCGCACCTCTGTAATTGACAATAAAAACAATAAAAACAACTTGTGAATGGAGATGTGGAGACGGCAGTCAGCGCTAATATCCCACATCTTCAAAAGTTGAGGCTGCTTGAGTTTTTAATGTACTGTAGAGAGCAGTGGCTGCTGTAATGAAATGTAATGAAGCTCTGTAATCAAAGGCAGTTTCACAAACACAGAGTGAGAGCGCTGCAGAAACACAGCTAATAACACTGCAAGCACAACACAAAGACAGCACGGCGCAGTCCAGTAGCAGCGGTGCACACAGTAAATGGCACATTAGTAGAACTAGTTATAGCAGTGGTAGTACAGGAGGAGAAGGAGTAATAATTACAGTAGTTGAAGGAGCAGTAGGAGTAGTGGGAGTTGGAGCAGAAAGCTACTGAAGCAGAAAGTCTCCTTCAGTGTGTTAAAATATTATATTATTATATTATAATATTTGTTGCCATATAAGCAGCATTTTTATGTTGTAAACATAAAACATAAACACAGTGGAGCTAATTTTAACCACTTAATATTCTGCTGGGTGGTTCAGTCTGTAATAACACATCAAATTTCAGAAGCCGCTCATATGTTTTGTTTGTAATGTCGACAAAGAAACTGCTAACGTCAACTATAAGACACATTAATAATTTTACTCCACTCAATTTGTCTTACAAAAGCAGAAAGTGGAATAAATGGAAATATTATTATAATATTCAAGTAATGTGCAAGTACCTCAAAACTGTATTTAAACAGAAAGAAACATTAATATAAATAAATGACATCATTTTCTTCCTGTCCTTTCCTCTAACATTACATTATAAGACAGAAGTACAGTGAAAAATGTGGTGGTGTAGTGAACCGTGCAGCCTTTAGGGGACGCTACTGATGCTTTGAATGTTTAGTCCTGTGGAGGTTGTAGACTCTGCAGAGACACCGTGTTATTTCTATCAACGTTTTGATCATGAACTCAGCATGTTTGGATTTCATCATCCTCCAAAAGCCCTGGCATTTCAACTATATGTGGAGTGTTCGACTGAGAGAGAGTGTGTGTGTGTGTGTGTGCATAATGATGATGAAGATGAGAGATGCAGGCTTATAGAGGAGGAGTGAGCGCCATCATCATCATCATCGCTGCACTCCTCTTTGATCTTAATGTCATGTTTCTCAGGCTGCAGAGACCTGGCAGCGCCACACAAACACACATTGGTGCTCTATGCTTGTGAGGACCATCAGTGACGTGATGCATTTACATCCTCACTCTGGTCCAAAGCTAATTCTCACCTTAGACCTGAGACCAAGTCTAAACCCTGAAAAAAGGCCCTTTGAAGGAGTAAGGACGGCACAAAGTGTTGACACTTTCCAAAAGTGTCCTCACTCTTAAGGTCTCAGAATAGGTCCTCACAAGGATAGAGGTACAAGAGCACTCACACACACACGTGCACACACACACACACCCACACACACAGTGAGAGAGGAAATATGAATAAATAAATCTCTTCACATCCCTGAACACCCCTCTGTTTCTCTGTCTCATCATTTGACTTTGAAGCTTTATTGGAAAAATGTTCTGGTTGTTGAAGTGCTGGTCCACACTTATTTTAGAACGTCCCCATTTTTACTGTTTTTACTGAAATTTAAGCAGCTCGAGTCCAGCAAAGAACCTTAAATGGTACAAAGTTAAATGGCAAGTTAAAAAAAAAAAGTTTGTGTCATCAAAAACTGTAAATGATGTAAATTTCATACATTCATTTTTCAATCATCAAGAAATGAGTTAACTTAAAGAAAATACTTACTGAATAATATTTCATTCCCATTGTAGAATAAAAGCCAAGAGTGTGTTTGACTCCTGAAAGAGTCAAAAACTCAGATTAAATTCAGTTAAACAAAAATATTCCATGATTTCTTTTTATTTTTTAACTGGAACTGGAACAGAAAATAAGACAATAGAATATAAATAAATACAGCCAAAGTGACATGGTGTTGTTTAGTCCCTTTACCCTTTAATACTGGGTATTTATATTGAGTCCAGTCTGATATTTCTATTTTTTTTAGATGTCACAAAAAACATGTTAAAAAAAAAGTAAGATAAGTAAAGATAAGTAAACAGAGTAAAAAAAAATAAAAATAAAAATAGCCTCCTTCACCTGAGACAGAGTTTAAGATGTTTTTTAAATTATGAGTCATGTGCATCGTGATTTCTTTGCTGTTATTCTGCTTTTGTCAGTAGAACAACTTTTCCACCTCAACCAGGTATAAAAACTTTTTTTATTTAACTGAAGAGAAATATTCTGCTTTTCCACTCAGTTTTTTTTTTTTGTTGTTGTTGTTTTTTTTTAAAATACAAGAAACATTTTCTATTAACAAAGGTAAAAAATAAATCATTAATTAAAAAGTGAAAAGAGTTTCAACAAATATCATTAAAGACATGTCCGTCTCTTTTCCCCTGTACCAAACCGGTCTCTGTGTCTGTTTGTCTGCTGATGTGTGGACTGACACACTGACACACATCATCATCATCGCGTGCTTGTGTCAGACTGAGACGCACAAATCTTTCCAACAACCGAACAGTTGCAGCTGCAGCTTCGTCCCACGCAGACACAGCTCATCTCGACAACATGAAAACCAATAACTCGTCAAACCACCTTCGCACTGTTGTAATTATGTCACTACACAAGTCTCAGTCAATTCTCAGTTTATGTTAATGTAATCAGATGCATGGTGACAGCATGGGTGTTAACTTCTTATGAAAAGAAAAAAAGTATGACAAGTGAAGTCTAAACAACTGATAACGAGATGAAAGCAAATAATTAGTGTCATTAATTTCAATAAGATCTTTAAAATGCAAAACTCCGGAACAAACAGAGTCTGATTGTGAAGACAACAATAAAGAGATGAATGGAAACTTAACACCATCAAAGGCAGCAGCGAAGATATATTTGTTCTTAGACGCACACAAACACACACACAGTGCTTAAACTTGGGCCAAACCTGGTTCACATTAGGGGGCAGACCGGTACATTGCATCAGAGTTCGCTCCAGTAAAAAAAAAAAAAAAAAAAACAGATGAGAGATTGGAAAGAAAAGATGGTTTTTGGAAAGGAGGCAGGAGAAATGTAAAGGACAGGGAAGGGAAAAAGGTGGCAGGAAATAAGAAAGAGAAGTGTTGAGGGGTCTGAGGAAAGAGGATGTCACATGTTGTACAGACTGTAAAACCCCTGGAGGCAAATTTGTGATTTGTACATGAATAAAAGAGAAGAAACGTACACAGAATTAAAGGAAAACGTGGGAGGGACCAGACGTAGATGGAGCTGATGGAAAAAATAACTGTGAGCTCATCACTGGCGGATGTACAATAATCAGATTTTAACATCGTTTTAAAATCCCAATGTTGCAAAGCCTTAGGTGACAGGAAATCAGGAGACGAGGTATTTTTATTCACACGGAGAAAGCAGACGTGTTTCATTTGATCTGAGCGTGTGTGATGTTTCAGTGTAATACAACAAACTGGATGTATGATGACTTTTTTATTTCACGCTGCGTGTATGATGTGTCTCTCTGTCACGTCCTTGTTTCTGCAGCACTTTTTCATATTTAAGATGAATTTCCCTGCAGGCTGAAACAAAGCGGAGCTGATAGATTCGTGATAAAAACACGTCGGGATCGACCACTGGTCACATCCGTGGCCCCTGACGTGTCACTGAAGTCTGAATCCAGCTCGGTGGGAGGGATGTTGGAGGATTAAGATGCAGCCTTGGGGAGTGAAAACATCTTCCTGCTGCGGTCTTAAGTGCTTTGAGACGGCGGCTGGTCATGAATTAGTGTCACTTTCACCAACTTCCTGCATTAGCGTCTCAAGGAGCGACGCATCACATTAGAGGCCCTCGTGGTTGCTGCTCCCCGTCAGCCTCCTCCTGCTCTCGCGTAGATATCCGAGCAGTGGACAAATGAAATCCAGATTTGTTATTACCGCGCCAGCGCTCGGGTCGGCCACGGGGAAGGATTCGTTGAGCTAATCCGAAGAAGATGCCGCGTCAAGTTCGCCGCTAATGGAATTACAGTAGGCACGATAAGAGGCTCGGTCAGAAGAGCACTCTTATCACTGCCATCCCCAGGAAAAAACTTAATGGAAAACATGCTATCTCCTTAATGGCAGGCCAGCGTTAGTGTAGCGTGACAGTAAAACAACATGCGTTAAGAAGACTCTAAGTCCTCCAGGAGCGGGATGAAATACACTCCGGGTGGTAATCAATCTGCGTTGTTTACAGCTGCTGTCTGCCTGATGAGGAGCCCCGCTGCACTCCCGCCAAGATTAGATGCTGTTTGGTCGGCATAAAGAATCAGTCAGGGGAAGCCCCAACCAGCGGCCGGCCGGCAGACTGCTGCAATAATATATCAGAGCAGACAGCTACACGGGCTAATGTTACACCGAGAGGAGGAGGGGGGGTCTGGAAATTGGAAAGGAGTCCAGTTTGTACTGAAGATTACAGTTCACTCCCTCCTGTAATTTTTCAAATGATGCAAATGTTCAACAGGCTGAAGAAGCAACTCGTTCACGTCAGCTCCCTGTTTACCCTCATTTATTCACACGGCACAGAGGAAGGGCTGCGTGATTAGCGCTGCGTCTGTGACTGTTAACCTGAGACGGTTTGGGGCCTTCAGCAGAGGCTGTGATTATGATGCTAATTGAGCATAACTTGAAAAAAAGACGCTTTGATAGGATACCGCTCCACTTTCCTCAGAGATGAAGAGATAAAGCAGCTTGTGGACTGATTTTGGGTTCATGGTTCGATCGCTGGGCTGGTCCAGTGTCCCTGAACCAGACACCTCTCATGGCAGCTAACGTACGTGTGTGTGAAGGGTAGGTAATAGGCAAGAAAAGAAAGAGGCAGAAGAGGAAACGAAGAGGTATCAAAGGAAACAAGGATGTATGGCAGAAAAGGAGAAGGTCTGGGAATGACAGTGAGGGTGGGGGAGGACAGGAGGTAGGAAATGAAGTTAGAATCAAGGGAACAAAGTGGGTGGAAGGAAACGAGGTGGTTTTTTTGTCTTGTTTTTTTACACTTAATTTTTTATCCAAAATGAAGTGAAATGAAAGGACAAAAAGTAGTTTTGGCCGCTGTGTTTCCTCCATCTGCAGATTGCTGGATTCGAGGTGTCTCAGCAGAGATTGCTATTGATGAAAACCATCATGACAACAATTGGAAAGAGACGGTGAGAGCGAGACAATTTGAGAGGCGGCTTTTAAAATCTACTTCCTCCTTGTTCCTGCGATGTGATGGAGAGCCGAAGGCGACAGAGGATGAGATGGATTACACACTCAGCTCTGATTGGACCGGCAGCTGCACCTTGAAAAACACAACCACTGTGTCAATTGGCTGTTGACTTTTTAAGTGGGGCGACGATCAATCGCCGGGAGTCATGTTATTGATGAGGCGGCGGCGGTGACGGCGGGGGGTGATGATGGAGACACTCGGCAGAGCAAAGCTTCGTGTCAAACCTCAGAGCGAATGAAAAACACTGTAAATACGTGTAAAGTTTTATCTGTTCTGTTTGTCAGAGACGTAAAGATGGTTTTTTATTTACTAATATGCAACTTGTGTGAGAACAAGAAAAAGAAAGGACCCGGGAGGAGGAAAAGTTATTGACAATTTACCAGAAATTAATTTAATAAACAATAAGAAGAAGAAGAAGAAAATAAAGTCTTTCCCACAAACACTTTGTTCTGTGAGTTTTGTCGGCTGAGCAGTAAATTAAAGCTTTGTAATATCACAATAACTGGGCATCTGTGGATCAGAGAGTCCTCCAGGTCCGTTCCACCTCAACAGAAACGTTCTGTCCTTTCACACTGCGACAGCTACAAACCACAGAAGAAGACATGCATTCGCGAGAAAAGCAGTGGAGGGGCGGACGACTCGATTTGTTTTTATTTACGCCCACTTGTGAGGCTCGAGGCCACGGTCACAGATTCTCTGTTTTCCAGAAGTTACACTCACAAGTCGTAATTCTGCTTCTTGTGATGATGAAAACTAAAATGAAAACAATCCTTTAAGTTTCTCCTCAGAAGGTCAGGTATGTTTTCACAAACATGGCAGCCCACGCAGCGAAGGAGCGAAGATATCGCTTTATAAAACACGGCTGAAACACGGTATAGATTTGCTTGTGTTGAAGAGTTTGTATCATGTTTTTCCATCTTGATAACTGAACAGCACAAAGGTCAGTAATGGATCACGTCCTCCTCTGGACGTCCACCTACGACTTCAGACTAATGCAGCGTTTATTCGCACTCAATCAGCTCTCTTTTGCTAATTAGTGATAATGTGCTGACCCGGCCGACCCAGCAACACTTAGCATCTGCAGTCATTCAAACTCATTCACCACAAACTGTGTTCATACGCAGTGTATGAACACAGTGCACCTGTATCTGTGTTTTCTGTCTATGCTGTAACTCAGGGACCTTATTTGGAAAGAATGAGGTGGATTGAGTCCTGGTCATGGAACAATGGTGGACCGGCACTTCGGAGGTGGGCACACGCTCAGTGGCTGGTGGCTTCCACCAGACTTAAGTCTTGTTGCCGTGTTTGTGATTGTCAAGGACAGATTCTCGAGGCAAAACTGAGGAGTGAAAAGTGTTGTGTTGTGTACGGTGGTCTCAGGTCTGTATTTCTACTTCCTGCAGCACCGCCAAGTCTCAGGCTGCAGTACTCCAAAACAGTGAACTGTCCCCCTTTGGGTCAGGAGTGCGCTGCTGCCCCAGGTGAAAAAGCTGAAGTAGCTGAGCCTGAAAGCAAAGCTCTCAATTTAGTTCATCTTCACCAGTGGTCGCCAGCTCTGAGCAGCAGCCACAACAACAAGATTCAGCATCTGTTCTGAACACCCCGTGCACAAACACTAGAAGACCCCGGGGCAGACCCAGAACACGCTGGAGGGAATACACTGCATATCCCATCTCGCCTAGTAATGCCAGAGGATCCCCCAGGAGGAGCTGGAGGACGTGGCTGGGATGAGGGATGTCGGGGCTGCCTCGCTGAGCCTGCTGCCACAGCTAACTCTGATCCGGTTAAGTGGCAGAAAATAGATACTGGCTTTGTTAAAGTTTGACTTTGATCTTATTTATGTTAAAAACAGGCTTATTTCAGTCACAGAAATGTAATCAATATACAAAGAGCTCATCGTCCTGGAGCCTCAGGGTTTAAGACACTGATCTGATTTTTTTCAATCCCACTGAAGAGATTTCTCTCATTTCTCCACCTTCTCCCCAATTTCCTTGCTACTGTATTTTTAAGAAACAATAACAGGCAGTGTTTTGTTACCAGTCATGTTGAACTATAAGGTCCACACCATTTAGCCTTGATATTTGCAGTTACCTTCATCTCTATCTACTCTGCATTAACCTCTGTGTGTTTGTTTGGTCGCTCGCTCAGTGAAACAAGATGCAGGACAAGGAGTGAGACAGTCTGTGCTGTGTGGGGTGAGAGGGACTGCTTTAACTAAACAATTCAAAATGAATATTTTTATTGATTACGTGCACAGAGGGTCTGAGTCTCAGCGGAAGGATCCCCATTCTCTCGCCCACTGGACATACAGCATTGTCATGAAACCAATAAAATGTAAATTTGTCGGTTTTGAATTTTTCTTCAGAGGACTCGGGACATGTAAGATGCAAAGGAGATCAATAAGATGTTGTAAAAAAAAATATGCATTTTAATTCCACTGGGGCCATTTTAACTAGCGAATCTTAATATTGACTGTTGAGCCAGGGCACATAACACATCAGTCAGTCCGGCAGAGACAGTGATTCACCTGTCCACTGGGTCTCATCTCACTTTCAGCCAGACTGGATTTAAAGGACAGTCTTTGATGTGCTGTGTTAAATAGCTGAACCCTCTTTGTGACCAATTAGGCTTCAAACAAAAGCGTTTGAGAGCCGCGTCCTTTATTTGTTGATGCCCCACTTAGAGAGCTGAGAGACAATACTGTCCATTAGCACAAGGAAAAATCAATACACCAGAGATTAATGGGCTTTTTAATAGAGCACAATTATATTCAAATGTGTCTGGATGTACCCTCCAGCTCTAAAAGGACTATTTAATTTCCTGTGTATAAGACCACACACTCATGACTGTAATTATGTTCGGCAGAGGTCTTTCCACTGGTGGCAATTCTCCGGTGACAGGACTGTATCTGATTCTGGATGGATCAATACGCCACCATTCAGGTTATCAGGGGACGGATCGAATGAATTGGCTTGTGGTGAAAAGACAGAGCGCCCATTAAAAACAGAGAGAGAAATAAAAACACCGACTGTCACACAGAAGAGATGGAAGCAAAAACATAGCAAAATAAAAGCCCAGAGACAGCTCAGCGCACTGTGGCTCCAGCTAATTAGCGGAGTGGAGGGAAGGAAGTGCCGCTGTATGGAGACTCAGCCCGGACGTCCTGCTGCTGGACGAGACGGAGACACCAGGCGGCCGAGTCGCCGAAGGCCACGCGACTCAATCGACAACAGTTTGGTAATGAGGGAGAATTTTCCTCCACATTCTGCGACTGAATGAGGAGAGGAGGAAGGAATCCATTTCCTCCAGCTCGGTACAGTTTGCTGCTTCTGCGACTTTCCTCAGGTATCTACATTTTTTTTTTTTTTTTTTGGTCCCAGTTTAACACTGACCAGTGTAAGAGCAGTTCTAAGCAGCTTGTTCTGGTTCTGTTTCCTCCTTTACATCTGAGAGGGAAACACGATACGTCCCACTGCTCTCTGTTAATCTGACAGCCGCTGTTGGTGCTTTGTTTGAAGATCAATATGTTTTCATTGTATTTGTATAAAACCTGTTATGTTAGTCCACTGACTAACAACAACAACAACAACTTTAAACAACACATTTGTGCGTTGTGCCTCGGTTTGTTAAATAAGCGACCAAACAAACATCCACAGGGAAAGGTGCACTGCTGTGGGTCTGCAGGCCAGAGAGCTGGTTAGCTCGTCAGCTGGACAACGATGAACAGCTGCTAACAACACACTGATGACTGTCGTTTATATGCTTTAAACCTAAAAACCACTGTGTGAGTGGAGTATTTTTACACTGACATTGTGATGAACCTGCAGCAACCTTGTAATTTTTGGAGTTTGTGTGTTGACGAGGAGAGCCCGTGGTTCGACTGCTGATCGGGTTCAGGACGAGCTTTCAGATTTTCTGAAGGTTTCACCTTTTTTGGGCTGAGTTCTTCAAAGAATTCACTGTCTGTACTGGGACACAGCTAAAGGGACATTTGTCCAGTTTCCTCACAGCCCTGCTTTATTTAAAATCGCACAAGAAAAGTGTAGTACATTAGAATAAATTTGTGAAGGGTGTGCGGGGCGAGCCCGGCGAGAGGAAGGTGGACCCACTTAAGCGTGACAGAAGGGAGCACGGCACACTGCAAGTGCCACAGGAAAAAAAAAAAAGAGAACACTTCCTCTGCTCTGCTAGGAAAAATAATATCTTTTCAGATAGACACACACCGAGGAAGTCCCCCGTTTAGTTTAGAGACACACACACAGACACAGTGCTGTTATCAGTGGCTCTGTGCTCCAGTAGAGGGCCAGTTATCTCAGAAATTAATGACAGCAATAAGCAGCAGCAGGAAGACGCAGGATGATTAGCAAAAGCAATCAGGCTCTTTATTAGATTTATAGGAACAAAGACGCAATTCAGTCTGCAGCAAAAACCTACAGGAAGACTAATGACTCATCTGTCCCTGAGCTTCAGTGACAAACACACACAAAACTCCACAGAGATGCTCGGCTCATGGAACAATACTGAGGAGAAAATTGTTTCAGATCGTGATAGTGGAAACTGGAAATGCAAAAGACTCTTATCCGAAGAAAATGGGTGAAAGAGCTGAATCAGCGAAACGTGAAGAAACAGCCAGAAGAGAGGAGGTAGAGGGGAAGACGGGAAAAATAAAGGATAACAGTGGAAAGAATAAGACTGCAGAACAAGGAAAGACATTTAAAGAGAAGGAAAGAAACAGGAAATGAAAAGAGGTGAAGAAAGGCGGGAAAGAGAAACAGAACAAGGCTCAGCTCTGGAAAAAGAAATGAGGAGGAATAGGAAAGGAGAAACAAAGAAAGGGAAGCACAGCGTCTCATCTTCACATGAACAAGCTGCTTATAAAGCACATTTTGTCTGTTCTGTTTTACTTTTGACAAACGGCCTCACTTTTCTGTGGTGGTCTGAAACATCGAGACCTGTGTGAATATACAGGAAGTAGAACATTTACTCGCGGTGGCAGAATGAATGTGAACGTGATGTTTTCTCTTCCACTCCGTGTTCGGTTATCGTTTGCAGCAAATCGCCCAGGATCATTAAAGATCCTCCAAAGTGATGCAAACTTTTTCCGTCTTGTTTTTACTGCAGGTGCTCAGTCACGTTGTGCAGCCGCTTGTTTGCTGGATAGACTTTTCAATCAGTTAGTTAATGAGCCATCAGACAGTGTGTGTTGACTCCTGTTGCTTCAGAAACTTGTGGTGTTTGATTTCCTCTCAGAGAGCTGGCGTCTGCAGTCAGACAGTTTGAGGAGTGAATATTCATTAAAGCCTCAGTGGAGAGCAGGCGAAGGCCCGCTGATATCGCCTTAAATCAGCTGCTGTCTGCTTTACAAATTGCCGGCCTTCCTCCGCACATAATTGGCCAGTTTCAATTAGCAGCCGTCAGAGGAGACGACTCCGCGGCCGAGCGTTACACAAAATACTACAGCAGGAGCTTTAATGATCAAAATATGTTACCGCGGCGTCACGCCATGGTAATGCTGCTTGCTCACTACTGTCACCTCCTCAAGAAAGCAATTACACAGGGCAAGAGTGTGTGTGTCAGTGTGTGTGTGTGGGGGTGTGTGAGTGTGTGTTTGTGTGTCTCTGTGTGGGTGTGTGTGTGTGTAATTGTGTGTAGGTTTAAATTCATCCTGTTTTGAAGCAGCAGTAAACGACTTTTAACCACTGGGGGGCTGAAAACCTACAAAACGAACAGACGTAATCGCAGCCGTGATTTAGGCAGCAGCTCATCAGGTTGTTCTGGATAAAGAATTAGCAAACAGCTGCATGCATCCACGTCCAGCAGACACAGACCTGATGACTGTAAGTCAGATACCCGCTCTCTCAGCTCTGGTTTGTCTCCACCAGCTCCTCATCAGCTGCTAAATGTTCCACTTTCCTCACCAGCTATAACTTCTGTAAGTTCCAAACACAATTTTGTGTTAAAGTCCAACTGAATTCACATTATTTTTTTCAGCCTTTTAAAATGTTTTCTTCATGACTTTTTATAACGAAAATGAAGAAAAAAAGATGTTCGACCTTTCACAGAGCACCCACATTACTGCTGTATGTAAGATTGGATTGGTTGGATTCATCCATGTGGACGGATGTCAGAAAGGCATTTTGTCAAATTAACATAAAACTCGAGGGTCAAAATGAACCCAAAAAAACATAAAATATTAAATTATGTTTTCATGTTCAATTTTTCTCAAAGGAGAAACGGGACCAGTGATTCACAGAGTTGACGTGTGTTTAACGGTCAACAAAAAAGTGCAAGTTAATATTTTCTTTCTATCTTCATCTTATCCCATGTCAAGTGAACCAGCGTCCGTGTCAAGTCCTTGTATCTCTAGTCAGGTTTTGTTATTCTTTTGTACTTTGCTCGTTCAAGTTTTGATCAGTGTTCTAGCCTTGTTTTTCATTATTCCTCGTATGAGTGTTTTTTTTGTTTCCTCGTGAGAGTGATTTTTCGTTGGTTTGGATCTTTTGTGTTTGTACCTTTTTCCCCTGTTGGCCGATCCTTGTTTTTCTACATTAAAGACTGTTTTGCTTAATCTTACGTTTTGGAGTCGTGCATTTGGGTTCTATCCTAGTTCAGTCGTGACATTTTTTTTCTTTTTAATATGTATTTTTGTTTTTTCTCTGGAAAAATGCTTCATTCACCAAACGACTTTCTTCCAGGCAAATATTGGGAAACAGAAAACCTGTAAAATAAGTACACAGAGTATTTTGTTGGATAAATTGTTAGCTTTGTTAGTTGAACAACTACAGCTCCCATGAGTCTCAGCGGTTTACATGCTGATAATAAAATAAAATAACAGTCTGCTCAGGTTTTATATCCAGTGCTCAGCTCGTGCCTCCCTCACTGATACCTCAGTACGTCACATGTCCTCTGATGGACACACACAGTGGCTGCAGGATTTCAAACCTCTGACTTATCTGTTACAGGACAGCCGACTCTTCGGGCTCAAACTCCCAGCATCCAAAGCGCTGTTTCTCCTCTTTTGTGTTTTCATTTTGGGGCTGAAAGGAAGTTGTTGAAAGGCTCAGCTCCTTCCTCTAATCCCTGATAGCAGGTTTGTTTTCGTCCCTCGTCGCAGGTTTGTCTCCGTCTCTTTCTCCTGGCACACATAAGCTGTGTACATCATTTGTTAGCGGCTGACTTAAATTCTATCTCTCGGTCCCAGGTGGCTTTGATCCGCCGCACACGCTCGCTCATCTTCCCTCTTCTCTTTCCGCTCGTACTCATTTTTGTCTCTTTTTTTTTCCCACCTCATGTTGAAAGTTGCCAAACTCCTGTCCTGCACGGCTTTAAAGGAGAAGAGAAGGTGACAGGCAGCCGGGCGTGAAAAGAGAGAGGGAATCAAAGCCAGTCCCTCCCACCGCTATCCGCCGTCATAATTCACTGCTGAAGAGGCACGCTGCAGCAGCAGAAAAGCAGGAGAGAAGGATCTGTGGTGGAGGGAGAGGCAGCTTCCAATCCAACTTAAGTGGCAGAATAAGAAGCCAGAAGGTCAAAGGTCAGAGGGGAAAGCATTTTGACAATAAGGCAAAACTGGACATTTGATGTTCCGTTTTATATTTGATGTGGATCTAAAGCATCAGATTTCATCAGATTAGAACAGAACAGAACAAAACATCTCTCTGGATGGGAATTCAACTTTGGGAGCATCAGGAGGTTGGATGAAGAACAGTACAGAACAGGTTCTTCATATTATATTAAAATCACCAAAATGTCATGAAAATACTTGATTGTCTGTTTGGTAGCACCTGGGCACATAAAGGTGAAACTCTCTGCAAGGCAAGAAACCACAACAAAACATAAACAAAATATGCTTCGTTTTTAATTTGGTTAATTTTAATTTGGTTGAACAAACCATCTGAGTGAGTCGCATGGAGGCTAGAAAAATTAAAATGAGGTCTGGACCCTGATGGTGACGAAGAACTGCGAGTCTCAAGAAGGTACTTAATAAGGACCCAGAGTAATCAATAATACCCACACAGCAGCTAATCAATGAAGGAAATGCCAAAATAATCAATAGTCATATTATCCAAACATTGAGCTCATTGGAGACCTATTGTTGAACACCACAGTGATCAATAGCATCTCAGTGAGCTCTGAAGAAGTGGACGCCACAGGCTGAAACAGTCTCCACAGAGTATTTAGGCTAAAAATGTGTTTTTGTAATGGTGCAATAGAACACAATCAAGAGGTCAGAGGTCACGCTGTCTTTTAAAACCACTAAATCAGAAACCAGAAAGCACTCAAAGCTTCAGCGTGTCTTTGTGTCGTTTTTCCTGGAAACAGGCTCGACAGTGTTTGTCCTTGGATCTGACAATAAGCAGCTCATCAGCGTCTTTGTTGTCAAACCGATCAACATGACCGACATGGGGGGGAAATGCAGCGTGAATGGCGTGAAGCAGGCATATACAGCACGCGGAGACAACGTCAGACCAAACTATACGAGACAGTCCTTGATTTTCACCTTTTATTGGAATCATCTGCATCCAGACGATTTCTGTGAACATACTGCTAAAGAAAAAGTTCTGGAGAGAAGAATCTTTGTCTCGTACATCACTTAAATTTCATCACACTCTAACAGGAAGTTAATCGGCTGAAAGGAAATTATGGTGCTCAGCCCCATCTGTGATTTTAACACGTCCTACGTTCCTCTGTGTTGTGACTGGAATCATGGAGTAACGTACGGAGACTTGAGGTCTGAGGACTACCTGATGCAACCTAACAATGAAGAGATTTAGTTATTTATTTGGGGCTTATATCAGTAACTCGTCTTCACTCGTGTGTGTGTGTATTTATGAGGCAGGTTCGTCATCTCAAACATTTCATTTCAGAGAGGGAAGGAGCTTATGGAACCTTAATGGATTTTATTTCACCCCAGAGGTTTTAAAAGAATGTTGTTGTAATTTCGTCACATGTCAGCTGTATGTGCTTTTAAATCTGAGACTATAACCGTTAAAAGCAGCTCAGAGCGCAGAGACGGAGCCGCAGTTAAACAACGTGGGCTGACGTGGACAGAAACTCGACAATCAAAAGGAGGCATGAAAGCAGCGAGAGAAGCTTAATTCATTAGGACTGGATTTTCTTCAGCTGCTGCACATTCAGCCTGTCAACCTGCCGTCATTAGAAGTCAGCCCTGATTGGAAGGCTCTTTTGAAAATCAGGAGCCTGTGATTATTCACTATCATTTAGAGGAAAAGACAAAAGCCTGCAGGCAATTTTATTTCAAGATTGCGACAAGGTAAATTGTAGTTCTGAGCTCCTCGGGAAAAAAACGTCTCCGCGGATTTTGAGAATTTTGACACGTTGTGGGAAAAAGAAAGTAGACAAAAAAACACGAGGCGCAGGAAAGAGTGGCAGCTCTCTTTAAATTCTGACAGGTGAAATAAGTGGAATAATTAGTGCACTTCCCTGAGTGTGTTTCTGCTGCGGAGCAGTCTTCTGATTTTTGCTCTGATCAGTTCATCTGCTTCAAAAATTCACGCAGGAACGATCCTGCAGTAACAGCGCCCACAATTTTATGACCAATGACCAGCTTCAAAATCAGAGCAGCCGTAACTGTTCGACCTCAAGATTAAAATTGTGCTTAATTAGTTTATAAGTCAGTGGTTTTTATGCGAATATGTTATTTTTAACTGTTGTTTGTTTGAAGGAAGTCACCCTGACACAGAGGAAGCGTTTCCACTCTGGGTAGTTTCGGTGATTGCGTGATTTTTCCTGCAGCGCCACCATGAGGTTGATGATTCTGGTGTCTGTTGGAAAATCTCAGTTGGATGAGTTGCCAGAACATTTGGTGCAGACGTTCATGGTCCCAAGATGATGATTTGTAAAACTTTTATCCCCCTGCCCTTCATCCGGCCGAATGACAGCCCCCTTGGTTTTCACTGTTGTGACTTTCCCACCTCATCAGTGACGGTGTATTAGCCCCGACCATATGTGACTGCAGACAGTGCTCGATGTCAAATTTAAATACAAACTCATCAAAAACTAACAAGAACATGATCTGCATACACACACACACACACACACATGCGCGTAATCTGTGTCAAACAGGAGAAACGTTTTTCTGTGTAACTGTAATGAAACGGGGACCAAAGTTGAGACTGATGCGGTGTCCATGGCAACCACCAGTGTGCTCAGGTCAGGTCAGGCAACCAGGCGTCATGGCGACCAGGAGAGCTCCCCAGACACGACATTTACAGCCAGAGAGCTGACATCTCAGCTGCTGCAGAAACACAGAAGTGAGGCTGTGTGTGTGTGTGTGTGTGTGTGTGTGTGTGTGTGTGTGTGTGTGTGTGTGTGTGTGTGTTTGGGACTCTAATTGACAGAACCTTCTGTCAATCACAAAGCAGGAAGGGTGGTCACACCTGACTTCACAGGCTTGATTGACACACCCAGGGGACCAATCACAGAGCCAGGCGGGCTTCAGACCACCTGGAGAACAGCTCTCTCTCTCTCTCTCTCTCTCTCTCTCTCTCTGTCTCTCTGCCGTTATTCTGCAGGTGAACTTCAGCTTTTCAAACTATTTTCTCTTTACATCCTTTAAATGGATACTGAACTTTACTGCGTCTCACACATCCATCATCCCTCCCACTCCCTCTCTGTCCGTTCCTCCTTTATGGTGTTTTCTCCAGACCATTCTGCATATGGATGAGTGTAAGAGCAGAAAGGAAGATAAAAGAAATGATGAGGTGAGTGTCTGGTGGACGGAGAGATGTTTTCCTGAGCACAGCTCTAAATGACATCTGCCACGTTCTTAAAAGGCTCTTACAGTAATGTAGCTGTAATGGCCTCTGTGTGTGTGTGTGTGTGTGTTAATGTTACGAGGGCGGGGTTGATATCCAGACCTTAAAAGACCTGAGAAGAAAGCGGTACAAAGTCTTATCGACGCTTTGTCATTGGAGCAAATCGTTGTTACATACATACATATAGACACTGATCCATCAATGGATCTGAATGGAAGTTAACAGACCACAGAAAGAGATGGATCAATCAATAATAGATCAGTTTGTAAATTCAAAGACAGATGAATTGGTCATAAAAGAACAAAGCAATCAGACAATATATAGATCAACTGGATAATACAAAGAAATATCATTCAGTCAACACATAATAATCAGAAAGGTGGATCAACAGGACTCTGTATCAATAGGCCAATCAATGAGATCAATAGAAATGATGTATGATTTATAGAAAGATTAATCTGTAATCAGTCAGTATGGAGATGTTGTTGATGTATTGAGCAATTGATACACAGAGCAACTGAGTGACAGAGCAATCGGTTGATAGAGAGTTGGTTGACAGACCAGTGATCGAGCAGCTGGTTGATACATTGGGTCAATATGCAGATTGAGCAGTTGGTTGACAGATATGTAGAACGATTGATTGATGGAAAGACGGAGCAGTAGGTTGACAGGTTGAGCAATCGGTCAACACAGGAAATGGTTGACAGAGCAGTTTGGAATCCGATCAGTCTGTCAGATGAACGTCGGAGAAACAGCGTCAGTTATTATCAGCTGTTTTTCAATATATAGATGTTAATCAGTTTGTAAAATGACCTCACGCCATAATACAATTAATGCTTTATATGGACTACTGTCACACACACACACACACACACACACGCTCACACACACACACACACACACACACACACAGAGGAGCTGTAGGCCAGAGTGGGAGGAACAGACTTGTTTTCTTCTGTAAAGCAGATTAGTGACAGGAAAATGGAAATTGGATTAACGATGGGAAAGCTTCCACTGAACACACATGCACACACACACGCACGCACGCACACACACACACACACACACACGCGCACACTCTGAAGTTTCCATCAACACTTTGTAAACAGGTCTGTCATCATCCTGAGTCGTTCCAGTGCACCTGTCACCTGCTGTGGGTCACTCAGGGTCAGGGGCAGTTATGTCTTTAGTCTGGCTGTTCATCGGCCCATCTCAGAGCTAAGTATCCACACACACACACACAGTTCACGGTCTGGAGTTTGCATCTTCTCCATGTGTCTGTGTGGGTTTTTATCGAGAATTTAAAAACATAGTAAACTGGACGAATTTGACTCCGAGGTTACCGACCTGAAAAATGTGCTCACTGAGTTACTGGTTGATTTAACAGCGTGTTTTAATGAACACTGCTGTGCATGCACCTGAATTAGCCAAAAGGCTTTTTAAGTCACACACAACACAAACGATTGATTTGCCATGAAATTTGGTGCAGATCTTTTTGGTGCAGAGGATGAACCTTTTCCTCGTGCACCATTGTGAGGTGTGGTTCACACGTTCACGTTCCCCTCTGACTTTTCATCAGATCAAATTTTTACTTTGCCTAATTTTTTGTTTTATGTCCAAATGCCTGCAAAACGAATGACTTTCCCATCAGAACAAGTTGTACTTTGTTTTTCGTCCTAATGTATTATACCTGCTCAACATCAGCAATAATAAAACTCAATATATTAATGCTGATCAATGTTCTATGGACATAAGAATGAACAGGACATCATTGTGCTTAAATGTCAGGTAGTAAGTAAAACATTCGAAACAGACACACACAATGCACAGCCTGAAAAGTAATAATGTGGGGAATATTAATGTTGCATTGTCTGCAAAACCAAGGAATAAAAAAAAAGCATAATTTCAAACTTAAGTCATGAAAATAGAAGTGGATAACAACACGGTGAAAGAATCATCTCTGGACCTCGACAACAAAAGGAAGGAATTTCCAAACAGTTCTAAGGTATTAACCTTGTATTTACTGTATCAGGCTAACAACAGCTGTAAATACCAGACCAGTTTGTGAGAGAATATAATGTTTGTCCCAGTGTTTCTCACTGTTTGACATCCATCCATCTTACCTGTTACCTGTGTGCTTTTTATTCATCAGCTTTGAGCTGTTGTACAAGAAAAAAAAAAAAAAAAAAGCTCATTTCAGGGAGCGCTGCAGAAGAAGAGGAAGAAGTGCCGGAGAGTGATGAAGCAGCAGCAGTTGATTAAAAATTAATGGCGAACAACAGTCAGTAATAAACTAGAAATTGCTCATCATTAAAAACAGCGAGGTATTTTTTATTATTTACTATGGAGGTGTCAGCAGCCGACCATCTTCAGGCTCACTGCAACATTCTGCCTCCACCTTCTGACAGATTAATTAATATGCATTAATGCTTTCTGAAAAGCTCGCCGTTTAATTTGGCGTGGAGTAATTGGAGCAAGCGATAGCGTTGCATTGCGGAGGATCCATTAAACAGCAGACATTTCTACAGGTAGGTGCATATGAATTATAGATAGTTATCCCACCGCAGCTACATCTGTGGGCCCGCACTGTTATTTTCTGTCTGGAGAACAAAGGCAGGAGGTCAAATGTTGTTTCTGTTCCAGTAGATCATTTCGCTGTTTGGTCTGAGTGATACTGTGAGAAATTGTGTTGAATATAAGTCAACTATTATATTTATATTAGAAAATATTTTTTTTTATTTAACTCAGGTGGTGTCTTCTGATCAATGAGAAGGTAACTCTTAAATATCCTGTGACTGAACTGGTGAAGTGAATATTAAGGAATGAAACCTGTTTTCCTCTTCAGTCTTGGATTATGGTGATATTTTATACGTGTTTGCCTCCACTGTGACTCTGAAGCCCTTGATGCTGTTTATCATTCTGCACGACGTGTTATTACCCCTGATAATTGTAATACTCATCACTGTGAGCTGTATGCTCAGGTTGGGTGGCTCTCATTCGCTGTGAGGCCTGATAGACACTGGCTTTTATTTATTTATAAGGCCTTTACATTAGTTCATCCTTCTCAGACTGACTCAAACGACTGTAATACGCTGCAGGTCCCCACTGTTTTTACTGAGCTTGGAAAATCCATTTTTTCCCACAGTGCACCTGCAACATGAAACAACATGCAGAACAATCTAAAAAACTGTATGAAAAAAGAAAAAATCTGTCCCGCGATGCCACATGGTTACAATACTGACACAGGTACAGGGAGACGTGTGTTTAACAGAACACGATCTGATGTGAGACCGACAGAACAATCTGTTGGGAAATGATCCTAATGATGCTCGTATTGGTTCTCAATAAAAAACAAGACTCAGTATCGGTTGTATCAGCAGGTATTGATCTGCATTCCACGCTCACACCCCTGTGATTCAGACCTGGGAGGTCGTGGGTGTTTATCACATTTCAAACAGTCAGATTTACACTGTTTGATTTAAAGCTGTAACATCTGCAGATCCGGTCATTTAACCCAAATAAACTACAATCCACTGCTCATTTATGTGTTTAAGACGTTTAAATGGACTTCGTGATTGCGGTTTTACGATTAGGAAGCTCAGTGATGAAAGCTGCTTTGCCGGGTTTTAAAAAAAGACATTTAATGGGTTGGAAGGGGGAAGGGCAGCTAAACAAACACTGGATGATTTAAATCTATTTATTATATTTTTTCATTTTGTCAATTTCACTTTTTCTCTGCACCTGAATTTCTCTCTTCTCCTGCAGTGAAAATTTTAAATGAAGCAGCTTACTCTGAGGAAATCACTGAGTACTCGTCACTTTCAGCTCTGACTCTTCACTAACGTACTCGAGGAAGGCGGAAATGAAAAATGACAAATTATAATGAAAAAAATGAAGTGAGAATAAAAACACAGGAGGCTGGAAAAAGGACAAAGTTTCCTCATGTTTGAAAGGATTCAGCAGGAAAACACTGATTTATTTTGTAAACACACACAAACACACACAGACTGGTTTCAGACTCGTGGTGTCGCAGTGTGTGTATGTGATTTTAATTAGTTTTTTCTATTTTTAGTCTCCGTCCCCACGGGTTCGGGCTGTTTTACTGGTTTGTGTTTCATGTTCCAGTTCTTTCGTCTTCTATCAGTGTCGGAAATTAAAGTTTCAGCTAACACTTCCGCCGTGCTTTCCTCAAATCAAATCAAATTTAAATCAAAATCATGTTAAAACACTAACCAGCAGGATGTTAAACAGTTTGAAACATTCGCAGGAAAAGCAGCTCATTGATCTTCAGGAGACTGAACAACACAAATACTCGAAACTAATCGCAGACTGAAGAGACTGCCTCCTTCCTCGACACAAAAACAAGCATTTTTGGTCTAATTTGCAAAGAGTTCTTTGAAAAATTTGGGGAAAATGAAAAGAAAATGGTGTAAGTGAGCAGCGTTTTGTGATCTCTGCTCTCCGTATGTGTCGCTGGTGCAGTTGGACAAACTCAGCGGGAACAATAGAAAACAGAATCTGCCCCTCAGCTCCCTCTGAGATAACTGCAGCTCTGAACGTGCCGCTGTCAGCTTTTGTTTCACAGTTTGAGATTCGAAGATTGAAGCATTTTTTAATAAGAAAGTCCTGATTCAGCAGGAAGGGTGGCCGTCCTGTCAGAGGAGGCCTGCTGATGATCGGGTACCGTGGCAGAAGAAAAGGAAGCGATGAGGAAGGGATGATGAAACTACAGAAGATGATTTCTTTTTTTTTTTTTTTTTTTTGGCATGCATTTTTTTTATTTTTTGGGGGGGTCTTTAAATGCACATGGAGCTGTGCCACTCAGTGAGCGGGATAAAAAAAAAAAAAAAGATGGCGTGTATGATAGCTCCACCGCTGCCAGCAAACTTAATAAGAAGCTCCAGTGTGGTTCGACTACACTGGAGCTTCTGGACTGATAAGAACCACAGATCTGAGAAGACAGAGAGAGGAAGAGGGTGAGGGAGACAGACCGGGGGGGTGAGGGGGGTTTAGACAAGAGTTTTAATGCTTATGCCAGCAGGTTGAAAAATGATTATCTTGCTGTCTGCTTGTGACGGTGTGTATGGAGGCCTGACAGCAGCCAGCGGCTCCGCTCATTAATAAGGAGGAAACACTGAGAGTATATATGTGTGTGCATATAGGTGTGTGTGTCTGTGTGCGTGTGTGAGTGTTAATACTGTTATGTTGTCAACTAAATCCTGACATGCCCTTTACCATCTGACTGCAGGCAGAGCAGCAAACTCCGAACTTTTGTCATATTTTAATATTTCATCACACTTTGCTGTTCTGCATCAGATTTTTTTTTTTTTTTTTTTTTACACAGCAGATCAGTCATCAGCCAGATTCTACATTATATACTGTACATCACATCCTCCACAAACCCCACATCTCTTAAAATAACCTTATTTTTAGATGAAGGTCTCCTTAATTAATGCCAAACCTGCTTAAAATTAGTTAAGGGTGTTATTAATGGAGAAGGAGAATGCATTAATTTTGCATTAGCTTTTCAGACCACCTTTAAGCTGCACTGCCATGAATTCTAAAACAGTGGCCATGACTCATGTTCACCTCAACTGCAGAAAGGACCATGTCTTCATTAGAAACAGGCCTTTATTCTTTATTTTCCCTCTCTGTTATTAGACCTATATTTTATCCTAATTATTAAGCTGTTTAAGTAGTTTTATCACTTTTCAGTCAGAGATGCAAATCAAAGGAGACGCTCTGGTGCGGACTCATTAACGTTTCCTTTACGTTAAACTTTTCATGACTGAAATTTGTGACGCTGAACAGCTCAGCCACTGGTGGCCGTTTTCCCATTCCCTTCTTTATTCTGTGATCTCTTCAGTTTGTGTTGGCTCAGTGTACAGAACACACAGCACACCTGCAAACAGAAACAAGCTAAATCTTAAAAAGATGTTTTTTACATGCAAAATGAATTTTGTTGGAAAGATCTTTCACTGTTTGTCACTGTTTTGTGGTTCTGTGCTGAAAACCTTTTACATAACGTTGTTGTGATCGCTGTGTCCTGTTTCTCAACACTTATATTCACAGCCATGACTCTAAGTCCTACAGTTAGAAGTACACTCTCAGTCTAATGAAACAGTAAAAGTGAGACTTGTCCCTGAAGGTGAACTGGGAATGCCAACATACTGCAGAAAACCTACTTTACCCTACAGTCACTTCATCAGTTTAATTACTTTCACTGAGTATTCATCAAGTAATTTGACTTAGTTTTAATTAAAATCTTACCTTCTAAATATCCCCGTTCTCCTAATCTTCCTCAGCTGATCTAAAATGTATTATTTCATTTCTCGGAGCGGCTGTTTTGTGTCCAGAGGGGACGTGAAGGTTCCCGGTTTCAGCTGTTTGCTGGGCAGACAGCCGTCAGAGCTTCAAGTGAACAGCTAATCCTCCAACTATAAAGGTCTGTGTAACCTTTCTAACACAATTTCACAAAAGACTGCTCTGTTTGTTCTGCTCGCAGAAATAAAGCTAATTACAAAAACCCACCCAAACGCCTTGACCTTTCCCTCTGGGTAATTACAGCTTTTCATTTCTTTTCTTTCCTTTTTCTTTTCTTTTCCATGGTGCGTTCATCTTCAGTGCAGCGTTTATCCTGCTCTGCTCTCCTCCTCCATCAGCTGGACAATCAGATGGAAAAAAAAAAAAAAGGAGAGATCTAAAGTTTAATTTCAGCTTCATCTGAATGCAAACACACTGTCCTCAGTGCACATTCCCTCTTTGAAGGTCACACACTGTTTGATTATGAAGCTGTGTACTGTACAGTAGCTTTTTTTGAGTCAATTTAAAAACCAAACTGTGATCAGTGCTGCTCAACAGAAATGGATAGTCCCAGTTTCATGTTGTATTCTGTCCCTATCTGCAACGTTTAGGCCCAAGAAATCTGCATTTTAAACAACAACAATAATAATAATAAACTAAAACTCCCTGGATATTGAGATTATTGTCTGCTGGTGGTTTCATGTTCACATTAAGAAATTTGACTCCACATGTCTGTAGTTCAAAGGCCCCTGCTTCAGTGTGATTGTATTAGTCCTGTACTTTTATTGTACGTCTCTGTGGGCGTGACCTGTTTCACTGGAGATTAATATTTGAGCTTATTTGCCTTTTATCAACATTGGTTTTAAAGAACTGGAAACACAAAACAGATTCAAGAGCCAAAACTCTTTACTGCATCAACAGTGAGCAGCAGTCAGACCCGGTGGACACCAGTGAGCTAACTGCTGTATGTGCTGGCCGGCTGAGTGGGCAATGAGGACCAGCTGGGTGGGCAGGTGAGCTGATCAGCTGAGGGCAGGCAGGCAGGTGAAAAACAGCAGGACAAATTAAAGTTCAGTTCAAAATTTTCCTCCACTGACTGAGCAAACAGTTATTTTGGGGTTTATAATTAAACAACATCAACACGTACAACAGCTCTGTCAGCAGGTGAAAACCAGCTCTGAGCATCAAGCTGACGTTCGGTCCATCTCAGCACAGACACTGAAACAGAAGCACACGTGTTCACTGACTGTAGCCGCCAACATTCACCAACAGCAAAGCTCCGAAGCAGCCGACGACCGCGGGACGTTTCCTGCATCTGCTAAAAACAAAACACCAGCTGCACATTTTGTAGCTGTCATGCTAACACAACACAGACAGGATAGCCAATGGCTGCTGAGAACCTTAGCAGCTCCTGTCGCTGCAAAACAAAAAACGTAGTCAACGTAGACAAAAAACAAAAACATGTTGTGCATCTGCAAACTTTCCCCATGCAGTGTATTTCCTTTCTGTAACTGCTAATGTAGCAAAAGCAAATACTACGTCCAGCAGTGTGTTGAAGTCTGCACTTTGTGTAACCTTCACATTAAGAGGCGCACTAACCGGCAGACAAACAGTTGCAGTTGGACCGTCCTCACAGTCGACATGATTCCCTTCATCTGCGTCTGATATCTGGCAGACGTCCAGAGCCCAGAGTGTGTGTGTGGTCTGAACCCTGCTGCACTGTGGAGAGGAGAGGTCAAAGGTCAAACTGTATGAGTGTCAGATATTTGGGGCTTTCCTCCTCTCTCTCTCTCTCTCTCTCTCTCTCTGCTCCTCTCTTCTTCTGCTTCCCTCCATTCTTACCTCCTCTTTCCTTCTCTTGTCCTTCACTCCTTTTTTTTAATTTACTTTCCATTCACTGTTTGTTTTCTCTCCTTTCCTTGGCTGCCTGTTTTCCTCTCCCCCCTTCTTTTTCTCCTTCTCTGTCTCCTGTCCACTCCATTTTTCTCACTGTGTTTCTGTTTCTCCCCTTGTTTCCTTTCTTTTCTCTGATCTTTTCTTTACTCCTTCCCTCCTCATTTCCTCTCATCCTCTGTGTTCTTCTCCATGATTTGTGTGTGTGTGTGTTGTACAGCAGTTAGCTCGCGCTACATGTTCTATTATTATCATCACCTCAGTGTGTAGGCGTCCATTAGGCAAACTCATATGCAACAATATGCAGATTCCTCCATTTGCACGGATCATAAACTCCTGCAGGCCTTCTGCTACATCATCATCATCATCATCACCACCGCCATCATCATCACCGCCATCATCTCCATCAGCAGACGCCAGCGGCGGTGGGCGGCAAGCTGAACATCACATGAAGTAAATTTGTGCCCCGATTCACTCAGAGATGCTTTCATTAGTTTTCACCCGCGGTGCGAGAGTCAGTGAAGGCATCATGAGAACATTTGCATCCCTCTGACAAGAAGACGCGTGATGTCGTAAGCCGCAGGATGCGTTCATCACATGGTTGATTTAACGAAAAAAAAAACTTGTTTAGGAAGCTTCTTTTGTTTTCTTAATTGATGTAACATGAGAACAATGTATTTTCCGTCAAACTGTTTCTCTGAAGCATTTTCAACAGAATGAAGATGCTGAAAAATGTTTCAAGAAGTATTTGATAAAACAGCTTAATATTTAATATAAAGACAGAAAAGGAGGAGAAAAGGCAACAGAGTTACATCCAAAAAAGATCTAAATATTCTTTATTTTACAGAAAAGTTTGACCTCGTGGAAGGTGGTCAAATAAAAGATGTCTTAAAGAGCTAAGGATGAGAGCCTCATTTGTAGATGCATTTACTTTTTTGTTTCTATCATTTTCAAGGTTCCCACTGCATTACTACCCAACTTTGTGAAAAACGGAAATTGACTTTATGTTCACTCAACTTCAACAACTCCTGGGTCTTTGCAATCATCCAGCATGGCTGCCTGGAAGGTAGGCACAAGACCAGTGATTTTTCAAGGCCCTACTTTGGCACAGCTGTGCTTTTAGCCAAATGATGATAACCTGCTCACAGCGACAGGTTTACATGCTGAAAAACCAAAGATTTGGCAAAAGTTCGGGCATCAGCAAATTTCATCAGAACGATTCGTCCTAAGTGAACACGAATATCTGAACCACATTTCACAGCATTCTGTCCAACAGCTGTTGACATGTGCTTCAGTAAAAATCACAGAATCACCAGAGTCATTAGGAGTCGCTCTCTGGGAACCATGAATATCTATAACTCCAAACTTTGACCTAGATGAAGGTCAGACAATCACCAAAGTCCGTGGGATTCATCCTCTGAGGAACATGAGTGTCTGTACTTCGTGGACAGATTGACCAACACTGCTGTACTGAGAGCCCTGCAGCTAACACGGCCTAAAACACATTCAGAAGTCTAAAAGACTCTGAAGATGTTGTAAATGGATTCAGACGTAGAAAAATGCAGCTTCGGTTTGTTGATTGAAGAAAATAATGAATGTGTTCCTGATTCTGTCTTCAAATTAAATGCTTCCTGTTTAACTCCTGACAAGCCTTTACTTGTTTTTAATAAACAAGTGTAATTTGACATGACAACAAGCTGGATCTTTAGCCAGGCAGTTATGTTGTTTAATGACTGGATGAGTGTTAGAATGAACGTAGGCGCCGCTGGATGCTGACTGTTGATTTCAAGTGGCTTCCTGTTCTGCGACCGACTGTGGGTGGACGACAGATCTGCTAATTAATGCAACCATCAACACTAAGGACAACTGTGTGAAATGATTAACGAAACGGATTCTCAAAAATAAGCGGAGCCTGGTCACCAGTATCTGCAGCCTTGTACCAGGTGGAGTTCAAACCCTCTTCGTATTTACAAAGTTGTGGGTGAAATTAAACAGTACCATTTACATACAGACCAATTTACAGCACGAATACTCTGTTCTTAACAACCTACTGTTTTATTTATATACACAGTGTGTACATAAGAGGGACTCTGGTGCACAATTAGCAGCTCATTTGCATTTTCTTGTGACATTTTCTACATCGTCAGCATCATGAGGACATAATTTACTGTAAACTGCTCTGATCAGTGTACAGTTGAAGTCGGAGTAAAACACTGTAAAAACAGAAAACACTGAGCCTTATGTTTGGTTCAGTGGAGGACATAAGAAAGAAGGACTGGTGTTTCGCACCATGTCATCCCACCCCTTCTTTTAGTTCGAGACTTTGACAGACATTGTAGAAATAGGAGATCTGATTCTGTGATTCTGTGTCCAACATCACACACATTCTACAGTATTTTGTTAGAAGTATGCGCACCATTACAAGCAATCATTCTTTCCCAGCGCTGGTTGTTTTATCTTCCCTCCAGCAGCAGCAGCAGCAGCAGCATCATCTGGCGGGCCCGTGGTGGTCCACAGACCTCCCTCCTCTGTCCCACCCACCATCCGCAGACCCACCCCCCCCCCCCCCCCCCCCGGTCTTCATCGATTTCCACGGAGCAGATTCCATCCTGCTGAACAGTTCCCTCCTTGTACGACATGAGCTCATCTCTGACAGCTGAGGCCGGCTCGTAGCCCGTGGCGATCGTCTGGAGTGGATGGACACACGAAGCAGACAATGACTCGCCTCAAAGCAGCGGCAGATGTCCAAGTGTTTCCTGCAGATGCTGTCTTTCATTAGACTGCCGACAGCTCTGCTCACAGCCGCTTTCACTGATTGGATGAAAACTATGTTAAAAAACAAGACCTTTTTTCTTGGAGTTCAAGTGGCAGTTTGCACAATATGGGCTCTTCTAGATGAAAGTATTTTTGTACCAAACAGGAATGGTATTATTGAAGAGGAAGAGAAGGCCTTCATGTGGCCATCAGCCTTGAGAGTAATCTGCTGCTCAGTGCTGCCGATGACCCGATTTGTACTTTTAGTGGAAAAATATTCATGGGTTCAGCTTTCACATAACAACCAGTCATCTTTTTAAATTGAAATACAGCCTCCGTCTGTTCTCACATAACTCTGCCAGCATGAAAAACCAAGTCTGGTGGTTCTTCTTGAAGCGAAAGAGTCTGCGATCATTATTGTTGATAACCACGGCCGTTGAACCACTTGAAAGACTGTTTAAACCCACAGGTTGATCTGAAAATGTGCATGTGAGCTAATGAGAAAATAAGCATTTGGATTTTATGCCACACTACAAGAAAAAAAGGAGGCTTTTTGAGCAGATTTTCCATGTTCAACAGCAGAGAGTAAAGTTGGCTGCTCAGAAGCACCATAAAAAAAAGAACAGAAAGAGGCAGGCTGATCTTTGACCTCTGGATCTGAAGTGACCTCTCTGGCTCGTAGTCTTTGTCTTCTTCAGAGAAATTTATGATGAATATTTTAGGCTCCAGTGTGACTCTCATGCAGGGCCTCACTTCAGATCCCAGATCTGCTTCAACAGCAGTAGCAGATCATTTGCTGATGACGCCGCAGGTGAGACCTGTCATCCAATCACAGGATCCCTCATGCACATCAGTTGTACATTTAGCCTAAATGAACCAATTCCTGCAGGAAAAAAAAGTCTGGTAGTGTTGGTTTGGTATGTGGGTACATACAGATGAACCTGCAGAACAGAAAAGGACTGTGCAGCTTCAACAAACAGCAGAAAGCAAAAAAGAGACGTGGGTTAAGCCTGTCAGCAGTGACTCAGCGTAAGCCTTCCATACTTGTGTATTCTCAGTTGGCCATGGAGGTGAGAATGACCTAGCTCAGCATGTTTCCACAGAAATGCACAAGAAGAGAAGGCCACGGTTGCTAAAGGTGCGAGCAATATCGGTGCATTCATAAAATAACAAAAACAAACTGGAGCTGCTGAGACTTATCGCAGCTTTTTCCATAACGTGAGGTGTTTTTGACCAACTAATAAAAGCTGGAGGAAACTCTGCATCTGATCAAAAACACACTTCAGACACCTGAGAACACTGACACTGGCTGGACAAAGGACACAGGACATCTAAACATTTAAACATACATATTTAAACATGCATATAACCAAGGCTTCCAGAACCCTTGTTTATATGCATGTTTAAATGTTTAGATACCTTCAGTCAACCAAACAATAATATGATATAATATATAATTTGTGGTTGAAGCTTCACTCCAGCTGCAGTATGGTGTGGCAGGTGTTTTTTATTGACTCTCTGTGGAGCAGGTTTTCTTTAGCGAGGTCACACTGTAGCATGGATTCAGAAGCTAATGTCACCTGTCGGCTTCCTTGAACACAGAAAGTCACGATCTGCCCCTCAGTGACTTCGTGCTTGGACAGTGTGCGATTTCATTTCCTGTTTTATGTTGAAATTACTTTCTCTGTGTGTCTGTTGATTGTTTTACTTCCTGCTTTTCTGATTAGCTGCTCTGCCCCAATTAGTTTCACCTGTTCCCAGTTACCCCTGCCCTCCTTGTGTATTTAGTCTCCGTGTTCCCCTCGCTCTCGGTCAGTTCTGTGTGTGATCCTTCGTGTTCCTCACGTCTGAATCCTCAGTGTTTCCCTGTATGTCTGCTCTCTGTGCAGCCTGTTTGCCTGTTTTCTCACTGGTTGTGAGTGAAGTTGCTTTTATCTGTTATCCACAGCAGCTTCACTACTTCAGCCACAGCCTCTGTGTCTGCGTTTGGGTCCAGAACAAACCAAACTAACACAGAAAAATACCTATGTGACACAGAAAAGCCACATCTGAAAGCCCCCTTTCATTTCTTTTCCTGTCATGGCTGCTTCATTTGCTTTAAATAAGCAAACTCATTGGGAAACCTTTCACTTCTCACCCTGTTTACTGTCACACAGACATGAAATTTGCCAGAAGTAAATAAAAAAAAAAAAAAGTAGCCTGGTAAAAATAGTTTTGGGTGGGCTGTGATAATTTGGGCCACAGTTTGTACCGTTTGGTTTTTTTTAGGTTATACTCAAATAAATGAGCTCCTTCAGTAGACTGATGGAGATTGACAGGACACTGAGTTCAGTGGGCTCTACTCTGACACACAATGGCAACATGCAATTTCAGTTCATTACAACTGTGCTGATGCTTTTCCAACTCAAACTGTTCTTTTATAAAAGACTTAAAAGCTGATATCTGTTCATCTCAGTCAGGATTTCATCGTTTAATGAAACGTGGTTCACTGTTGTTACCGTGGCTTTGAGTTTTGTGCTGATAAAGTGTTGATTACAAGGAGTGATTGATGAGTGTTTGTGGCCTGAGGTAGAAGGAGTCAGGTTTATTCTAACACATTTGTTTTTCTGTCTTCCGTCTTCATCTTGGGGAAGAGGTGGAAGTCTGAGGGGACACATCAGGTAAAATCAGGCCAAGGAGCTGCTGTGAGGTACGATGTGAGATGTGATAAAACCTTGAGACCAAGGCAGCAGCTGACTGCACAAAGCCAGATGTTCAGATGTCCATTTTCTCAGACAGTGCTGACTTTTCATTTTCAATTGCCCAAAACAGACTATATACATTTTTAACTGTCCAGAAAAAGAAAAAGATGTGATATACTGATATACAGTTAATTTCAGAGCGATGGAAAATGGCCTAAATGAACTAAAAACAGCAGAATTTTCCTTTAATAAGTGACAGTATGGAGACGGCACAAGTGTCGGCGCTACAACACACGTCTGCTCCGAGAAACACACTCAGCATCTTCGGATTAAACCAAAGTGATTGCAGACCCACTGAGGTTATTTGAACCTTTATTACTTCTCCCGTGTGAGTCTCTTGTCAGAGCTGGTTAGCTTCCACTCCCACCTACATGGTTGCTGGAGGATTTGAATAATTCATTCTATCTGCGTTATTTATGTATTCGCTTATTCATGAAGGCACAAATGTGTATGTGCCATGTCGCTGCAGGGGAGGCAAATGAAGACATCCACTGAGTTCTTGGTGGCAGAGGAGAAGCTTTTATTTTAGATTTTTACTTTTATTGTAATAGTGTCATGAAATTGGATTCTGTACGAGTCATCATTTCACAAAGGCCGTAACCGATGCGCGTTGTCTGGCGGCTGAGCGGACAGAGGGAGGCTTGTTCTGCCTTTTGTCGTCCCCCCTGACTGACTGAATGTCACCCTCACTTTGTCACTTCACCCGAAATACAAAAAACAACTGGAAAGCCCGCAGAGCCTCAGGCCAGGGCTTCCCTCGGCCACCATCACTAATCTCATTTACTGCCTCGTCCTCTGACAGCGGCCAGAAACAGACGGAGAGTAATCTGGAAAAAATGGGGGAGTGAAGGAGTCGTGGAAAAAGATGTGGAGAGTCGGGAGATAAGGGTAAAGTCAGGAAGCCGGCAGCCGATACCAGCTCAGATAACAGATCAGCAGCTGCACTGTTAGTGCTGATGTAGTGATCTGACAGTGTTAACGTGACAGAGAAAACCCCCGAGTACAACTGTCGAAATCCGGTTTAACTCTCTAATCCTCACATTTGTGGTCCAACGCAGCGACAGTGCTTCGGTTTGGATTCAGTAAAAGTTCACTGCATCTGAAAATCTCACATTTAAACACTTTATTTGCACATTTTTAATCTTACAAATATTTTTTGTACATTGTTGAGCCCAAACAATTGACAGTTTCTGAAAGTCCACCATTTATTCAAGATGCAAAACTTAATAACACAGACAGTCTCACTCCAGTCCTGACACTGATGTGAGAAATCCTGAGGCCTTTCCTTCTGCTGGAGAACTTTTATCATTCATAGTTTAACTGTGACGCAGTTTAAAGCCGCGCTGATCATATTAAAGTAACAGCGTCTCTCTGCAGCTCAGATGTTCAGTTAGATACATGGAAAATGAGGAAAGCAGCATTTATGGGGTAATGACCTGGACTCTCTGCCAACAGTCTGTCATGTGACGGCTGCGATCATGTCGATATTGAGCTGATGTTTATGTTTCATATATTTTCAACGCTTCACTGGAAACTTCCTCAGTTGATAAAACGACTCGGTTTGTCACAGAATTAAATGCAGACATCTTTGGATTTGTGTCAGTGCCTCTGGTGGTGAAGTCACAGCTGCGCAGCCAGATGTATTTTAATAAATCTTATCAGGTGAAATTTACCTGGGAGCCTAATGAGTGCAGTGAGCGCAGGGTCGCAGAATATAGGAATGAAGACCTGACAGATTTACTCAGGTCTAAGTGAAGGTCTGCAGAGCACTTTCCTCTCCAGCAACATTGGCTGGTTGGGTTTGTGCACAAGGAGGGACAGAGTCTGCTGTTTGCACTTAATTATCCAGGTAAATGACTCAGAATCAGGCTGTTAGCTAAATACCTCTGAAATGTGAAGCCAGAGGGAAGAGGAGAGGAAGCTGTTCAGTTTGGGCTGAAACATTTCAGTATTCAGTTTTTGGTTTTAAGGTTTATCGGTCACAGCAGAGCGTCAGAGTCGTTCACCCCGGAGATGGAATCTGATTCGCCGCTGCCTTCTTAATATTTCAGCTCCTCCAAAGCGAGAAGAGCTGCAGGGAAATCTAACGGTGTGACTGATGGAATTAACCGCGGGGAATCTCCCCAGAAAACACTCAGCTAAATGACGCCTCAGTCATCAGTGACAGAGGATGATTATACCGAGGACTGAGGGGAGTCTGACAGCTGAGAGAGGAGGGAAGGGAGAGAGAAGAGGCGCTGACGATCCAACAACAAACATGTCCGCCGCACAAAACATTTCGTTTCATCGACGCCAGAATTTTTTCTTAAAACTAGAAAACAGTTCAGCCAATCAGGCGAGATCAGGTGGCTGTTTGGCCTTGTTGTGTCAGTGATCACAGAAGCAATATTACTACAGAATATGAAACCGATGGATGAATGGACCAGAGTCTGAGGAGCTGGAAAGAGTCCTGATGGGAGACAGCTCCTCACAAGCTGGTGCCATGTGGAAGGATCCTCCTGGCTCTGGACCACCTTTGTCTCTCAGGTGGGAGAGTAGAGTTTTGGTCTGATCACCCAGAAGATGCATCCTGACCGATGATGATGATGATGATTATCATGGTGTTCCAAATGATGATGTTACTTACTCACGTTTCACATTATTAGATGCACACACATACTAATACTGAGTATTTGTTTTAGTCGAGTGCCTTAAGACAAACTCTGCAAAATCGAAATGTAGAACTACATTTAGGAGTTGATGGTTTTTCAGCTTTGTTCCCCTGGCAGTGGGACAGAGGGTCGCCCTCATGTGCTCCCTTAGTGTTTGTTTTTTGGGGTTTTAGGAAAGTTAGTTGGTGCAGCTGTTTTTCGACAAAAAACAAACAGTTTGTCTCGACTTTTCCCAGTTTGTAAAAACCAGAAGGTTTTTTTATTTTAGCGGTGTCGAGGCCACGGCTCGATCGGTGGACGTGTCAGTCGGTTGGTTCAGAAACTGCTGAACCTTCCTCATCATCTCTTGGACTGATTCCCATGAACTTGTGAACAGACCCCTGAGGATGAATCCTGAAACACGTCTGCAGAATTTAAAATCATTTTGACTCAGTTCCTAAACAGTTTGGTGTAAAATAAATAAATAAACGAATGATTGAATAAACACATGAATTAAAAAAAATAGTATAATCCTAAAAGTTAGGACTTTTTCCAAGGCTTTTTCAGTGGAATTTGATGTAATGTACAATTCACTTTCAGGGTTTAACTTGGTTTTCTTTCCCATTAATATCATTTCCCTCCTCTGCAATCTGATTTGCAGTAAAACTTAAAATCAACTTTAATATGCTGTAGCTTTATTATTTTAGTGCTGTCCGAAACCTCCGCAGTCCTGCTGGACCCCTTAGTGAGGCCCTCATTACACTTTCAAATACTGGAAACTTGGTGACCTCCTCTAGCATTTGAAATGCAACTTTATTTTAAATGTTAGTGGAGGTCACTAAAGTTTCCAAAGACACCAAATATGTCAGGCTGAATAATGGGAAATGTGTAAGTGATATTACAGTATTGAAACTGTGCAGCTCTAAAAAACATGAAGTGCTGAGTTTGAATATTTCACACATTCGTTATATGGCTTCAATAAAAAGAGAAATTCAAGGTTCAGAGGGTTTAAATATGACATCTGCTCGCTCATGGAGCAGATTGACAAAGAAATCTGCTTCTACAAATGAGTTTATGCTTATCACATCTAAACTCAGAGCGTGTCCACCTGTTCTGAATGTCCACGCTGGTGAAGGCAGGTGAAAAGGCCTTCATCATCATCATCATCATCGCCCCCCTCCCGTCTGCATCCCACCGCCTCACCGATCTCTCTCCAAGCATCTCTGCTTCTTCTGAGTTTGTCCCTTTTCATTTTCTGTGGGACGCAAGTTGAATTTACTCTCAAAGCATTGTGGGATAGCAGTCATGCAGGACTGACCCCAGACACGAAAAATGGTATGGATCAAAACAAACTTTAGTCTGTGATTCCCGACGTTCTTTGTCACTGGTGGAACATGCCTACAGAGTTATTATTTTTGTCTTGAATAGGTAAAATTATGCACTGATTCACTACAAGAAGGCAAAGAACAGTGAGTCTGAGAGGATCAACATGATTTGTGCACCGGCCCACTCCTGGTGTGGGTCCGACGTTGGGAACCACTGGTCTACACCACCTGCAGAGGGGATTATTATTGTAGTTTCTCAGATTCAGCGTTGGTGTGGGTCTGGCCTCCGAGATCAAAGATCCGAACAAAAATAAAATGCTGCTTGGCACAAAGTCACCTGCATTATTTCACATTTCTTATGTAAACAGACTCCACCAGTTTAGCATTGCTAATGTTTAGTGGAGCCTGCAGCAGAGATTGGGGGGGGGGGGGGGGGGGGGGCACAGAGATCTGGTCTGGTTTTCACATATACAGTGGTTCTCCTAACATCTGGAAACATGCTTTAAACAGTGCTTCCTAAGGAATAGCTGCATGTCGGCTTTTTAGCGCTGTGGACAGACCCACAGAGACGAACAAATTTTTTTTACCTTCAACTCCAACATGGAGGAGAAATCCTTAAAGTGATCAGAAAAACAAATTTCCATTGTACAGACATCAGGAAAGTAAAAGTTAAAGAGGTGTAAGGTCAGTATCTAATCTGAGATGTCATGTTCACGTGTGTGTTAAACTGCAGGCCTTTCTGTGTGTGTGTGCGTGTGTGTGTGCGTGTGTGTATGTTGTGTGCATGTGTGCACATACAATATCTGTCCCTCATCACTCAAGCCATGAATAAATTAACATAAGGTTTGGAGGCAGTAGCTGCAGCCGGGGACTCCTCGTCCTCACGGAGACGCCGGGGACGTCTTGGTTTTGTTTTCCACTCTAACGCGGCTCGACTTCTCGGCTGGAGAGCAGTTGACCCGGTGGCGTCTTCGTCTCCGTGGTGACTGAGTGCTCGTGGATTGGGAAAGGAGCCTATGGCTGACCTAAATCTTTGATGGCACCCGGGGGCCCCGTAAGCAGAGCTAATAACCGAGCGATGGCCGTTTGCTGCTGCCGCTGTCCATGAAAAAAACATTCAGTTCAAACAGCCGTTGTGGGCGATTTGTTCACATGTACGAATGTGTTTGTGACGCTGCTGAATTATTAGGTGGGTCGATTTCTTTGCTAATACGAAAAATGAATTTATACATGTGGACTGCTGACGGTGCGCTTCACTGCATCTGCCTGTGATATGAAATCTGAGCAGCCTGAAGACTGCTGCTTTAAATATACTCAGCCTGGACACCGAAAACAAGGCTTGGGTTCATTTTTTAATTTATTTAATTTAATTTAATTTATTTATTTATTTAATTATTTGGATTTTTCATATTTTATTAACTGAGTTTTTATTTCATTTAAATAAAGAAGAAAATTCCTCTGGAAAAGATTAAAAGTCACTGTCACTATTTATCTATGATTGGTACCAAATGAATCTTTCCAGGGAACTCTGAGGAAAAGTGATGAAAAAAGATATTTGGATAAATTTTTATTCTCCCCGATTGTTGAGACTCACAGATTCCCGGAGAAATAACAGAGGATGGTGTCACAGCTGCAACAGAATGAGCTCAGACAGAAATAATAATAAAATATCCCTGAGAATATTAAAATATTCCTGATTATAACTGTGTCACACATTTCACTTCTTCTGTTCCAATCATGTTTTGAGGAGCGCCATGTTTTTATTCATGTTTGAAAAGCTTCAAAGAATTTCAGGTTTTTCTGGTTCAGAGCAGATTTCAGTGTAGAGTTTTGTAGGTTTCCAAAAAAAAAAAAAAAAACACCCTCTCATGTTTAAAAGGAAAAAGCAAAAGAAACAGATGTTTATGTTGAAATTAATGCAATTAATGCAAATTTAATATAATTTAACGACTTTAAATAAAATACCTGGGATTTGTACATTTATCTGCAGACACCCTGTGAAAAAGACGGACAAAAAGTGTCCAAAAAAGAGAACTATTAGGCGATGAGAGGCGGCGAGAGGAGCTTTGTTTTGTCTCATTATTCGTAGGCGTATCAGCTTCCTAACACAGCGGATCTGCGCTGCCAAGCCTTTTCTGGAGGCAGAGGCTAAGTAAGCACGCCGCCGCTGCCAGCAGTTTGTTGGCAAATGCTAACCACCACCTGCTGCTGCTGTCGAGGTGGCGTTGCTGTGACCTGGCAGAGCATCTGGCAACCAGAGAGCCAGCAACGTCCCCTGAGGGCCCGGCTCAGTCACCGCCAGCCAGCATCCATCTCTGAGTGTGGAGGATTTCAGGGGTGTAACGCACAATGTAAACAATTTTTCATTTTATTTTTTTTCCCCTCTCACTATAGAAACTCAGTATGAATGAACTGAGTGGGAGAGAGGAGGATTAAAAAAAAAACAAAAATCACTGAATGTTCAGTCCTCAACAAAAGCAGATTTAGAATTTTATTAATTTTAAGTTTTAATGAAAAAAATATAGATTTTTTTTGTATGTCATCAGTGACAAATATGCTGTGTAAAAATGTTTTCTGAAAAACAGTTTCAGATGAAACTGGGAAATGATATCATGAAGTCTGGCAGTGAAAATGCAGAAATATGTTTGTTACATTCATTTTCACTCAGATGAAGCAGACTTGGCACATGCAGCAGAGTCCAGGCCGCCAGAAACCAAACTCGTTTCATCCTCAAGTGCTGAGGTAACACATTCTGCGGTGAGATAACAGATCTGTAGGATGTGGAGTCAGAAAGTGTTTCCAGCCGCTTGTTTTTACGGTTTATAGGTAAAAACAAAACACAACACGGTGCAGTGGAAACAGACTTTGAGAATAAACGATGACTTTTATGAATCATGTGTCTCATGTGGCCGATTCATGGTTTCATACGTCCTCTGACGTATGCAGACGTGGTCACGTTCCACACAGTGGTCCACATGGAGCCCAACACACTTGGACAGATGACGATTTACTTCAGGTGGTCCCAAGTGTCCACAGAAAAGACAAAAACTTCAGATCTGTGTGGAGGAGACTGTAACTGTAACGTCCCTCAAATCACAGGCGTCCTGAGCAGTTTTCATGTAAAACAAATGTGTTTGTTTTCATTCACTAAAACCGATTGTTTGTATCCTTGAGGTCGAACAAACACCATGAATTTATTTGCTTCGTGAAACATTTTCAAAACAGATTTTTCTTACAAGTTTGAAACCTGCATTGTTTAGATTTGTGTTTGCTTACAAGCAGACTTCCTGCCTTTGTTGGCACGTCGCTGTGCGTCTCGTGTTTTGGTGGAACTGTGTGAAACCATTTGCAGGAGTTGTATTGCATCACCTGGTTCCTTCAGTACATGAAATAAACAGACATTTCTTCATATTTCCATCACGTTTTCCATCATCTGAGCTGGAGCTCTTCTCTTCGCACCATCTTGCTGTGTCCTCTTCTTCTGTAGTGTTTTAACGGCACCGACCGAAGAATCAGAGCCACCAACTGTTTATCTTTCTTTATACTCCCAGCTCCTAATATTGGCATTAGAGCGGTGGATGGAAAGGCAGACTCATTTCCATATTACTTTACTTTTCTGCAAACACTTGGATGAACTCAGTGCACCACTGTCACTTCTGCCGTTATTCACAGTGCGTTATTTCCTTGTTAAAAGCTTAATAAAAGTCAGTGAGAGCCACTCAGGTCGCCGTCTGCTGAGTTATTAACCAAACATAACAGCATGAACCGGGAAAAGTCTGAACTGATGACTGAACCGAATCAGGGCTGAACATGGAGCAGTGTGAATGCTGCTGCCTTCACCTACTGCCAACAAGTGTTGAAGTGTATTTGAACAGTGACGTTTAACAAAAACTGAATGAACATAAATGTGAACTGACTAAGACTCAGTTCAGTGAAGTGATTAGTTGTCTCTGTTATTGGGGTCTTATTTAAAAACGTGTGGAGGGACTGAAACACTCCACCATCAGTCTGCAGCCCAAAGCTGCAGCTTTCTGAGGAATGACATTCTTGTGATGCGAAATTATAAAAGAAATTTAAATGAAAATTGTTTTTAGTCCAGATAAATGACTGTGGAAATGATTTTTAGCATCTGAGTGAGACAAACTTCAGTTGTATAAAGTGTCAGATCATCAGAGTTTAAAGTGTTGAGTAAAATGTGAGAGAGATTTTTTATTTTAAGGACATTCAGACTGTGACAGGGCCTGTGTGGCAGCAGCAGTAAACTGGCTGCAGCACTGTGACTCAGAAGAACAATAAAACCCTGTCCCAGCTGTCAGCCGTCTCTCACAGCTCACCCACTCATTAATGACTTATTAATTAGCTCTAATCAATTAATCAAAGCTGCATGGGAGGAAATTACACATCAAACAGTCATCGTTTTTATTTAACAGCCCACATAACGGTCGAATAACAAGATGACAGTTCAAACAAAAAAAAATAATATTTGATAAACACTAAACTTTTTAGTTTTCGGCGAGACACAGCTTCCATGTCTTCTCTCAGAAGGTTTGTGTCTGTGTGTGTCAGTAGATTTCTCCTAATGCAGCAGCATCGTGATCACTGTCTGCACATCGGATCCAGACGTGGTCATTTCCTTTGCATCAGCAAACACGGAAGAACAAAATCTCATTGGCTGGTGCTGATTTCCAGATCATGTGACACACTCTGACACTTCCTGGTTTTGCTTTTTTTGGGGATTTTTATCATCTCAAACTTTCTCAGAAAAGACGACGATGATTTCATCTGCATGCAGACGACAAGAAAAAAGCAAATGACTGAAACACACGTCTGAAACACACGAGGCTGGCAGTTCTGCTGGAGGCAGTGTGTGTGTGTTCATGTGTGTGTGTGACTGTTCAGTTGAAGGTCATACATGTTGTGTTACTCAGGTACCTGTTGTCATGTGTTTGAGATGCTCCATATGTTTGTTGCTATGGATGTGATTAGATGCTGTGTGTGTAAATAATTGTTTTCCAATATAAATGTCATTCGAATCAAAATGAGAGTTTTCACAGACTCTGAGTCAGAAATCTCCACATCAGTCAGATTTATACAAACAAAGAATAATAACTTTCCAGTTTTATTCCCATCTGTAATCTGAAGCTTTCTGTAGAAGAAAGAGTAATTATATTTTATAAAACACATTCAAATGGACTATAATCATACATATCACACAGCAGCTTTGTGTCACGCGTAATGTTTAATGTCTTGAGCTGACGTTTAGCTGCCACTCGATGTGAACTGGTTTCACCTTAAACGTAAATGAAATTATTTTGAATTGAATAGAAAACTTTGGCAAAACTTTAGCAACAGTTAAAACTTAAAAAAAAATGTGTTTCTTTCTAAATTGCTTCTCATTGATTTGCATCTCATTTTATCTTTTCTTTACTCTTTAAGTGCTCAGTGTGTCGTGGGGAGAGCTCGGTATTAAAGATTTTCATTGTTTCTGTATAAATAAAGACATCCAGACGAGACAAATCGAGCTGACACTGTCGGCGTTTTTTTCCTCTTTTGTTTTCCTCGTCTTGAATTCTTGAATCCCCACATTAAGCTGCAGCTGTTCACAGGACAGGCGCTAAAACTGGCGACTGCAGAGAAGAGAGCTGATGAATCTGAGGATCAGGGCATTTCATTGCACCAGTTTCCTCTAATATTCCTCCCAGCCTCTCAGTTTACGCTCACACAACATTACCTCCGAGCATCCAGCGCTTGTTTCTGTCAGGATAATGTGAGCGGTGTGATGTGTTGACCTTTGACCCCCCCCTTAGTGTTTTTACTCCTACAGCATCTCTCTCTCTCCGTCCTCCCACTCATCACTCTAACTGGCCGAGCAACCCGTGATCATGTGGATGCCGTTTAATTCACAGAGCATTTCGATCATCAGCCAGCGTCGCTCTGGACTCTGCGAGAGAACAGAGAAGGAAGAAACGCTTCCAGCAAACAGAAACCGTCAACCGCAGCTGATGCTGTTACTGTTGATGGGTAACAAGGTAACAGCAAAGAGAATAAAGAAGACGAAACATCTAAAAGCTCAAAGGTGGCCCCTTCGAACAGGGGTCAGCAAATAGAGGACCCAGTGCCGAATCTGGTCCTCCATCACAACTGACTGCTCCCAATGAAATCTGAATATTTCAAATGTTAGACTACAGAATAACTTTCAGGAACACGTTAGGAATCCAATTTAAATAAAACAATATCAATATCTAAGTCCTAAGAAAAAACGCAGGAATTTCCATCTGATAATCAGAACCTCCCTGTGGAGAGGAAACTGACACGAGGTCTGAGCGTGAACGTTCATTCTTGACCTTGGGATCTGTATTTGTCATAAAATCGTCTCAACTCAAGGTCCACTTAGCCTTTTCATCTCTTGTGAAGATGTGAGATGTGGGCGAAAGCTCTGAAAAAGCAGCTAAGTGGACCTTGAGTTGAGGTTTTGTCACTGATAAAAGACCCCGTTGCTGAATTTGCAATTCAGATTCCGAACAGCTCCGGAATAACATCAAACCTGAAAAATCAACAAATGAATAATGAGAAATAGATTTTGCTCCTGCAAACACACGTCAGGTGGTTTGAAATAGATGTGTTTTGTTGCAGAGACACCGGAGCCTGGCAGAGACAAATAACAGTAAAGTGTCCACATCCAGTGTCTTTCTGTCTGTCTGTTCCTCCAAAAGTCCAATTTTCATTATTCATTGTTCTTTTCCACAGCTGCGAGACGCAGAGAGCAGGATCGGAGAAGACGACTCTGTTAGACCTGTTCAACAGATCATTCAGATCATGTCTGATCACATTCAACACAACTTTAAGTCCAAGTTCACCTCAGGGGTTGTAAACCAGGTCAGGATCTGATTAGCCAGCAAACCTTCACTTAGCCTCCGGTCAGTAGGATCACTCCTTTATGAGTGATTGTGTTTTCATCTTAGGGGAAGGTCAGTTTGAATAATGGTGACATTAAGCAGATTTTCTGCTTTCAGGCTTTTATGCTGCATTAAGCTTTGGTTATTTTCTCATGTAGTTACTTTAATGTTTCTTTCTCTTTCTGACTGTGACAGCTGTTTACTGCTCCATTGTGTGTAATGTGTGCAATGCCCAATAGACCAAAGTACAAAGAGTCCAGCCAATGCACTGAATTAGGCTGCTAACAGTCAGCAACAGATGCAGAAAAAGAAAGCCTTAGACTTCAATGGATCTCTGGTGCTTAGGGTCCGATTCCAAGCGGAGAGCATACGGACCAACCACAGTGTACTGCGATAGCCGTTCTATTCATCTGCTGTTCATCAACTGTCCAGGAAGTGATCTCACAGTGAGTCTGTGTAAGACACATCTATGTAAATCATCACTGTAACACGTGTGTGAGCGAGTGCAGGGATTTTACCTGGATCGTTCAGTCAAAAGCAAATAAAACGCAACAAACTGAACCAGAACCAAAAAGCCAACGATGGCTCGTTGTTTTTCCTCTTGGTCCAGATTAAACGAACCAAACTCCAGGTGTAAAATCATCCTTAGTCTCAGGCCCGTGCAGCTGATGCTGCATTTAGGGTTAATCAGGAGAATCCAACGACTGGTTCACTGTGAACTGGAGAATTTAAAAAATCCAGTTTTACTGTAAAGGTGTGGGCAACCTGTGACTGGAAACTGGAAAATGTAAAAACTATTCACTGGCACTCAGCCTGCAGACTTAGCAGCAAATGAATTATTGATAAATAGTATCAATAATGCATCATCAATAGAAACCAGAAATTCTTCCTGAGGCTTCTCAAGCTAACACACACACACACACTTTAATACTTAATGTTAACACAATGTTTCATAAACATAAATAATAGGAAAAGCAATAATCACAACATCCAACAATGCATTTAACTGTTTCCATACAACCACTGTTTGCACTGTTCACTAAAAACTGTCAGTTGCACATTTGCAGTGTGAAGTTCACCCTGACAGTCAGCTGTTGATGAGACATGTCACTGACTGTCAGATCAAACTCCTCCGTGGTTTCTCATCCATCACAGAACAAACAAACAAACAAACAAACAAACACAAACAAACACACAAACACACAGACCAACAGCGACGAGCTGCTTCTCTGTTGTCTCTGCTGTCACAGTGCCTGAGCTGACTGACGGGAGACGGATGCTAACCAGATAACAGAAGCTAACGGTCAAACCGGGGCGACTGCAGTTAGAGCCTCCACCTGCCTCTTTCGCACCAGGACCATCCAGCCTCTACCTGAGCTCGGTGATGTTCACCTCATCCATCAAGTCAAATGCAAAACACAGTGAAAACACACACCAGCATGTTCTCGTTCTCTGTTTCGATCCGTTCTGCTCCTGAAATGTATTTTTCTCAGACACATGATCTGTTCGCCAAACGACATCTGAGAGAGCCACTACGTTTGTGTTATTGTGTTGTTGTGTTTCAGTGGGCTACTACTATTTGAATATTTGCTGAGTCCATTAATTTATTTAATGTACCATGATACATTATGCTTCATAAAAATGTATCGTGGTCCAATGTACCATAGAACATTAAACAGTATCGTCTCTCACTAAAATTTCTGTTGCAACATGAGTTTACCATTAAAAAAAAAAAAATTCTATTCCACAGAGTTTTTTCAAAAGGATCCGATTATCCCTGCTCACAACATTAACCCAACATTCTTTAAGCATTATCCTTTGTCAGCGTTTCCAAAAATGTTAAATATTTATTTTGCATTTCCAATATTGTTTCAGAAAACAAATTCTGGGGAAACTGGAGACTTACAAAGAGGTGCTTTAAATGATGAAAAACAAACTTTATTTGTATAACACCTTTCCAACATGTTAGTACTTTACAGATGATCGGGGCTTGGACCCGGAACCCCATGCCGCAAAGCAGCAGTGCCAACCTCTGCACCATCACACCACCCTGCTCTACAGATGACTGACGAGCTGATAATATGACAATTCAAATGAAAACAGTGAAACAATCTGAAAATAATGCAAACAGGAAAAAAAATAGTGACAAGATGATGATAAAACCAATAACGATTTTTCAAAATAATAAATAATAATAAATTTAAAATAGATAAACAACAATGTTAAAAATGGTAACAAGGAAAAGAACAACAAACAGTACAATAAAGTAAATGACTGCGTTTAAATACATCAGCTGTGACACAAATGGTGGCTACAGTTTTTTTTCGGGGGGCAGATGGGTGGAGGGGTTGCGTGATGATGTGAAAGAGGAGAACCAGGTTCACATCAGAGGCCAGAAGCTGTTGAAGACTCTGATGATCCCAGTGGTTTTGAATAACGCAGCACAGACTGATGATTCCTGTCAGGAGGACCGCCGGGACTGAGACACAACAAGGCACCGCTGGAAGGAAAGAAAACTCTTTTTAAAAGTACGGCGCTCCTGACGTCTTTCTTTCATCAAGAAATAAGACCTTTGTTCTAAAAAGGAAGGAAATCAACGAGAGGTTTTAGAAGTGAGGTTCGGGGGAAGCTGGTTAAAATGAAGCTGTGGTGGCGTCTGGAGAAAGCGGCGGTTCGTCACTCTGACCACAGTGTGACATAAAGACAACGGACACTCTGTGACAACCGGATATAAATTCACGTTTATGTAGTCACGTTGGCGTCAAACGTTCGTGTGAAAGGGGGGAGGAGTGTGTGTACGAGCAAGAGGAGGCGAAAGAGAGAAGACAGGAAGAAAGGTTGTTTTCAAAAACCTTTTTCAGGTTGTTTTACCTGTTTCATTTGTTTTCTCTTTGTTTCAAATGTAAGAGAAGAACAAAGCATCAATGAAGTGAAAGAGCCAAGTGTAACTGACAGCCTCATTCACTCTGACATTATGATGACTCCTTATTAGCCTCGTTAGCCAGAGAACGGTTAGCTTTGTGTGTTTATTGTAACACAGCTCAGCATGAAGACTGGAAGCAGCTGCATCTGCATGAGGAACGGATACCGCTAAATATCAGTAAATTCTGGATGCACATGATCCACAGCAGACCCCAGAATACACCTCAAACTACTTCACGACACTTGTGGGTGGATCTTAAACATGGAGTGTGTGCAGAAACTTGAAGTGATCTGGAAGGAAGAGCTGGAGGAAAAAAAACAAAAACCTGCTGCAGAAAGTGTTCGCAAGCTGTGATGTTTGTACCAGATTATTGTCAGTTCATGAAATAAAAAACATTGTTCTGTTCTTTTCTCTTTAAAAAATGATAAAGCTATGTCCATTTAACTCTCACACAGGCACCAAAACTGGTTCATCAGAGCATCAGAGGGAGTGGTCACCAGCATCATACATCATAACCATCGGCATCTTCACCCTCATCATCGCCGTCGCTGTCGTTCTGATCACTGTCGTCTTCACCATCATCTCCTCTCCTCTGTGCTCAGCCTTCAGTCTGATGAAGCTTCATTTTCCTGCCGACAAATTCTCTTCTGCAGCTCGTTATTGCTGCGCCGCCGCTTTGCTCGGAGCCGTTACACAACAAACTCCCACCAATCAGCTCATGTAACACTCCTCCTACTCCCTCCGTTCGGCCGTCAAGAAGCTCCAGCCGGCCCACGCCGACCAGGAGGTCACTCACGCCGGCCGAAACGACGCTGCTCTAGATGGTGGAGGGCCGTGCCCAGGGAGAGGGCAGGGCCAGGTGACTCCCACACAGAGGTCACATGATTCTCTGTAATGTGACTGTAACTGATGTAAATACGACTAATTAGAGCGCTTCCTCCGTATGAAAGCATGTTCTCTTTGTGCTGAACTTTGACTTCCTGCTTTCAGGATGAACAACTGACTCAGGAAAAAGTAAAAGTTTTGTTTTCATAATGTACTGATTTAATTACTGATTTAAAAACTGTTTGCATCGTTTGTACCTCAGGAAAAACACTTGGACAGAAGCCAGATTTTTAAAAAATAAATAAAAAAAATTGTACATTTAACATCTTTGACTTTTGTTTCAGTAGGTTCACTCAGTTCAGCCGAAGAATCCGCTCTGCTGATCCAAAAAAAGAAAAACTGCAACAGGAATGTACTAAAAAGAGTCTTAATCTTCTGCAGCAGATGTGTTTAGGTGTAGGGTATAAAGGGTAAAGGTTTGTACTCAAACAACATTAAAACATAAGTGTAACAGACGTGACAGGAGAAGCAGCAGGTTTAAGCAGCAACCGTTTTATATGTATATAAAATATGTTATATATTAAATAAATATATATTAAGCACCAATTGGTACAACGGAAATACACAGAAGTATAAATAAATTAAAGAAGAATAAGAAACATCAAAAAAGAAAAAGAACAGAAAAAAGATCCATCAGATATGAATTAAACAAAATCACTAATTATTTTCCCAAATTTTAAATGATAGTTAATCTTAATATTTGTGTGTCTGTGAATCCCAGTTTCTCAGGGAAAACTGATCATGTCTGGTTTTACACGAAGGACAGTGAAGATCGAGTTGACCTGTCAAGTATCATGAAAATAAATCCAAGACAAAGGGAGAGAACGTAGCAAGAACATTTAGATGCATTTTTACTGAATAAATGTTTAGTTTTCTAAACATTTTAAACATTAAACTGTAAACTATCGGTAACCACCAATAAGAAAAATCATTAAAGAACAGAAAAAAGCAAACTGAGATGAACAAAGAGGGAAAAAGAAAGAGCGACAGAGGGAAACAGGCAGAGGGAAAGAGGGAAAGAAACTGTGACAGAGAGAAACAGAGAGCTAATGAAGTTTAATCAGAGCAGGCAGTTCCTAACGAGATGTTTTCGTGTCCTCATTACGTCAAAGCAACTCGCTCTGTTTGGACAAAAGCAAATCCGACCTCGGAGAGCCCAACTTCCTGTTCACTGCTTTCTTTACTGCCAGAGCCCCGCCCACTGTCCCTTTGAGTGACAGCCTGCTGGGCAAGCATGAGAAAACACCCCCAACTTATTTACACACATTTATCCTCATCCTGGATGCACACACACACAAGGGGCATAAAATAAGAGGACGAGCAGGATCAGTTAAGAATCAGTGAAATGATTCAGGGTCCCGGTGTTGTTTGTGGTTTACTGGGACACTGAGATACAACAGAGCCATTACTGAATGCTATTAGTAACACCTGTGTTTTTCCTGCTGTGAACAGCCAACATGTGGACGTGTGGACGTATCATACAAACTGGATACCGAACCGCTTTCACACTGGACAAGCTCCAGATGTTGGGGAGTAAATAGTCAGGAACATTTAATGTTTTTTACAGCAACAAATTAGAGCTGCTGGTTATTTAACTGCAGATTAAATAGCTGCAAAACCAATGGCATTGCCAACAGGCTAAGTTGTATTTTGTGTTAAGTGCTAATTAGCAAATGTGAGCATTTTAACAGGCTAAACAACAATGTTAAACTTGGTTTAACACTGTTGAGCTGTAAACTCTGTAAACTCATTCACTAAGTCATTCACTGAGTCATTCACTGGGTATTTAAGTGACAGGAAAAAGTAGTGAATGAGGAGTTTTTGCTTTCACTGCTGATGTAAAACCATTCAGGTCATTACGAGCATCACATACAACAAGAAAAAAGCAAAGTGTCACTGATCTGCAGATTGTTGTAATGAAATACTGAAATAATAAAAATTCATAGTCGTGTCTCCTGTGGAGAACTTCACTGTCATTTAGATTCAGTTCCACACAGGAGCAGCTTCGAATGCAGAATTTCATTTTGCAGGATTTGTGGCGTTTCAAATTTTATGTTAATGTTACTGTTGTTTGCAGCAGTTTCGGAAACAACAGTAAGCGAAACTGAGTAATAAGACTCTGTCTCACAGACAGACAGGCCAGAAGCATGTTGTGCTCAGTAAGTAATGCAGACTATTTTCTGTCTTAAATAGCACGAGCCAGAGAAGCAGAAATAAAGAGTGAGAAAATACCAATTAAATATTTTGAAGGAGGTATTGTGACCTCTCTGGTTCCCTCTTCCTGCAGTGTTTCATCACTCCTGCAGTTCTCTGAGTCTCAAACTGTTTTAATAAGACCACAAGTTCCCCCTTATCGCTAATAAAGCCTTTCAGTCTGGAGCTGCCAGATCTGCTGAGAGAGTCTTTTTCTCACCACAGACATCTGGACACGCCGCCGTTTGCTGAGAGGACACAAGTCCGATTTCAAAAGAACCAAAAGACTCTGGTAGCGATTGAATGAGGCGACAGGTAAACCACATTTACACAGTCTAAACCACGTCAAACCACATTTACACAGTCTAAACCACGTCAAACCACATTTAAACTGCATCTAAACCCAGATGTGACAGCTAAACCACATTTATGCTTAATCTAAACCCAGAAACCAGAAACATGCAGGACCAGGAGGGGAAGAAGGTGGAGAAGGAGAAGGTTTCAACCAGATTTTGCTTCATTAGTAACGGGGAATGTGAGGTCTCTGATCAATAAGATGGACAAACTTATTTTACAATGACAGAGAAAGATCAATAACATGTAAAATTTCATCATTGGGCTTGAACTGAAAATGTACAGGAGGTGATTTAACATCTACGCTGAGTGAAAGGATTTTATCATTTATCGTTTGTAGCTGTTTTTTTATTTTATTTTATTTTATTTTATTTCATTTTTATTTATCGTATATGACACTTTCTCCAGCCTGTGTTTCTGCTGCATCCAGCTCGTTGATTACACCAGAATTTCTTTCAGGATTAAAAAGAATTCTTTCTTATCTTTGTGTTGGCAGGAAAGTTCATACAGGAGTAAAACAGCTTCTCTTTATTCAGCGAACAAAATGCTGAAGTTAAGGTGCAGTAGATATTTGCAAAGTGACTGTGAGAGACGGTTTGTTGTCGGGGTTCAGATATTTGCCTTTAACTGTATTTATGTGTCCATTAACACATTTGAATTATATCAAGAACAACAGAGTCTCTGTCTGAACAGAGTGCGGCACCGTCAGCGCTGATGGAAAACCTTAATTAAAGTCACTTCACTTAATTGTTGCTCAAGCTCATCAATCTTTATGTTATTTATTGTAATAATAGTTTATGGTGTGTGTGTGTGTGTGTGTGTGTAAGCTCGAATTCTGTATATAATCGGTTTGTCAGCATCCTTCTCTTTCTTTAGGAGCAGACAGGATCCCACTCATCCTTTTTCTTCTTTCATGATCCTCTGCTCGACTCCCACCACTGCCAAGGTGATGATGAAGAGCCGCCAGCATTTCTCCTCTTCACCAACACACACACACACACGCACACACAGATACACACACACACACATACAGTAGAGAAAGGAAATCATCGCAAGGCCCTGAAGCTTTTCTCTCGTCGCACAGGTCTCTGTTCTCGTCTTTTTATCAGTTGGCTTATTGAAGAAAAGGACCAATCAGATGTCAGCTCTCTATGCTTTTAACCTTCATCCTCGCATATCAACGAGCACATTCAGATGGAGACCAAGGTTGTGTATATATGTGTGTGTGTGTGTATGTGTGTGTGTGTGTGTGTGTGTGTGTTGTTTCGAACACAGACTCCTTCAGGTGATTTTTCTGGAAGTTTCTTTCTCTGTCTGGTGGCAGCTGATGAGTCGTTCGTCGGCCTGGTCACGAAGCAGTGTTCAACTTTCTGTCTGACTTCAATCAGCAGTGTTTGACGGGGGTTATAGTACCCTGACCCCCTGGCCCCTGTGACCTCTGCCCTCTGGCTTTATTGCTTTCCTGCGTGATGTTGATAAAGACTCCAGCTGCCTGTTGTTTCTCTTCTTCTTCTAATCGTGGTATTGAGGTCTGTGGGCTGCAGACGCGCCACAGGAAGTAGAATATTCAGTGTTTTTGGCTGCGGTGAGGAGAGGTTTCTGCAGGATGGGTGGTGTGGTGGTGAGATCTGCACCGTGTATTTTAAGCCAAAATGTGTTTGTGACTCTGAAATGTTTTCCAGGATGCACGAAGCTGGAAATCTGTTTAACTTCTTCATCCCAGCTGAATCCTCCAGAAGCTCCATCATTACAGCTGCGTGTTGTTTGGACAGGAATTGTTTAAAAGCCACGACTTTATTTTAAATTCTGGTAGAGAATGTTGAGTTTCCAAAGACAGCGAATCAGGTTGAAGTTTAAGTTTAAAGCAAAAGGGGGGACGAACTAAACACTAAGATGTTCTGAAACTCATGTACATTTTTCCAAGATTCAAGTTTTCTCTCAAACTTTTAAGATGATACCATCGTTCGTGATTTAAAAAAAAAACGTTTTACACAAACATTTCATCTATTTGAGTCAGAGCTTTGTTGTTTTCAGGTGGAGCCTGATGAGAAACGTTATAACTGACTCAGTTATTAACACAATGAACTGAACATTTTCTAACTAATGACGTTTGTTTCCCCTCCACTGGTGTTTGGTGTAGCAAATGTTAGCATGCTAACAGAGTCACCTCTGGATGGTGAACACTACATCTGCTAAACATCAGAGTGCTAGCATTTAGCTCAAAGCACCGCTGTGTCCGAGCTGCTCTCACAGAGACAGTTCCATCTCTCAGATACAAACAACAACACAACCAGAAATATTTACTCTCTCTCTCTCTCACACAGAGTCGTGCATGCTCGCTCGGCCCGGGCGGGGCCTTTGAGTCCTTTCACTGTGGAGGAAACTGAGGCTGTGAACGAGCAATTACGCTGCAGAAGTTGTGGAACCGAGGCGGCAGATAAAGAACACGTCTTCATCTCGCTGCTGCGTGGAACGGTAATTAGGAAGCAGCTGGGACGCTGAGGGTTCGCTCTCCGGCTCTCTCCCCACGCTGTCAGGCTTTGAAACCCAGAGGACGGCAGAACGCGTTCCCCTCCCACAGACCGGGTTCCTCAGCGTTCTCTGTTTCTGTTTCTTAATGTGTGACATGTAGAGCTGCACAGGCTCACTTCATGTTTCCCACATGTTTAATTATTTGTACGCAGAGATGCCCTCCGGCCAGCCGGCAACGCACCAGCCCCATTACCTGTTAGACAAAGATGCTGCTGTTGGTGAAATCGATACCTGCACAAGCAGCATAATACAGCTGCTTCTGTGAGAGCAAATGGTTAATAACACACTTCGTGTTTTCGTAAGGTTCTCAGATATTCCAGCGGCTGGTTTGTTCAGGCATTTCATCCAGTTTGCATCAGAAAAGTGAATAAGGGGATTTGAGAAGAGGCGGTGTGACAGAAGGTCAAAGGCAGCACAAAGAGGCTCCACCTGTGAGACCAGATTAGGATTAGAGCAGCTTTAAAGTCATTTCACACATTAGAGAATGTGAAACTGATTGTGTCTGACCTTTGTTGTTACATCATGAAAATCACGGGATACAGGCTGAATACACACGTTCTGTTTTTGTGATTCAAAGTTAAAAGATGTTTCAATAAATTCTTTAAAAGCAGAAAGTTTAAATGTTTGAAGTGAGTTTTCCATTTTGTAGTTCAGGTGTATCTGTGTGTGTGCGTGCGTGCGTGCGTGTGTGTGTGTGTGTCAGTCGGTAAAGGCTGAAACATCCTTCACATCAGTGAACCTGCACAGGTGTTGTTTATTCTATGTGGCTCTTTTCTTTTAAACCATCCATGTTTTTTCCTCAGGCCCAAACTCCACTTAGAAATTGTAGAAATATTGGAAGATAAATGTTTATCTTTAGCTCTTGTTTCCTTTGAATGTGAATGAACTTATTGTAGATCACTTGTACACTAGTGATGAACAGTAAGTACAATAAGTAAGGCCAAATGAATGTAAGGCAAATGTAGTTTTGATGGTCTGGGAACAGTCTGAGGACGAGGACTCGACACCTGCTGAAAAGAGAAATCTGCCTTCGGTCTTTTGTTTTTTTATTTTGTCCTTTATTTCCAGTGTTTGATCTGAAATGTTCAGCGTTTCCACTTGAATTATTTTGTAAAGCACTTTGTAATTTGCACTAGTGGTTGGCTGGTTCCAACTTTATAGTGTGTTGTAATCTAAAACTTTTTTTTTTCTTAATGGATTATCCCATTACATAGAAACATTCTTGAAGTCTTGTCTTTTACAGCATATTCTCTTGTCCAATTGAGGACTGAGGTACAGTCTAAGCCACAGCTGATCAAAGATCTACATTGAGCTGAGTTTAAATTTCGTGTGTTTGTTATTTGATTGATCCGACGATGAGTCTGTTTAGTTTTATTTTGTTCTTCTGATGCACAAAACTTCACCTTTGATTCAACACTTTGACTTTCAAAGTGAAGTAAATTCTTCACTGTGGACTTGAAAACTTTCCCTCAGACGTCACAGGAAATTCTTGGAACATCAGAAGGCTTCTGAAGACGTTTTGAGGACATCTCTGGACATCTTTTGAGACATCTCGTGACAGTTTGGGCCAGAGCGGATGTGCTGGTATGAAGATAAAGGAGCTCGTCCTGAGGGATCAGGCTGCTCTGTCTGGACTTCAGCTGGAGCTCATGGCAGCAGAACACAGGCTGAGCTTGGCATTAATATGGATGTCCACCAGGCGCCTTGTCCTCTGCCTCCCTGCCTCTCTTTGTGCGCTGCCACACTAAGCTCTGTGCCAGTGAATAGCATTAACAGCATGGCAGCCACCTCCAGCCATGCCAAGGTCATTAATAAACATCCTCAGATGGCTCATAATGATTCCCTACAGCCAGGCGCGGCGGTATGGAGAGTGTCGAGACGAGTTGTCGCAGCACACAGCTCTGTTTGCCTCACAGTTTACAGAGCAGACACTCACCAACTTCACTGACAGCAACAGTGAACAAACTAACTTCTACTCCTGCTCCATCAGACGCTTTCTGAATCTTCCAGGAAGTCAGGAGCCTCTTTAGAAACACACAAACCTCACCTTTTATTTTGACAGGAAGAGCCAGGTTCCTGTTTTGGTTACTGCGACCTAAAAATGTTGTTCTCCTGAAGTTGGACAATCACACAGAGAAACGCAGGCTGAAAAATACGGATAGAAACCACAAAAATGGCAACAAGTGTGGATGGGCACAGATGCAAAGGCTGTTTAAAGTCACCTTACAAAAGCTTGGCGGGACAGAAATGTCACTACTGACTGATGAAAGCAAAACAAAACAAAATAAGCTCCCTCCCACGGAGAAGCCAGCGAACATTAACACAATGTCAGGCTGGTTTTCAGGCTAGTTCACAGACACGAGTGTCAGTTTTTACTTATACACACGAGGTAGTGACTTAAACCCTCAGGTTAATAATTTGTGCACAGTAATTAAAACGTATAGGCCCTTTGCAGGTCTCATGTCTGAGTAAACATCTTGGTCACTTTTTTTGTATTCTCACAAGGTCGGACCTGAAAAATGTGTGTATCACTTTCAGCACGGTGCGAGTCTGAATGCTGCTGGATTCATGTAAAGTCTGCTGCAGCACAAGGTTAAACATTCAGACACAGAGATGTGCATGTTGTACCACCGTCTGAGATCACTGGAATGAATTCACCTCACTCTTGAGTCATCAGTTTAATAAATACATTTCATGTTGTTGAAGATTTTTGCCCCTCGCAATGCGACCGGAGCAAAACAGACACCATCTGACCATCACTCTCTCTGCATAGATCAGTTCATATCCGGCAAAACACTTGAGAGACATCACGTGAGCCAACAGGAGTTAAAAGAGTCCCGGCCGAACGTGCTGTCATTCTGTGCCTGTGCGCCGTCAGATGCTGTCAAACCAGCAGCAGAACTGACTCTAATAATGTTAAACTATGAAACTGATGCAAACGAATCAGCGGATTCACAGTGAGAGGAGGGGCCGAGCTTCCCTCGCGCTCACGATGGACACTCGTTAAAGCTTCGACGGCAAAATAAGTTTTAAAAGCCATCTGTGTGTGTGTGTGTCTGTGCTCTGTACATTTGCTGTCATGGCTGAATGAGCATCACCTGTGTCTGAATACACAGGTGAAACCAGCTCTGCACAAAGGGCTCCTGTAAACTGCTTTCAGCAGCAGTGGCTGCTATTCTTAACAAACTGCACACACTGTATAAAATTAAACTTTTTTTTTTTCTGTTTGTTGATTTCCATACGGGGAGAGTCCCTGTCTGCTCTGTTTGGAAACAATCAATCCTCCTCCTCCCTCCTGTATTCATCCTCTATTCAAAGTGAACGACGACTGTGATAAGACAGCAGACTCACAGATTGATCTCCACCTCCACCCTCTTCACTCTGTGTGTGTGTGTGTGTGTTTATCTCAGATAGGAGAATATTAACCGTCTAACTATCAGATGTCATAATATCTGTGCCTGAGAGGAGAAAATCCATGCCATCGATCAGGAGGATGAGGGGCCACTGCAGCTGTCATTCGTGTTGAGTGATGGACCTGTCGACCAGTGGTGATACAGGTTAGGGTGGGCGGGGACCAGAGGAAGTGAGACTCCCCGGCTCGCTGATCGATCGGCTGTCTGTGGACATCAGCGGCTCCCTCCGTCTTCTGTTGTTAGTTTACAGTTTCTAAAGATTTTGAAATATCAGCTGTCAATTAGTGGAAACAAACGGACGCAAGAGTCAGTGGAGGAAGGAATCAAACCCTCAACCTTCAGACAGCTGCAGTGCCTTGCTCTATCCTGACCGCGTAATTTACAGTAATTTACATTTTAATTTTTGGCAAGTAGCAACATGTTACTGCCACAGACTCTTCCCAGTGTTCAGATATCACTGTTCAATAAAATAAAATTAGATGATAAATTAAAAACAGAAGGTAACACGGAGACCTGCTGCACTGTCTCACTTCATGGTCTTACATGGACTGAAATGTTGTAGATAAATATACCTGCAGTCAGTGAAACGGTGTGGGGGAGGCTTTTCATTTTTAACTTTAAGAGTCTTGTTTTTTTTTCTGATTTCTTTGGAATGCTTTTTTTATTCCTGTCTTTATTGTCTTTTTATGACTTGTGCAAATAAAATTTAACAAAAAAAAAACTAGCTAAATTAAACTAAGTTGAGCTTCTCGCTGACAACATCTGAGATAATAAAGACTGATTGATCCAATAAGATCAAGAAAAAAAAATGCCTGTTGCTTCTCATTTCTTTAGCTGATGGTTAGTGTTTGTTAAAGTGTAATTAGAAGTTAGTTACTGCAAACACATCTACATTTAACTCTTTTAATCAGTGTGCCTAAATTAATTACACTTATGCTTGATTGTCCTATTTTTCCCCTAATGCTCAAACTAAATGTCCTTTGTAATTGTATTTAGTTTTGTTCTTTTGTTTTTTTTTTTTTTTTTTTCTTAAACCACAAAACTTCTGCCTCTTCACTGAGTTAACACTGCTACGAGGATATAACCTACCTGTTTAAAGGTGCTAACACCTGTGCTGATGCAGTCCTCCCCGAGGCTGGGTGTTTACCGAGCAGCTGGTTATTATAGGAACAAAAAAGTGAACCAGTGAAGTTCTGTAATGAGCTGCACCAAGAAAAGGAAAAAATCTCATGTGACTAAAATTAGCTCCATCAAAGGCTACTTTCCTGTCCAACACACTGCATGTGAGATTATCTCTGCATCAGTTTTGAACATTTTTAGGCATCTGAACCATCCTCTGACTCTTGAACGCGACGCCGGTGTTCATTTGGGGGAAAAAAAACATGCTTTGTTGCCCAAAAGGAAATGTTCGTCCCTGTGCCTGACTGCTGTTGCTCAGTATATTTTAATGAACTAAGCACAAGAAACATGTAATTTTAAAGCATGACTGTAAAAGTCTTCAGATATCTTCTGAGTTCAGGATTAATTAAGTGACACTGAGTTGTTCCTTCATTAGACGTGTGATATGTTTCCACTGTCGGAGGCTAATTTTGGAAATCATCCCTGAGAATGTTGATATCGTGATAATTTCTCAGTCCTCCACAGAAGCTGATAGCTGGAGCTCCAGATGGCTCGATGTGGCTTCTCTCTCTCTTTCTCCCTCTCTCTCAATGTGAAGGCTGCAATTACAGAACAAACCCAATGTGATTCATCTACATTTGGTGCTTTCTATTTTCAGACGCCGCTCGCACACTCACACCTTCAGCACGGTCACATTTCCAGTTTCCTGTTTGCTGCTCTGGCAGAGCCACCCCTGAAGCTCATCAGACTTCAGGGCTCCCAAAACCGCCTGGAAAACCACGACTTTCCTTTCATAGAAAACTCCTGGATCATGACAAATTAGACCAAAATGAGCCGGAAAAAATCTTTTTGTTTAATAAAGGAGGGAGCACGCTGAGCTTTGTCCCTCCTGTGCTGCATGTAGTGTAATAACAGCTCTGTTAGCTAATAATAACTGATGGTTCACGGCTGACGAACAATGCTAATGGAGAGGAGGCTAATTGTAGTCGCCTGGTCACGGTTGTGAGGAATGTCTCTGGAAGGAAAATGAACTTTATTCTTAAATTACAGGCCCCTCTGTGGCGGACGCGCCTGTCCTATTATGTGCTAATTAGCAGACGCTTGGGACGCTTTAGCTAACGAGCCTGGGATAATTTTAACCCTCCACATGGCTGCGAAGAGACATGCAGCTCGATGCACGACCACATACAGTCAGAATATGAACATATGGCTCAGCTTACATAAAACAGATGCACACACACACACACAAAACCCACATACACACATTCTCGTACATTTGCAGGCTCCCAACATGCACCAGCTTAGCTGCTGCTGTGCTAATTGGCTTGATGTGGTTCTGAAAATAGTACAATCTGTACAATCCCCTGTCGGCCTTCAGAAAAGATCATGCCCTTTCAATTCAGAGTCCCAGCAGGCTGTCAATAGGAAATGGCTACGAATAAAAGGGGGCGGTTTAAAGGTGTATTTCACCTCGCCTGTACATTCATTGTCACTGCACTCACCACAGCAAGGTTTTAATGAGTTTTTCCTTGGCTGAGAGGATTTGATTTTCAGGTTCATACCAAAACACTGAGAGAAGATAACAGACTCTTTCTCTATCATCACCATCATAATTACCACACGCAGATCACTGCGATATTCGTGTTATTATTCATATTATTACACACTGAGAACAGAGAAGTCAGGGACACTGATGAGTCCATCACTGTTTGTTTCACTGTAAATTTACAAGTGCAGGTTTTCTTTTTAAAAGTAATCTTTGTTCCTCAGCTCAGATATGTGTCAGTGTGCTTAGTCAACCAAATATCGACGTAATGTCAAGACTGAAAGAGCAAAACATTTCTCAGACAGTTTCTAAAATAAACCTCTTTTTATTCAGCACAAGAAATAAAGCACTGAACTCGACTTAAGATTAGAAAACTATATTGTGTCACTTGTTATACAGATGTGGTCGACTGACATATTGTTCTTTAAAATGTATTTTTGACAGATTAAACTGGCTGTTCATTCAGGTGTTCTAATGTTATCTGCCTGATGTAAAGCTGCTGTGTTATGTAGCATGAATATAATCAGTAATTTAAATGACTCTGAAATGTTTACATTAAGATTTACATATCCACAACAGCCTTCATGTGCATCTGGAGCCTGTGGGGAAACAGTCAGGGGGGTCATTAAAGTCAACAGGATTCATCCTCTGGGGAACATGAATATTCACATTAAATTTCATAGAAATGTACTCTGTTATTTCAGGATCTTGCTCTAAACAAAGTGTTGGACAAATAATGCCCATTTATACTGTACTGGTCTTTAATAAATGCTGTTTCAAATAAAATCAAAGTTCAGTTTAGGCTTTCTGCCTAAAACAGAACTTTTACCTTTGATCTTTTTTGATCTTTTAAGAAAGAACCAGATATTTTCTACATATTTTTTCATCTTTTGTCGTGATGATGCAGCCACGAGAAAGTTGTGTTTTCCTGAAGTCTTGAAGAGCTCCAGCTGTCATTCACCAAACTTTGTCTATGAGAAAATGAACAGGACTTTTATTTCAGGCTCAGAATATCCACCTTCTGCTGCTTGTCCGTGTGAATCTCCACACTTTTGTGGGCTGTGATCGTCACTCGGCTCTCTGCGGGACCCTTCGCACAGTCGTCCGCCATGTTTCCTGAGTGGTTTTCTTATTATCGGCTCACATTAATGAGGCGCTAACCTGACAGCAGGTAGCGGCGCTGTGAGTCATCCAGACTCAGGTGACTCAGGTTAGCAGGATGACATCAGTAATTACTCACCACCGCAAGGTGCTTCAGTGATACAGCGTTTGATCAAAGCAAAGGCCAACATGTTGATCACCACGCTGAACTGGTAACCTGCTGCTGGTGTTCTCCTCTGACCTTTGACCCCCTCTCTGATGCTGCTGCTTCTGGGTAAATCCACTGTGTTAAGAATGAAAAAACTACACATTATCCACAGAAATATTTCTAGTTCATAGACCAAATGCAGTACTTGTTACATGTTTTAGTCTGTACTTGTACATAATTTACATTTTTTAACAAAACATCGTAAAGATAAAATATTATTGTTTTATTTTTTAAAGCAAATCAAAGTTATAAAAGTTATAAAAGAAAAGAAGTTGGAGGTTCCTGTTGGTGTTTATCACAAACTTACACGTCCATTTTTTTTTTTTTAATTACTTGTTCACTGAGCTAAAATACTCTGTAAAGCTGCAGAAATACCTGGGTTTGGTCTGAACTATGCGTCTCCATGGTGACAGGAGGTTCATGCCACGGCCACTGTGTAACTCCTGTAACACTATAACTGGATGTTGTGAAATTTTAATGAATATAAACATTATTTTATCCCTTGGATGATTTTAATTTCTACATAACTCTACATTGTTCATTAAATATCATAGTAAGAGTTATTGTGGGTTTATTTTTGATTTGTCCTGAAGTGGATTCATGAAGGCACATAATAATTAAACGTCTTTATTACCTTTGTTCATGGCCTACAGGATTATTAATGGGTTATTAATGTTAAATGACCCATTAAATTTATAGAAAACCCTTTGAATGACCATTGACGGATTACCTTAATTTTCTCTCAGTCTGATACTCAATTACAGCATTTTTTTTCTCATTTTATGACAAAGATCCTCCTAATAAACTGTTGAATGGAGATATAAGGACTTAAGAAGTTAAAGTATAAGGCTGGTGTTATCATGTTTTTTTTCCCTTGTCAACAAATCCCATGAAAAGAACAAAACTAGCCATGTGTTAGTTTGTCTTTCTGTTCTTTCAGACTTCTCGAACCGTAAATCTTTAAAAACAGCTCATAAATATTTCCATCAGGAGAGGAACCAAAAGAATTAAAAAATTTGAATTAAAGCAAATTTGGAGAAAGAGACTCTGGTGCTTCGACCTTGGCAGGAAGTAGATCACCACGGGAAGTGATCCTGTGACTGATTCCAATATGAAGGAACTTCCCCCGGAGCTTAGATACTGGTGGTGGTGATGAGGTTTGGAGCTTAAGACTTCATCATGAAAGGGAAACTTTTGATCGGAGGGTTTGACCAGAGATGGCCAGGTATCCAGGGCAGGATCACAAAAATCCAAATCCAGTCCCAAAAAAGTTGGGAAACGGCAACACGTGGTTAAAAATGAAGGTTTTTTTTCAGGAAGATTGTTGTAAAGTCGAGGGGATTTTGTGTTAATTGCAGAGAAAGTGATGTAAATTTGCTGTTATGAAAACAAATTCACTTTCATCATTAATCATTGTTAATGACTGTCTGAGTGCAGCCTGTGTCTTTAAAGCTCTTCTGTAATTAACAGAAATATAAGATGGTTATGAGCCGTGTGTGTGTGTGTGTGTGCGTGTGTGCGTGCGTGCGTGTGTGTGTTGGTGGCGTCTCTTTGTTCTCCTGTCTCGTCTCTTCCTGTTGGACTTCCAGTCCGCTGAGCTGCTTTTCTGATCTGCAGCGAGCGGCTTGACAACCTTTTGCTCATCCGAGGAAAATTCCATTACAGGCTGTTAGGACATGAGTAATGGCAGCTCTCCGGTTAACCGGCTCGGATGGAAGCAGACTAATGCTCAGCCATCAGTTTGCCTCTCTCACAGACGGATATTTGGCTTGTGTTTGCAGCCCTCGTGCTCTGCTTTCTCTTTGCTTCATGCCTGAAGGGGAAGCAGGATGCGGCCGCTGCATCAAATCCAGCCGTCTCCAAGAGAAACGGTCATCGGCTCAGACTGCCCACCATGTGTTTCTGAAACGCTTCTTAACTCCCCACAGTTTAAGGTCATTGTGTGGAGTTTCCTGCACTGACTCTGGCTTTTGGTTAACACCCAAAAACAGCAGTCTTTTTTTCATATTTAAGGACAGAGTAAGCTGAAGGATGGTTTAGTTTTGTTGCTGGCGATTTTTTTAATGAACTTGCATTTGCTTCTAAATTTAGGAGAACAGCTCATCAGCAGCTATCGGGTTTGTTTTTGATTATCAGAAAACATTTTCTTTTCAGTTGGATGTTTATAAGGAACACGTAGCTAAAACTAACTAGCCCAGCACATTGAGAGGTCTGCGTCTGGGACAAACTCACCAACAGAAATAAACATGGTTCATATCAGCAGTCTTACACACTTGATGTGATGAAGGCGAGAGCCTCAGACTCGGCACAGTGTGTGCGATCAAGGTTAGAGTCCTGCCTGCACGTCCAGAGGCTGGACATTAGGACATTAGCCTGCATTCTGTCACTCAAACGTGCCATAGCGGTGGGAAAAGCGCATAATTGAGCATGATGTGGGCTTTTTTTGTCTAATTTACATCATTGCTGTTTGTGGTAGAAGTGGATGGACAGACATCGAGGTCAACACAAAGAGTCAAAACATAAAAGTCACCATAAATGGAAGGAAGAGCTTGTCAGAGTGTGGTGTTAGAGGAAGTTCACAGGCTGAAAATCAATCTCTCTCTCCTTCTCTCCTCTCTCTGTTTCTGTTTGTAGTTTGATTCCTCTGAAACAATTTGATTAAAGTAGCTGGTTGACTTAATTCAGAACGAAAGCTCGGCTACATTTGCTTATCATTCCCTTTGAAGTCCTTTTCCCACCCAGCAACGCTCATTCCTGGAGTCACGGCTGTTTTCATCATCTTTTCATTATTTGAAAGGAGAGAGAAAGTGAGAAAAAAAAAACTGCCACTATCTCATTACTTTCACAATTATTTTAGTGGCTGTCAGAAAATAAGGCCTAATCACAATCAAAAAAGAGAAAAATGTTATTGTTTGATCGGATTTTGATCTGGCAGCGCCTCGTCTGCGTTCAAACGCCAGCTGAAAGACTTGATTTCTTTTACTGCTGCTTTCAAAGGAGCCTTTCATCTGCTGGATTTTTTGTCATAATTCACAAGTCAATCTGACTGGTTGCATGGTGCAGTGTCAAGGAAGGTAAAGCACATTAGAGGCAGAGACGAGTCGACATTTACTATAAAAAATATCCATCACGAGGGAGTCGTTTAATCCTGCACTGACTCATAAAAGCTTCTTTATCCTGAGAAAACAAGTGAAAAGCCGCCGACGGAAAAGAAGCTGCACTTGTTCAGACGCTTCAAACGCTGATTAATTAACGTGATTCAAGGATTTTATTTAATTGACATAAGCGGGAATGTAGAATGGTGAATCTGTTTTAGAAAATATCAGGACAAAATGACACAGAGATGGAAACAGACTCTCAACAACAACAAAAAAAGACAGGTACAAGACCAAATTTGTTGTCAAAAGAACACTTTGGACAAACATGTTGTTTATTACATTCACATTTTTATTCATTATCAGATTTTATTTTTGGTGGTGTTCCTGTACTTTCCTCCTCCTCCTCCTTTTATCTTGTCGTTTCTATCTATTACTCAGTTCCTCTCCTCTTCATCTCCTCATCCCCTCTTTCCTCTCAGTTACACACTGTGCAGTATTCAGCTGTCTCTGATGACAACTGAAGTAATTTTTATTTATTTTTTTGTACTGCGGATGAGTCTCTGTCTCTTCAGAAATTTAGGGCCAAACTCTTCTCTCCTCCTCTTTAGTATTCGTCTCATCTCCTCTCGCTCCCTTTCTTCCTCTCTCCCCTCCTTTGCTCCTCCTTTCCTCTTTCCTCTCCTCTACGCGAGGAGTCTGGCATCCTCCTCCTCTGCTGTTGTTGTGATGATGGTGGTTTTTAAACACACACAGAATTAACAGGATGCTCATCACAGTGGCAGGTGACAGATCGATGGCCATCAGCGGTCAGTAGGGATGGAGGGAGGGGTTTCTACTGTTGTCTCTGTACCATGTCTCCTCAGCACCCCCCTCGTGGGTACTCAGGCTGGTTTATCTCCAATAACAATATTTAATATTTAATATTTTATTAATCAAGGACATTAAGTTCCCAAGTGTAAGTCAACATCAACACAAATAAACCATCATATCTAATATTTGAAGTCAGATTCTTTGCAGTCAGTGACTGTCTTCAGGTCAATTGACTATTCTTCTCTGCCGGACCTGGACTGCAGCCATCTCCATTTCCTGCTTGTTTGGGTTTTTTTTTTTTTTTTTTGCCTTCACTCCTCACCAGTGAAAACCACCACTGGATTAATGGCCTGGGGTCATGTCCCTGATTTGGCCGGTCAGAAACATTCCACCGTTTTGTACTAAAAAACTTGGTTAGGATCAGTGTCCTGTTGTATGATGAAGTGTTGTGTATGGAGTTTCGGGCACCATGGTACTTGGAGCCTGTCCACATCGGACACTGAGGGAAGATTGTGATTTCTCAGGAGGGAACATAAAACATATCCATTCACTCTGCAGCAGAAATGTTCTTTCTGTGTTCAGGAAATTTGAGTTTCTCTGTAGAAGAAAGTGTTACGCATGTGTGATGCACCCAAACTTGTGCAATCACATTTGTTATTAAAAGAATATTAATAATAATAATAATAATAATAATAATAATAAGCCTTATTAAGTTGCCACTTTAATAGTGTAGAAGCACTTTAATAATTAAGGAAATGATTATTTCATATTTAGGTTAATCCTGTGTAAATGAATGAATAAAACAGTAAGTGGAACCTTTAGCACTGTGGTCGTCCCTCTCCAACTGCGGACCAACTTCCTGTTCCTGTCAGACGCAACCTGGAGAAAGACGCGAGTGCAGCTGTGTTTCTTAATCAGAGGCTCTGCTTTTATTTCACAGGTCAGTACTTAAAATGCTTAAAATGAACGCAGGTGAAACCACTGTACTAGCCAACGAAGATGTTGTGATCATTTGAGGAGTCTGAAGCCGGTTTGGAAAAAGTAAAGTCGCGGCAGGTATTAGCGGCTAGCCGAGTCGCGCGTAATCACGCGTTATTTCGCGTCGTTATCGCGAGACTTCCGCTGTTTTACCCTTAAGCTCATGTATTCCATGTAAATTGCTCCCATTCATTCTGAAAGCCTCCTGATATGCAGTTATGAGTGTTTTGAGAACACAAACTGCAGTATTAGTTTTATAAAAGTTAGAAGTTCTGTAATGTTGATAAGAATGAGAGCATTAAATATATTCTTTTGTTATGGTTTTGCACAAGAACGCTAAAGATAATTCATACACGTTCTAAGGTGCTGAGTCCCAGCTGGAGTGATGCAGATACATGTTGTTTATTTTTTTTGTAAGTCTATATTGTGTGGTGGATAATGAGTGCACTGGATGGAAACTTGTAAATGTGTTGAAAAAATTTAAACAGATTTAACCTGGAGAAAGACACGAGTGCTCCTGTATTTCTTGCCCAGAGGCTCTGCTTTTATTTCACAGGTCATTATTTTTGTTATTTGAGGTCACCGAACCCGGGGCCCGTAACACATGCATGAACTTTTAAAAGTAAGATTTAAATGTCCCTCAGTGTTGGAACAGTGAGAGACAGTTTCTGTGAAATTATTTTTTTATGTGCATTTTCAATCTGTTCATTTAAAAAAAAAAAAAAAAAAAAAAAAAGGAGTGAAAATGCCACAATCCAAATGTCGTAAAAAGTTTTTACACTTGGCTGAGGTGGAAAAGTTGGTGTATCGTAACTAACCATGTCCTGTGTGTTACTGAGCGCTGTAGGACCACAGTGTGATCCCAGTTTTAGTTTTAGTTCAGTGTGTAGTTAAGATTTTAGTAATTGTTTTTGGGTTTTTTTAATTTATGTTTGAACCAAAAACATGAAAATCAGTAACTGTAATAAATCATAAGCTATTAAAGACACGTGCGTGTTGAAAATGACGCAGAGGAGGGATGAATTATTTGCATACAGTACATGTATGTATTATTCATGTGATGTGTGTAGGAAAAGACGTACAGTAGTGTAACGAATCCCATTAAGTGCAAGTGTTGGTGAACTCAGGAGGCTTTCTGGCCTCGTCACCTCGTTACAGATCACCGCAAAGTGCTGCTTAATTATTCCTTGCCACAGGGCCAAATGTTCATTATGCCACAACTAATTACTGCTGCACTGCTGTAATCCTTTACAGCAAACGGACACAGCAGTGTGTGTGTGTGTGTGTGTGTGCAGATCAAAGGTGTACAGTGAATGTGATTGAAATACTTTTAATTTCATTGAGAAAACGTGAGTTCAGGTGGAGATGAAGTTTAATTGGCTCCATTTTGAGGTAATGTCTGTTTAAAGTGTGTCCTCACAGGCAAACACTTCATGTGAGCAAAGACTGAGGGCTGAAGCTTAAAGGTCAGGCTTCAGTTGTTTATTTAAACACATTTAAAAATAAATAAACAAGTTAATGTCCAACTGGCAGAAACAAAGGTGCACCAATCAACCATGGAAGTGAACCCACAGACAGTTATCACCCAACTGTGCAGTTTCCCTCAGCTCTGCAGAGCTTCCTTCAATCCTGCTTCCAGGCTGTTTTCATCCAACGAGCTCTGATAAAGTTCAGTAGTTTTGAACTTGGTGTACCTAACAAATCGGCATCTGAGCAGAAATCATTTGGCATTTTGTGAAATTCTCTTGCTAGACATCTTATTAGCATGAACAACAGAAGCAAGAAAAAACTTTCAAACAACTCCAGAGCTTTGTCATTTACGTTTTAGCTCACGTAGAAATGATGTGCCTTCTTAGCCATGAGCATTGGGCCTTCTTGTTGGCCAACAACCCTTTGGTGCACATAGCTAGGCTAACAGTTTCCCCCTGCTCCCAGTCTTTGTGCTAAGCTAGGCTAAACATGTACCCGACATATCTGGATGCACAGAGATTAAGCTGATTTCCATCATCTCATCTGACTGTGGAAGAGAATTCAGCAAAATGTCCACATGTAATTTAAAAATACATGATGAAACATCAGCAGTCTGCACCACATGACTGCACTTCTCCAGCTCAAGCGTTTTTAAGTGTTTCTGTTCTGTGTGATTTTCTTTTTTTGAACATCCTGTGGAGAGGGTGAAGGTGTAGCTCAGCGGCAGAGGAGTGCTGGTGTGTTAGCGTCTGTCATTAGCTGTTGAAGTGAGGTGAGGAAAATAGTAGAGCTTTTGTCTGTAAGTGGCTTACCTTTTCTCATTACTGCAGGATTTCCGTGCAGCTAACGGACAGTTTGGTCGCCTCACTCCTTCAGGTAATTACACATTCTTCATTTCACATCTCTGTGGAGAGAAATGAAAAGAGAGGTGAAAGAGAGACTGCAATGCTGACTCAAAGAGTTAATAATGATCCCTGCTCCTGTGAAGAAATTGGAGATGAGGACAGTTTGACTAAACATTGCACACAAAATATTGCAGCTGCACACCCAGAGAATAGCTTCAGTTCATTTAAAAAACGGTGAAGGTAGAAAGTCCAAGGACAGACTGTATATTTAAAGTTTAACATCACAGGCGAAAGCAGCGGAAAGTGTCACAGTTAATTGGTACTGTCAACATTACAGCCAGCTACAGTCACGCAAGAAGCTGAGACACAGTGGAGCTGTGAGCTAAATGATAATGCCAGCATGCTAACATGCTCATATTGTTATTTATATATTATTTGCTACTTGGCACTCCACTCCATGTTCAGCTGGGGCTGATGAAAATAAACCAAAGTTTTGGGCAAATGTCGACCTGATGACGGTGCTGGATCAACAGTCAGAAAGAAAACTATCAAAAAAAAAAAAACATACAATAAGCAATTTCCATGATGATGCTGCTAAATAAGCAGTAAAAAAAAAAGTTAAACTGTTGTTTTAAGTGGATTTTATTACACCTGTCTTCCAAATCTAAGAGGGAATGACATTAATTAAAAAGGGATTAAAGGAATTTTAAGGTTACAAATTCAGATATCTGGTTTAAATGAATGACAACCCTGAATCTACTTAATCAGAGTCTGAAAACCACGTTAGACCTGCTTCATTCATAATCTTTTTCCAGTTTTACTCTCACACAACTTTGTATTTTATAAAACAACCTGAAGAATAGCGTGTGAACCATGAACAAAACCACCTTATATCATGGAAATGAAAGGTTTTACTGGATTCTGACCCTGCAATGTCTCGCTGGTCAGATCCACTTACCTTCACCAGCCATGTGACGCTCTTCATTTCTGTCTCTGGAGAGTCTCTCTGTCAGTAAAGCTCTTAAACATTCTACTTACCCATAATGCACTTTACTTAAATAGCCCTCATAATTCAGTCAGTCACTGTGGTCCAATCACCTGGGAATGAGAACGTTAGGTCAATAAGTAATTCTGTTTTTACATGTTCAGTTAATATTCTGCTGTCAGACGAAATACTTTTTATCTGCAAAATGTCAACTTGGCGTTTCCCTTCATGTTTCCGTGTTGTTTCTAATGTCTGTCTGTGTCTGACACAAGGAAAATGATTAGGATGCATTGATCTGCTGATTTATTGATCCGCTGCTGGAGGTTGCAGAGCGACCTGAGAGAGAGAGAGAGAGAGAGAGAGGAATAATGTTCTGATCGGGTTCCTCCACCGTCGCACATTCACACATTCATGAAGAGGTCAGTGAAAAGTCATCCAAGCCTTTGGTTTGTGTGAGGCACTGAACAGTGTTCACCACATCTGCAAATTTACCACAGTCAGCTAATGTTGATCAGATACATTTAGAAGCATGTTGACCTGTTCAACAACACATATGAAGCATGAAGGACCGTGAAAGAAAACAAAGCTGAATCGTACATTTCTTTTACACAGAGACTGATGCAGATGAAGCTCAGGAGCTTTGATGAACTGGATTAACTGCAGCTCTGTATCATAAAACCTTCGGAGCCACCTGTAGTCAAATTAAGAAACAACATTAAATTGCACGTTTCTAATAAGATCTGAAATTGAATAGGTTTATCTTATTAATTACTTGGTTGATTGCTGTGGGAAAGTAAAGCCCTGACGCAGAGAACAGGATTGTTGCCCTGTATAGTAAAACATGTCTTTATGTCTCTGTTTGTAAATATTAATAACGGAAAACTGGCATAAAGTAAGAAAAACATAAAAGACTTTGTTCTAACTGAAGCAAACTATCGGTGGGTTAATCTAATGTAATGGATGATAAAGTCTTTCTCCTGTAAACTGCCTTGTGCGTGGACTTTCTCATCAGTAGTCCCGATAATAAAATAACAGAACTGAGAGGAGAGAGGCAGAGAGAGCGAGCGGTAGAGCGAGCATTGCCTTGCATAGCCCCGGGGCCTCTTGGCCTCGCCGGTCCTCCATGTAGCCTCAGCTCCTCCTCCTCCCCTCCGGCTGATTTGTCAGAGCCGCTTTGTAGCAGCCAGCCGAAATGCCTCCGGGGTCTACCCACAATCCCTGGGGCCCGCTGGTATCTCTCCAGTCCAGAGTCCGAGGTCAGCCGCCCGCCGGCCATGACCACCCCCAAAATTTTTAAGGACTCACAGATTTAACACAAACATGTCCAAGCTGTTCTCAGTGGAGTGTGAATAATAAAACAGAATCTGAGACCTGAAGCTCCTGGAAGGGAACAAGGGCACGAGTTTCATTTCATTTCATTTCATTCTCCAACAACATAAATTATATAAAAGTGCTGTTTTCACTCTGACAAAACAGACTGAGATATCAAGAGTGATTAACGTACAATATCTGATCATATAAATAACATCATCTTTTTTCCTACGATGAACAGGACTCATTCAAAGTCCACTGCACCTTTAAACCTTTTTCTGTTGCCTTTAAGGAAACAGAAAATTGTCACCTTTTTTTATTCGCTTTATTGCACAAGTCACTTTTATTTAACATTGATATGTCGGAGAAAACAGGATTTGTTTGAGGACAGAAAGGACACCAGGTGTCAGTTTTACAAATAGCTTGCTTGCTAACAGAACAATTGTGATGGTCTCGAGCTAGCATATTCCTCACGTGCTAATGAATTAGCATAGCTCTCACACTACAGTTGTTTACCATCTAGTCCTGCAAATAGTTACTTCGTCACCAAACAACCATTTGGTACAGGACATGCAGAGGTGTATGTTCGCTTCTCTCCTGCAAAGAAAATCAAGGAATGCTTGTTTAACATAAAAAAGTTTCCCTTTCCAGGTGCATGCTTGTCTTTTAATTAATCATGGGTGTGTTTTGGGTGTAACTTGCAGTCAGAGCGTCATCTCCCTGTAAAAGCCAGGTGTGCTTGAACCCTGGTGGCTTGCTAAAGATGGTGGATTTGCTAGAAAGCAAGGACCTCGTGTTGCGCTTGGCGCTGCTAAGACAGGGCTCTTAGTGTGTCATGGCCTCAGTAATGTCTTCTGAGTGATGCATGAACTGTATATTTCAGGGCAAGCTCTTTCATTTAGCTAGCAGGTCTCTAAAGTAAAATCACTTATCTGAAAAAAGGTTGTAAGCAGTGTGATGACCAGCTGAGTGTCTCCGGACAAAGTTAAAGTAAATATGTATGGATTAGAGATTTGACTGACAACTGTCCATAGAGATAAACCACTAACAATCATCAAAATGTTTTCCAACGCTAAAGTGTTTGGTAAAAAGTAAAAGATACTGTTTGATAAAGAAAAAGAAAGGAAATAAATACAGAAACTCAAACATGACATTACTTTAAGTGCCAGATAAAAAAGAAAAGTCTTTCATTTCTTCCTTCAGAATCATCCAGAGCTTGTCTTCATGGATCAGTGGTGATGCTGTCGTCATGTTGATGAGAGCACCTGAGTCTGCTGTCACACCTGTGTGTTAATTAGCTCGTCATCTATCAACAGGAACACAGCTCGTTAAGCACAGACAGTGAGAAAAAGAAGGCTGGAAGGTTTTAAAATGAGGATAACATCTAATAAAAGGTATAGGAAGTAATGACAGGATTTATCAGTTTGGAAGAAACTTTAAAGACGAAAACTTTCAGTTTAATGACAGAAAATCAATCAGTCACTCAGTAAATCAAAACATGACTTCTATACCTATTTATGGACATTATTTAGAGGTAATGATGTCCTCGGAAAGTGTCTCGTGTCCTTCTTCATCCTCCAGACTTCATGTGAGAAAAAACAACTTTCATCAGGGCAACAAATTCCCCACATAAACAACTCTGACCTGTTTAATATGTGGCAGCTGCTTCAGATTTCATTTCATCCTGCTTTTATGTAATGGTGTGTGTCACAGTGAGATGAGGGAAGCAGACCTGCCGCTGATCAGATATTAACATGTTAACCGCTCTCTGACACTCTGCTGAACACAACACAGTGGAAAATGTTTGGATGAAAAGAGTTTTTCTTTTTTTTTTCCGACGTAATGACATTCTCTTCCATCAAATGTAAAAAAGTGAAGAGGGAATTCACTGCACTCGCTGTGGATGAGAGTGGCAGCTAATGGAAATTGAAATGTGAAGTTTAAATGTGTTTCTTTGTGCAGTTCAGCAGGCAGAGTGCAATTAGCCTCAAGTACACATTTAGTATCTCCATATCTCTACACTCTATCTATCTATCTATCTATCTATCTATCTATCTATCTATCTATCTATCTATCTATCCATCCATCTCAGGTGCTCAGGGGTTTTTGTTTGTGGTACTGTAGTTGATCATCAGTCGTTTGTAGTAGTGATTATCCATCTGCTCGGGCTGATACCTGGACGTACACATTGACAGCAAACTGACATGAAGTTCTCAAGCTTTAACTATAACCGTAACTATTAAATAAAAATTAGATTGCTAATGATCTGTTTGAATTCAGTTAACAGCGTATAAATTGAACAGGCTGCTCCTCAAACTGAGGACAATTTATTATCATGTAGGAGAGATTTAAGAAGTGAATACATTATTAAATTAATAGGCTACCTCTAAATATATTTTAATTAGCACCAAATAATTTGCAGAAAAGAATGAAGCTGTTCTTTTTACTACTCACTGTTAAAGACTTAATCATACACCCTTATCGAAGCAAGTATCGATACTCAGAACAAAACTTGTTATTGGTAGTATTAATACTTAGGGGCCAGTATCAATACTGGAGATGGACCCGCTCACACCTGTTTCATGTTCTAGCTAGAAAACTAGCAAGTTGTGCCAAACAGAAAAACACAAAACAATCTGAGAAAATATGTGGAAGTTAGCTTTTTGTTTTTGTTTGCTTTTTGCAATGATGAAAACATGGCAGATGACACTAAGGCTGTTTCCTGACTTTGTAAAAGTACCGCATTTATATACCGTTAGCTTGCCACGATAACTTTTCGCTCAGCGGAGTCGGTTCCATTGATGTTTTTTTTTTTTTATAGCTTTTGGAGTTTAGGCTTGTGCAGTTTAATGGCGCGTCCCTGCTGTTTTCGGATGCTGGACGACACCTTGACTCTCGCTAAATTGTTAAACCAAACCTACGCCCTTGAACGACCCTACTGAGGTGTTTAAGATGGCAGTCACATCCCAGTTCAGGTCCACTTCCTCCAAGTAAGGAGGACCACGCTCTCCCTTCTCCCCCGGAAACAATCAGGCCTTGCGACTCACAGCCATCGATTTATTTATTGTCTCCAAACTAATCGACATTTGGAAATGAGCGGGGCAATGAGAGGTAACCAGGCAACAATCTCCAGCAATATAAATCCAATCTGTGCAAGAGGAAACTAGATATTTCCATTTATTTTTAATTGAAGTCTCAGTTTGTTTCTTCCATCCATCATCTATCCTCCGTTCCTGGGAAGGCTGAATTCCTTTCCTTTCTTTCCATCTCTCTCTCTTCTCGGTAAATGTTACTTTGAGGTGAATAACTTCACCTGGTGTTCGGCTCCTCTGCCCCCGAGCCTTTTTTTGTCAGAAATAAAAGTGTGTCTGATTCAAGGCCCTGTCCATTTGCAAGGTTGATAAGAGAGAGAGGCGCTTGGTCCCTGCTCTATAATTTCATTCACTCGTTCACAAAGAAATCATTTACGCAGATCCTCAAATGGCTTCAAATGCACTGCAGACTTTTTTTGTCTGGTCGCTGAGGCCTGCGATAATGTAGGTCTTAACTAGAATCCCTTTTCATCGTCGCCCCTTAATCTTTTCACGTCTGAATGAGCGACTCCAAAAGGATTTTAAAGCCCTAATTTAATCCCCTGCCTAATTTCAAAGTGGCTGTCACATTAACGCTCACTGAGAGCAGCAAAGGAGTCTGGAAATCGATGAGGGAGCAACTGGGAGAATGACTGGTTGCCAGTTTCTGTCCGAGGTTCATCCAATTTATGGATTTACCTGTTCAACAGCCTCTGATCGAGGAGCATACTTTTATTTGAGCTTTGACCCCAGGAACGGCTGGATCCAGACTATCAGAGGAAATCTGATAGTTGTGGATATTTGACCCGTCTTATTTTATTTCATATCGTGTCATCTAAAATCTAATGTTCCAGGAATGGAAAAGCATGGAGAAAGTACTTTAAAGCAACAATACATTAAAGGAAGCATGATCACTGCAGCTGGATGGCAAAGCAGCCATTCACATGACAACACGGCATGTGGGGGAATCCTCTGCCTGGGAAAACCTGAACTGAAGAAGCTCTGGAAGCTACGGCTTAACAGACCATCCTGGCTAAATAAAGTATTAAAAAAAATAAAATACTTAACATGGAAACAAAACTTAAATTTCTGGACTTAATAAGGAAGACAAATAAACTCCTGTGTGGACTGTTGTGTACTGGAAGTGATGGCAGTTTGCAGCAGTAAATGAAGGATTAACACAGGCAGGTTTATCAGGGATTAAAGTGACATGACGGCTGCTATCTGTCCTCACACTAATATTGACAGACGTTGTTGTAGTTTTAATTGTGTGAGCCGTATTGTTGTGGTGGGATTACGCCTTGTACCTTAACCCCCCCCTCCCCCTCCTCCCCCCTCATCTCCAGCTGTAAACACTGTCATGTCACCTTATTAAATCTAAATGTCTGTTTTTCCGGCCACTGAGGTCTTAAGTCGCTGGTGTTCACGCCGACAGCGGCGGCGTTCTGACAGCGAGAAGTGGCTTAACGCTCTCACTTAATCTCACGATGGCTATTAGAGCAGAATGGCCACGTCGCAGCCAAAAAAAAATTGAGTGTGCCGGTATCTAATGTGGTGGATTAGAGCGGATTAACACCTCATCTGCGTGCTGTGGGGCTGATTAATCCAGCTGCTTGTTTTGTTGGAGGTCAGAGGTTGTCAGGGGTGGGGGTCGGGAGGGTGCAGGATGACAGACAGGTCAGACAAATATTGGTTAAACATTAGCATGACAGGAAGTAAAGCTTTTCCTCCTCAGCAGCAGGGGATCACCAGGAAGCTGATTCCATTTACAGTTTTATCCACAATGTCTGAAGAAAATGAGGAAATAAATAATAAAATGAAACTAATTTCAAACCAGTGAGTTTAGCTTTGTTGTTGTTCTTGTACTTATTTTTAAATATTTCAGTCAGTTTTTCACAAATGGAAACAAGTACAGGTTTCCCCTTTGAGTGTGGTGGATAAGTTTCCAGTGTGTGGACAAAGAGAAAAAGTGAAGCTGACAGAAACAGAAAGTGTCTCTGTGTTTTCCAGAGTCTGATGTTTCAGATTCCAACTTCATGTCTGAGCAACAAAGACTGAAAGCACAGAGAAACTGCTAGCCCAGCTTCATCATACACATTTCCAATGACTACTGTGTGTGTGTGTGTGTGTGTGTGTGTGTGTCTGATCTTTTCAGCTACCAGACTAAGAGCTGACCCACATTACATTGCAAATCAGAGAAACACAATCTGTCTTAACCCCCAAACCAGTCCATCTGTAACACACTAACACCATCCATCCATTCATCCATCCATTCATCCATCCATCCATCCAACCATCCATCCATAATACCCTCCCTCTCTCAGTGTTTGTTCTTTTTTAGTCCCTTTCCCTCAGTTCCATCCATCTCTCTCTGTCCAGTGAATCACCCAAATCAGATTAGCGCTGACATATGCTGCCACCATTTAAACCACCTACTGGGTCAGCACACACACATACACACACTCACACACACACTCTCACACACACACACACACACACACAGTGACAGCGGTCTGAATCTCTGACAGGAAGCTGCAACAAGATGGAGAATCCATCTCAGTCACATACGCTCAGATTCAGTGTGTCAGTGTTTATTTTTGGAGAGCTGCTGGAGAACCGACGATCTGTCCTGCAGTGTCTTTACGAGCTGGTTCGTTTTATTTATTTATTTAGGTGCGACAATTAATAAATTTATCAAAATTGTTGCTGACAACGTTTCTGCGGGTCAACTAACTCATGAATCGACTGTTTCAGCTGCAGGAAGATTAAGCATTAAATCTTTGGAAAGATTACATCTGTGTGAGCACGAAGCAGCTAACTGTTTGTTTCTTGTATAAGATCTGCAAAAACAGCAGAATATGAAAATCTGTATATAGTGCACAATGTGTACTGTCAGGGAATTAGGACACGGCTCTCCTCCTCTGAATTTCCACTGTACATTTTAAACCAGAAACAGTGATAAAGCTTCCATCTGCTGCTCCACACGTGAACAAGCAGCAGCTGCAAACACCAATCAGACGAAATCAGATGCAGGTTCTTCTACTGTGAAATGATTTCATGTGAACAGCAGCAGGTGAAGCTGGGACGCCGAGGTTCAGGTTTGACTTCAGCTGGGATTCAGGCTGAAGAACTTGGGCGAGTTCAGACCCGATTCATCAGATAGAGTTTAGGTCTGTGAGTCCGTCAGGGACTCCAGCTGGTTCAGGTCAGTTTTCTTGCCGTAAGCGGTTAAACTCTGTTCTCTCCCTGGATTCACCAGTGGCTCCATCACTCACACACCCAGACTCTATTCAAACACTCTGAACTGTGTTTTAAGATTCAAGGCATCACCCTAAAGTTTCCAAGAGATTCCAAACAAGTCGGGCTGATTTACAGGACAACATCTACCACATTCACAACATCCGCACTTTTCCATTCAGAGCTGTGTCTTAGAAACCTTGGTTTGTGTGTTATAAGCTGTGTGTGGTTAAATAAGTTTCATTTATCATATTTAACATACTCCGTTCATTTATATCAATAGAAAATACAATCATAAGCAGAGTAAGAGGACTGAAGGGTTTTATAGAAAAAAAAAGGTTTTAATATTTAGTTTGTCTTTGCTGATATAAAATATTAAAAAGTCTGTTCCTGGAACATGCTCACAGAAAGTCTGCAGATGCCCCATGTGGACCCTGTATATTCCAGATTTCTTATAAAGTTCTGCAAAAACGGGAATGTCCTCACATCTGGCGTCAGGCACAACTTGTGTTGATGGACGTCAGGACAGACCACTGGTCTCTACGCAGCTCGGCAGGCGTCATTTAGAAAAAATGGTTCACGATTGTGCTCTGAAACCACTTACCTCGTGCTCTCGAACTGCTTACGTTGTGCGCACAAATTAACACAACCTGATACTAAGCTAACGTGTCTCAAGTGGCTGTAATTGGAATTTTCTCCTGGCGTGATTTTCGGCCGCAGCAGGCAGCTGTTTCCAGAGAAACAGCTGAAAAACAAACCCACTGTAAACGACCTGCTCAGCGGCAAACAGCAGACACACTCAGCCAGTGAGCAGCTGGTGAACATGGTGCAGCATTTAGCGGCTAAAGACCCAGATATTTCCCTCAGGAGCTGGTAGAGACCAAACACAGAGCTAAAAGAGAGGGAATCGATCATGCTGCTGTGTAACTGCTGCATGTAGAAACAAACACCAGCGTTATGTTCCCCTCGCTGCCTGCAAAGAAAAAAACTGTCTCAGATTTAAGGGACGTCAAACATAACACTGTTTAACAAACAGATCAAATAAAACAAGAGAACGAGCAGGATATGGCTCCTGACTGGGAGGAAGTTGTCATCATACTTACAGCTGTGGGTGAGGCGACGTGAGGGCAGATGAATATGTGACCCTTCATACAAACATGTGTTTGTGTGTGTGTGTGTGTGTGTGAGAGAGCCGCACCACGTTTGTGTTATTGACTCAATCAATCACACACCAACATAATAACAGCAGCGCTGTGTGGAGGCTCTGTCTCTTCTCTCGGCTGTTCAGGCCTGTTCAAGTGGTGATTGACTTTAATTACTAACAGTGATGTGAGGAGCACAATAATATTCCCTCAGTCCCTCCGCTCCCGCTTCTTCTTCTACTCTCATCATCCATTTATATAACAGTTCACCACCCAACCGTGTGTGTGTGTGTGTGTAAATGTGTGTGTGGAGGCCAGTGATGTAACATTAAACTCCAGCAGAGCTGGAAAAGATGTGCGTCCTCTTCTCTTTCACCAGTGTTTGTGCAAGGCTTGGTTTTGGCCGCCACCGTTGGATCCTTCGTACGAGCAGAGTTACGAGTGGCGTCTGTTACTGTGCCTGAACAGCAGGGAGCTCTCTGATTGGCTGGAGGAAGGGTTAATAACTGAGGAATCTGTCAGTCTCTCTCCATCAATCATTTATATCGATCGTTTGGTGTGTCTGAGGTGTGTTGCAATAATGAAGATTTGGGTGGATGTCAGGCAGCTTCCAGTCAGCGTGTGTGTGTGTGTGTGTGTAATGAAGACATAACTGTGTTCAGTGGTTTAATATAATCGCTGTTTTATGGAGTATGACTTCACTTAATTGCTTTAGATTCTATGTAATGTTAGAATTTGTTTATTTTGGATTTGAGCAGCTTGTGCAGATTTAATATTTGCTGTAACATTAAGATTCACATTCTCATTAACCCTGGAGTAAAAGCATCATACTCACGCCGCAGTTCTGACTCGTATTTTCAGCAACTCTCCAGAAAATCTGCCAGAATGTGTTTATGTGTTTGTCCTTGGCAGAAACAGCAGCTCTGACCAGACACCAGGGCACATCGCTCCTGATGCTTTCCATGAACAGGGATCATCAACATTTCCCTTTACTTTTCCATCGAAATCAGGGATTAGTTTCAGACTTAGCATTGGCAGAGGCGACTCCTCCCACTTACTACCAAAAAGAAAATCCACTGGCGAGCGAACAGGTGATCAGTGACCGTAGTTGTGCGCTCGGTTGTAACGGTCACATGCTCCTTCGGGTTCTGGGCACGCTCAGAGTTTGGTTTTCTACTCGCAGTGAGGCGAGTGTGAAGGCGTTCGTAAAAATAAAATGCGCGTGCGGCTCTTTGAGCTGTGCACACGGCTCCTCTCGTTTTCACTTGTGGATTTTGGTGGTGAAATGTTGTCACAGACAATAACTGGAGCTGATTGTGAAAATTATCTGCTCAACACCAAACACCTGCAAACAGCACGGGGAGAACTCAGATGTGTGAACAGGGGGTAAGGTGTTAGATGGGTTGTGCAGCCATTTGTCAGAACAGTGGCTCAAAGTGCTCATAACCAGAGGCCGTTCACATGACAGAGGGTTTAATCGGCCCTTTCAAAATAAAATGTCTCCCGGAATGAGCCCAGTTATTATGATGGAGATGTTTATGTTTTCATCCTGAATGAGATCTGACTTTGATTATCACTTCTGTAAACGCAGCTACTGTGAGTGTTAATATTTGGAAGCTGATATCAACTCATGTATCAGACAGTCAACATGAAAACAGATGAACAGTCTCAGGGAGGCAACTGGTCCAGTGGACAGAGTGTGTGTGCGCGTGTGTGTGTGCGCGTGTGGTAGAAGCAGCTGTGAGCTTGCGCGTCGTCACATGTTGGGAGGCTCAGTAATCAGTTTCTGTTAGCGATGTTGCTCGTTAAATATGCATGCAGCCGCGGCGGCGCAGCATCTTTAATTAAACGAGAGTAATCCGCTGTTATTCCTGCATGAATTCTTCATGATCGTTCTGCTGCCAATTAACACCACGCGTCACACACGCAGACCCCGACGAGGCTCGCACTAATGTGTGAGGTTCTCCAGCACTACGATTTTATTTTAGGATTACCAGCATGTTGGAGGGTGGGGAGGCTGCTGGTGTGAGAAGAGACGGCAGCTGAAGTTTCAGTCTGACAGGAGGAAACATCTCAGTGCTTTTAACGCCGTTACACCTTTAAGCTGTTACACCTGTACACTGGCGATGAGCACGATCACAGTTTTTAGTTTGGCTTAACTAACACCAGGTGACTGCGTAGAGGAGAGAGTCATTTTATTTTTGGTTGAATTTCACCTTCACACGTGATGTCTCTCCATGTTTCCAAGGTCATGTTTTTCTTTCTCATCATTCACTCATTGTTTCCTGTTTTATTTTGTAATGCTCACCTCTCCTCTCATTTCAGAACCTTTACTTCCTGCCCTCGTGTGTTTCCTGCCTGTGTGATTACCTGCTCTGATTGGTTTCACCTGTCTGTCATTACCCTCTTCACTCCCACATGAGGAAACGAGGAAGCTTCCTTTGCTTCATCCCTCAGGTATGATGCTTGTTTAGAGATAAGAAAGATTCTCATGTTTATGTCTCACAAACATTTATGTCATCAGGTGACTCAGCTGTTCCTGTGAAGGTTAAAAATAGTAAAAATAGGAGTTCACTGACGTGAGGCGTCCATGTTTGTTCAGATAAATCATGGTTTCACCGTGAAGCATCTTTGCTCATTGCTTTTTGATGATCCATTGCATTTGAGTCAGGACAGTTTCTGACTTGTAAATACCATTAACATACAAACATAAGTTTTAACTACAACTGGGAGGGACAGCGAGGGACAGGGACGGACAGCGAGGGACAGGGACGGACAGCGAGGGACAGCGAGAGACAGATTTACAAAGAAACCCACTTTTCATTGAGTCTTTGTGAACTCAGGTCCAGGTGCAGCAGAGCGGAGCAGGTGGAGATGATGTGGATGCTGAGGTGGATGCTGCCAAACTCTCACTTAAAATGTTCAAATTCAGGTTTGACCAACACGAACCACAGTTCAACCCGTCCACTGTCCTTTTGTGTCGGATGGCTTCATGTTGGTTTCTGATAATCAGGTTTTAGTTGTGTGTGTATATGAGCCTTTACTCAGTGGAGATTTATGACTGCGACCTTCCTCGTGGCTTTTGTAAATCCGATCTGCTCCGTGTTTACGCCTCGTTTTCAGAGACGGAGAATTTTTCAGGCAGAATTAACGGCCCCTAACAGCGCGACCTCAGTAAATCCAGCAGAATGCAAAATCATCCTCTGCTAACATCAGATCTCTGTAACTAATGACAACAACTGGAGAATACACGGCTCCTCCAAACAGGGTCAAAGGTGCCTCATTTAAATAATGTTCGGCATATTTCATCCTGTAGTATTTACTAATTAGCGACTAATTCTTCTTCCTCTTGTGCGCCTGCTGCCTCCTGTATGAGCCAGGGAAGAAGCTGGTTTGAGTCTTATCACGCTGAGGCATCGACTCTTCAGAGCTTCAGAGCTGAAAGTGAACTTATTATTGGACTTACCTACAGCTATTAATTAGAGCCCTTTTCTTTAATTTGTGTAATTATTTCCCACCTGCGGCTCTTGAGTCGACCCCAGCTGTCTGTGGAGGAGGGAATCTCTGTGAATAGACTTCTGCTGCTTTGACAAGTCAAAATATCGGATGTGAGAAAAGAGCAGGTGTCACTATTAACATTAATGACTGCTCAGTTCCTTTTAGGCGACAAAATAGATCACAAACATCAGATTCTTTGTGCATTTCCTTTAAAACACCAAAAGATTAAAGCTCTCATATCGTCTCTATTCCCTCTGTCCTCCTCTTTATCCACTTTAATCTGCTGGGCCTGCTCAATCGATGTTAATGTGTTTTATGAAATGTTAACTGGCTCTTCCTGATTAAATATTGACAGAGGAGCATCATGTTTTGTGGCTCTCTGAATACATCGGTGTCACCTGAGCCTCGCACCTGTGACCCCTCACATCAGAGCGTCGGCAGAGTGAACAGTTATAATGTCAGGAACGATGTTTTCACAGCTTCACGTCTGACCGTCGATGAACACAATGATCTTTTCACGAATAAGGAACTCACCAAATATCTAAAACCAGGTTTCCTGCTATTCTCCTTTACTTCTATTCTGTCCATCATTAGAAAACTTTCAGTGCACAGAATAAACGTTTAGAGGCTTGGCCCCCTTCCAGCTGGTGGCGCCCTACAGCCTGAGCTTCCTCCTTCTTGTGGAAGCTTCTGAAAATGGAACCGTGCAGACGTTCAGCAGCTTTATCTTTTGTGTATCTGGATGAGCAGAGCTAACGTTTGAATTCCTGCTGTGAGCTGCTCCTCGGCCTCCTCCTCTGTCTGTGGTCACTCTGTGCATCGGCGGGCGAGTGAGGTTACTGTGAAGTGTAGAGAGGGAGAGCTGGTGGAGGTGAAGATGTTGAACGGCTGTTTAACATTACATCGACGGTAGATTCGGTTCAGTGACAGCGGGAGAGGCGGACAGCCAATCAGATCGCAGAAGGAACCGTCTGGGTGTTTTGGTGAAGCGGTGAATTCCACCCACATCCGCCTGAAACGCTCCAAATTCTCCTTCAGCTGGAGCTGTGCGTGCCCTCTCGCCTTTGAAGCCGCTGTGTTTCTGTGAATCCCAGCTTGTCCATTTCCAATGAGGGTCAGGTGTGAGGGAGGAGGATGAGAGGAGGGAGCAGCAGCGCTGTAATTTCTCAGCCTTCCTGAATGCATCTCAGGCTGCAGTCCAGTTTTCTTCCTCCCCGGCCGAGCGAGGTGAGGAGCGGCGGCTTTAACCCTGAGTGGGAGGACGAAGAGAGAGAGCACAGCTAATTATTTATCCATTCAGTGGCGAGATGGAGGAACATGCAGCGGCCGTGCGGGTGTTCCCCTGGCCCCTCCTCCTCAGTCACGGCCTCGAGGTCGCGGCAGTAATGAAACCCGGACTGAGTGCTTCATCTCTGAAAACCCTCCCTTCATCTGATGCTCCGCGGCCCAGCGGCTCGGCACACTCAGAGGTCAGAGGTCAAACACTGAATGTGTGAGCGCGGTGTCCCACCGAACCCATTACCCAGACTAATGCGAGTGTTTGTTTCTGCCGACCCACAGAAACAGAGCGACTCACCTCGACACCGGCTGCTCTCATTAGAACAACAGCAACAGACAACAAACACAGCCGGCCGCTCAGAGCGCCCGAGGCCAAAGGTTAGCGGACGCTGCTAACCTTCAGTCCAAGGTCCCGCCCCTCTCTCTGCCTCCTCCCTCCTCCTGTACGATGGCCACCCTTTCCTTCATTTTCAGAGGGAGCATGGACTGAAATGGCTGTTGTTATTTTCTAATTCTCTCCGTTTTAGAGAAGTTGGAAGAAGAAACTTTAAAACTAAACTTTTCTTTTCTCTGCTCCTGATCTGAACGGCCACAGTGGAAGGTGGGAGGGGGGGTGGGGGGCGGGGGGTGAGGGGGGGTCTGTCTGCAGTAAGACATTTCAGAGTGTTGCACTCGGTTGTTCACATGAAAAGTGCCAGAAACAGTTGTGTCTGTCTCACCTCTCCACCTTAAGATTCTCACACACACACACACACGATCTGGTCGGTTCATCATACGTGACACTGACCCAATGTATCTGATAAAATCTTGAGTCTGGAGAACAAAGGAACCGCAGGAGCGAGAGTTGGAATTATTTCCACTGCTTGTGAGACAAAAACAAATAAGAATGATTTTCATGTTCATGGTTTTGTTTTTTATTTGTTTATTTATTTGATATGTTTTTAATTGTGAAATCACTCTGGTGTTTAATGGATATAATGAATGGAAGCAAAGGAGACACGCAGAGATGACATGGAGACTGAAAATCCTCCATGATCCGCTCCGTCTTTCACAATAGTTTAATTCTGCTTTTCGTCCATGGCTCTGAATCACATGGAGCTAAAATGAAAATGACAAGCACATCTTGTCATCCAGTGTCTTCTTTACAGTGTGAACATGAGTGCGAACATTTCCGGAGCAAAGCTTTTTTCTCAGCCTTTAACCTTCAACAAACAGCTCTCACTTTTCGCAGGCTTTGATGTCGAGCTCTAAATGTTGTCGCGTTTTGTGAAATCACATTCCTCGGGCAGGCGTCTCTCTGCGGCGATCAGAGAACAATCTTTGCATTTCCAGCTTTCATCGACGAAAGACCTGGACACATTTCTGACTCTGTGTCTACCTGCAAACTTGTTCCTCACACAAATTCAGTCTTTTTATTTTCCCACGTGTCATTTTCAGCATAAGAACATTATGGATTGATGGTGAAACCCTGGGCGCAGTGCTCGGTGTGAGGGGTGCAGGAGCTCAGACAGTGAGCACGAAGGGCTGAAGAAGTCTGACAGAGCCCTGCAGCAGTTTGTGGTTCCACAGGGGGACAGTCCTGAACCCGCTCACACTGATCTGTCAGCGAGTGATGGTGGACGCTGGGATGCTGAACACACACTCCACAAAAAGTTGGTTAGAATTTGTAGAAACATGCCAACTGTCAAAGCAATACTCTTCTGGGGAAGTCGGGTATTTGTATCTACAGGAGAGTGAAAACAGTTTTGTTTAGAATTAAAAATTCATGTTACCTGTAAATGTGTTACTGCTTTTCTCTAATACATACCAGGTATTTCTCATGTGTTTATGCACTGCATCAAACTCCAGAGGTGGAAAGTGTCTTTCCCCAGAAGACCAACGCGACACCTCTGTGTCTTAACTCGTCTGAACCACACACGTTTATCTGTTAATCAGTTTTTAATCAACACCACGACCCAGTGAACTGCAGCCTGGGAAGTGTGAGACAGAACTGTCCACGCCGCCTGTTTTATGTCTTTACAGAGGGACGACGCCTCGATCAGAGTCAACGTGACGCTGTCTCCTTCTACAGACTCGTACCAGAGTTCAGAGATTTAATTTATCATTTTAAAAAGGGAATTTAAAACTCATGCAAATTTTATGTAGATGTAGGAAAGTGTGGAGAAAAGTTCCTTAAACAGTCTTATATTATTAAATAAATTATAAAATGAGGCTTTTACATATAAGCAACATTCAGCTGTTGCAGCTGGTTGATATGAAGCTGATTTACTCAGGAACAGTGCATCTTACATTACAAGCTGGTGATATTTAAATTCTAGTTTCTACACAGCACTTAGTATCTTCAGTTGTCAAAGAAAAATATTTCCCCCTGACATAAACGTATAATCTTTATTTATGCAGCACTTTGCAAAACACAGTGACAGGTTGCTCCACATGAGAAAAACAATATGAAAGAATTCAACTGCAATGAAATAAAATCAGGCAAATAGATCAACAGAGAATGAAACACTCAAAATTAAAAGTCTAAAAAAAGATTTTAAAAAAGCGAAATAAACACATAAAACACGCTACAACTAACAAATAAATCACATAGAGTAACATTAATAAAATCCCTGTTTAAAGAGACTGTGATATGATGTAAGTTTGTACTTCAGTCTGTAAAATCCATTTTAGTTTCAACAAACCAACCAGCTGAAGTATCAGAGCTTTCTGAGCCACATCAAGTGACAACATGAGGTTTTACAGGTTTCATAGTCAGGATCCTGAACAGAGATTAAACACAGATCATAAACTGGCTTAAAACATAACCATAATGTTGTTGGGGCGGAGGCCGGGCCGGGGGCTGAGGGGGTCAACATCTGTCAGCTGGAGGATTACTGAACCCCCTCATTCCAAATCCATAAATACTTGTGTTTGGATTATTTCTATTTATCATATTACCATTCTTACATTAATGCTGTTGTTAACCTACATATTTTACATTAACGCATCAGCTGCTGTTGTTGGTGTTTCTTCATATTATTTCTGTGAAAACTGATTTGTTGTTGTGACTCGTGATTTTGTTGTTTACGGGTAAACGGCGTCACATGTTGTTTTTGTTGTTCTTACAGGAGAACTCGGTTCGTCTGTTTGTGATGACGACAGTTTCCAGTCCTGTTCATCTCCAGCTGCTGCGTCTCCGTCCGTGTGTTTGTGTCCCCGCAGGATGAACATCAACACGTTAGCATTGTCACTGTGAGTACGTTAGCACGCTAATGTTTGCATTCAGCTCAAAGTACAGAACAGACATTACCCACAGTGCAACTGGACCACCAACTCTTCTGTGTGTGTGTGTGTGTGTGTGTGTGTGTGTGTGTGTGTGTGTGTGTGTGTGTGTGTGTGTGTGTGTGTGTGTGTGTGCGTGTGCTCAGCTCACTTCTAACTCCACACCCTCAGATTGTTTAACTTTTCAAACCCGTCGTCTTCAGACTGACGCCGGCTTAGGTGACATCACCTGAGGACATTTCACTGACCTCGCTCAGCGCTAAAGGCTTTGTGCTTCGTTTTCACATGTTCCCCTGGAAACACCTGGAATCAAAACTTTCTCAGCGCAGAGCACAACAAGTTCCCACTCACTCACTCCAGTTCAGCTCCAGAGTCCAAACTCTGGAGGACGGAGGACTGATTCTGCTTGGAGCAGCAGCGTTGTTGTGAATAACAGCTGCTCAGATCGGCACCGGTGATTATTCTTCTACACAACTGTGCCTGACTGTGCTGTGACGAAGGGATCTGAACTCCAGGGTCCACTAACAGACTGAAAAATAACAGGAGTCCAAAGACACGCCTGCTCTTCAGTCAGAACCTTTATTAGAAAATATGACGACTTTTATTGATTGAAAATGTGGCTGTTAAACTGTGCAGTAAAAACCTCCAGACGAGCTAAAGAAGCAGAAACAGTTATTAGATATTATTTATATTTCACCTCTGAGATGAAAATGTATCTTCCAAAGGGAAATAAATCATTTATCAGACACTGTTGAGACATCAGAGCCGGCGGTAAATCACCAAAGGGTCGTTTGATTTGACGACGGTCGGTCTGACCGGGCTGGCGAGTCCTCACATCTCTGAAAACACTGGCAAAAAAAAAAGCCTTTATTTGGATAAAAAGGCCACACGGTTCAAATCTAAACGTTTACTTTCTCACCTGAAAAAAATATCAAAGCATAGTGAGGTGATGCCAAAACATCACATCACATACAGCCGCGCCGTGCGGTCGATGGTAACGTCATAGTCCCAACATTTCCACTGTGAGCTTCTCATAGCAGGGATGAGTTTTTCCTGCTCAGCAGAACAATGAGTGGGATCAGCATCTCTCACATAAACTGCTTCGCTGATGTGGTGACGTTTGAAGCCTTTGAGCTCTGACAGCGTGGGAACGCAGAAGCGTGATGGTGACGGTGACAGAAATCTGACGGTGACAGAGAGCAGAAACACGAGAAAAAAACGATGAACAAAGAGGAAGAAAAACCAGTTTCCTCGTCCACACGTCGACCACGTGTGACGTGTGTGATGTGTGGGTCAGCTGGCCATTTTGAGCCACTGTAATTACATGAAAGTCATTTTATTGTTTTATATTTTCTTCTCTCCGTCTCAGTGATTGAAAGATGAAGAAGAAATAGAGAAACTCTGCGAGCAGCTGGAAAAAGACGGTTCACTCTGCAAACTGTACACTGTGGAAATTAATTGGTAATTGTGTTTATTCTGGCTCGATATGTCTGTGATGACTGTTTGAGTTAATAAAGGAAATCTATTACCGCGCTCGATCCACCCTGTTGGCTTAATGTGTCTGCGTGATTCAAACAGGGCAGAGAGTTTAAACAGAAATCTGTTCTCTCAGGTCTGTTTTCAAACAGTTTACTTTTAATTATCCACAAAATAAAGACCGTGAACGTTGTCATTTAGATTGTTACCGTTGTAATAATGATGCTCACATATTAACAGATGAGGTGCTGTGCAAACCCGATGCCAAGACGCTTCACGCTGTACGACGGAGCGCTGGGTTCTCACAGGAAACGCACAAACAGGAGGCGACGTCGAAGATTCTCACTTCAGGCCGCCACTTCTGCTTCTTGCTTCTTATTTCAGGTAAACAGGTAAACACATGAAAATCCATGTAAACGTGAATTCAGACAAATCCGAAAAAACAACTTTGAATATATGGAATCATTTGGTTTAGAGATTTGAAGGAAAGGAGAACTGTGACGTCTTTAACAGCAGAGTTTTGATGAACACCACAGGATGATATATAAATATGATGTAAGTATGGGTGAAGCTTTGAATGCAGGGAGGCCTGTGTAAAGCTACAGAGTGATACTGCGTTTATACAGTGCTTCACTCTGTCTCTGAATCTGCTTCATCAAATCTTTAATTTTTCACTTTTTCAAGGACTAAAGTAAAAGTGTCTCCGTGTCTTTGTTTTACATTCTCAGACTGAAATGTTTTTGCTAATAAGCTTGGTGGAACAAAGTGAAATGAAAGCAGAGAGGAGGCGGGAGGCAGCGAGCGGCCTTGACAAAGACGCCAAAACTTTTTGTTCTTCTCTTAATGACAGATCAGTCAGGAGACAGTTAGAGTTTGTTTTTCATCAATATTTACATGAAGAAAAGTAAAGCAGGAAACTTTATTTATGGCTCCTAAGTGGTAAAACTGACTCAAACCGAGTGAAGGGCTCTTAAAGAGTGAGTGGAAAAACAAAGCTGCAATAACCTCGCAGATTTATTTCTTTATTTCTGTATTTGGTGATTAAAATGGGAAATTCTGATCTGATATTGGCGGCAGAGGAAAAGTCAGGGGGCCTCCAAAACCATCCAGATTCGTCCTCATGAATATGTACTGAGAATTTACTGGAAATCTCAGTTTGCTTTGTACTAATGTGTTGGACAGAAAAGGCCACGTTTTAGGTTAAAGTCATATGAATCTGAGTTATTTCCTGTGATTGGAATAGTTACTGTCAGTGATGGAGATCCTCAGAGTCCAGATCCAGGATCGTCCAGAAAAACAGTGAACACGTATTTACCACAGCGTTTTCTGGGAGTTTACAGACATACATGAGGACATACATGAGGATACAGCGGCCTCTCTCCTCCACACGTTTCTCCTTCCTCCTCCTCCTCCTCCTCCTCAGACAGGAGGTGCTGGTGGAATCAAAGCACCATTGACATAACCGTTGAAGTCGAGATGAAGAGATGAAAGCAGCTCTGACCTCTCCTCCCTCCGTCACCACCTCCTTCTCTCTCTATTTCCCTCATATTCGCTCAGCTCTTCCCTCATCACACCCACACTTTTCCTCCCAGGCAAGATATCATCAGCATTTTCCTCCAAAATAAGAGTCTGCAGCCCTGCCCCGTTCAGTCACAGACGGAAAATGAAAATAATGTGTTGGTGAAGCTCCTCTGCAGAAAAAAACATTAGTGATTAGTTACGTGCTGCTGCGTCGCATCTTCAGCTATGAGCTTGTGCAGGTTAACAGACTGTGACTGAGCACAGCTTTAGTTCAGACTTAAACAATCAGTCTTTATGCTAAGCTAACCTAATCACCATCAGTGACAGATGTGTGTCAGTGAGTTATTCTACGCCAGCGTCGTATTTGCAGCATCAGTTTGTGTCAACTCTTCAGAAAAGCATCAGTTTTTGTTTTCCTGTACGTCAGGTGTGTGGCTGTGCTTTCAGTTTCCTCCGTTCTGCAGTACTTAATCTGGTGTAAAATAAAAACCCTCAGCACTTTCCACAAATGTTTATCACTAAAATGATCGTCTGGTGCTCATGATGAAGCAGGATCTTGTTAATAAAACAGCTCTGAGCTCGTTTGAAGGTATATTTTGTCACTTTAGATGCAGCTGCAGCTTCTCTGTGCTGTTATCGTCCATTATGGAGCTACAGCAGCCTGTAGGAGACTGAACATTAAAATATAAATGTGTGAGCAGACACAGGCTGAGCTCCTCTGTTCTGTCTAATGACTGTATCCTGACCTGCACTGAGGAAGACTCTCCTCCATTAGAGATGAAGATGTCCACCCTGTCTGCCTGTATTAGTTTGATTTTATTTTTTTTTACTTCACTGACAAACCAGATTAGCAGCAGGAGGCCGAACTCTGAGCAGACCTCGCTCACAGCTCTGAAGGTGTGTGTGTGTGTGTGTGTGCTGAGCTCTAACACGCTCAGCGAGTGTGTTAGAGTTGGTTCGTGTGTAGGCGGGACCTGTGTGGGTTGTGGAGCAGCGTCTCATTGGCTGCCGGCAGGTGTGTTTTCTGAGTGGCGGGTCTGTAATGAGCGCCCGTGGGAATCGGACTACAGACCTGTGCTCCGACACGGCCGCGGGCAGATAGGCCTCCATCTCCCATCATGCCCCCCTTGCACCTCATCCAGCTGTGCCTCATGCTGCATTCAAGGCATCTGGGAGGGATGGTAAAAGTCAGCTTCCTCTTTCAGCTCAGTGTTCAGAGTATAACAGTAAAACTGCTCAACTTTAGAAACACCAGACAGCAGATTTCAGCTGAGGGTCTGGATCATAAATAAATAGTACAGAAAACAAACAAACAAAAACTATTTGGGCTTGTGAAAACCTCCTTTGCTAATCACTACATGAACAGTGTGAGACTACACTGCCCAGTGACAACACTTTTCTCCTGTCAGTGTTAATAAAAAGACCTTGATTAGACTTTGGTGGCTGAGTTTACAGAGTGTGTAGCACAAACACTCCAGGTTGTTTTTTTCTAATTATGTGTTTATGTTGCCGTTGCCAGCATCTCCAGCCCTGAACTACCTGCTCTTCTTCTTTCTGTTTCACAACCTGACATGACCTGCCGGTGTCAGTTAACGCTGTCAACATGTCAGTTGTTTAGTCTGTCAGGAATTAAAGTGGATGTTGTTCTTTGCGCTGCAGAACTTCTTCAGGTGGAGGTCAGGGTGGATGAGTGGGCCATAAAAATGTGGTGACTCTGCTGTTTGTTTCCTGTTTCCTGCCACGAGTCGACGCGATCACGACCACAGTCCATCTCTGACTTTAACCTGCAGCAACTGATTTTTTGTGGCTGAAACTGGGACCAATTTCTCAAACCATTAGGTTTCAAACCTCAGATAAAACCTCCCGGTGGCATAAAGTGTACATTGCATTTCCAAAACTCTGCAGGTTCAAGAGCAAAATGATTTCATGGCGGGAGGAACAACAAGGGCAACATGAAATCTGCACTGAATGAAGAAACACCACAGATCGTATTTTCTAATGTGATGGTTATTGATCTGCAGTGAATACAGTTCATTCCCAGATGACTATAGGGCGAGGGCTGAAATAATTTCATTTGGTGCGGTTAAATACATCAGTGTGGTACATCATTCCTGTGAAGGTAAAGCAGAAAATGAGCTTTCTCTATAAAAAGGAATACAGTTCATGTGGAATCAGGGATTCTCCAGAGGATCCTGGCTGAGCAGAAATAAAATACGTCTGGAGAGCTCTCGGTTATTGACGAGTGTTCAGGTCGTGACATTTTTCAGTTACTGTTCATTAATTTATTCAAATTAAATTGAGCATGAATAACAGTTCCTTCACATTCAGTCACAGAGGAAGATGTCCTCAGTACAGACAGACCAACGCCGTGTAAATATTCATTTAATTAAAAGTCAGCATTATGAGCTATGGCTACGTTAGCTTAAACAACACAACGTTAGCCTCTGTGAAAATCGTGTGTGAAGTACGGCTACGATAGACAGCAGCTGTCGCAGGTAGCAAACGGTAGCGGTACCACTTCAGGACTAATATAAAGTTAACAACTGAAACTCACACACTCTGAATTGTGTGTAGAGTTTGTTCAGTGGACGATCTGCCTCAAACACAACGACTCCCAGAGAGGTTTTTAACTTTTTTAAGTCGTGACCTGTTGCTGCACCGACAGTTGCTCCTGCCGCCCCACGTGTTGTTGTTATTGTCACTGTGTCTGCCGTATTTCTTCTTCTTCTTCCCCGAGAGTCTGACGTCAGACCGGAACATCTGTACTGTTATGATGATGTCCTCCTCTGTCCTGGAACAATCACATTTCATGACATAACAGTTTGAAACATTTTCAATACAAGATAGATAGATAGATAGATAGATAGATAGATAGATAGATAGATAGATAGATAGAAAGGAATGGTGGATGAAGCCTTCTTGAATAATTAGAAATAATAATTAATGGTAATCAGCCCTCTGTTGGTGGTTGACCTCCCCACAACACACAAACACAATAACAGAAGATGCTAAATAGCTCTGTGTGTGTGTTTGTGTGTTTCATTTCATTTGAGACGAGCACAGGGGCTCTGAAGCTGGCAGCACATTACTGTGTGTGTGTGTGTGTGTGTGTTGCATTAATGAGAAAGGATGATGACACACGCACAATAAATGGCTCACTAAATGCTCAAGGGTGTGTGTGTTAGTTTTACTGTGTGTGTATGTTGAAGAGAGTGGGATTGTGTGTGTGTGTGTGTGTGTGTGTGCGTGTGTGTGTATGCTTCATGTTGGAGGCGGAGCTGCCAGATTGATTGGCAATATTTTCCAGTGGGTGCCATGGCAACAGATGCTCAGGAGTGAGAGAGGGAGTACATCCACACTGAGCCGTTTTAAATTTGAAAACACATCTCTTCCTCTCTTCTCTTCCTCTGCTCAAACCGTTGTTTCAACTTCAGCTGACGCTTTTTGAACAGGAGAAGTCTGTAAACACACGTCTGCACAGGAAGTGATGTCACTGTAATAAAATAACGTCCTGTAACCTCAGTCATGTAACTGGACTAAATATATTCCAGCTGTTTTCACAGATGTGTATGGACACACAGTGACCACTGCATCAGTGACAGATCAGCTCTGCCTCGCTCGACTTTTTCAGTTTTTGTTGACTCTGTCATAAAAGTGTTAATTCAAATTTGTGTTTTAGCTCTGAGGTCATTGTAAGGTTGGCTGAGCTGTGAAGGATCAAAGGGCGGAGCCATTAATCTGTTCAACAGTCCAAGTTTTTTTTTTTTTTAATTTTCATATTTTTCTTCTTTTGTTCAAAACAAGAAAATCAAAATCGAAAAAAAAGAAAAATAACTGGGAACTTCAACCTGAAGATAAGAAAAAAAAAAGAATGGGATTTATCCACCAACCAATAGAAAACTATTCTAAGTTAACAGTGGAACATTACTAAACATGTTAAAAGAGTAAACATGATCTCAAACTGCCTGCAATCAACATGTCCTCCAAACATCTCCCAAACCCCCCCTCACCTGGGCCACACTTGGCGCATTCCCCCAGGAAGTTGACCATAAAAGGAGTCCAAACAGGAAGAGACTGGTTTGGAACTTCCTGAGTCCAAAGCAGAGGACAGCTGAGAACAGAGGAGAGGACAGGTGAGAGACACAAAACATGATCAAATCAAGATGTTAAAGTGCTCAACATTACATCTGTGTGACTGTGGCAGCAACGCACAACAACACAACACGACTACAGTGAACAGGTTTCAACCCTTAACCTTTCACCTGCAGGCTGCTTGTTACAGAGGGTGGGGTGTGTGGGTGTGTGTGTGTGTGGGGGGGGGGGTCTCTCTGTGGTAGTACTGAACTGCAGTTGTGTTTCTAATTTTCTGCCCCCTTCATGTTTGGAGGACAACACCTCTCAGTATAATGTAGTCTTGTACAAAACCAACTTTAACTGACAAACCATCAAACATTTCTGACATTTGAAGATTTGTGACGACAGGATTTGTGGTTTAATAATACACGTATGAATGTGCGTGTCTGTGGTATGAAATAATGATCGGGTGGGTTTCATCTATAATAAAACGCCAGCACATGTTTGGGGTTTTTTTAGGCTGAAGTGTTTTTAGACTCAATTTTTATTTTTAATTTGTCGACTTTCAGGCCAAGCGCTGGCAGCATGGAGAAGGATTTGAAAGAGCAGACCTTCATCACGTAAGGTAATTAAAGTTTTCTTTTTTTGGGAGGTTGGCGGTGTGTTCTGTACATATATAAAAAAATGTGCTCATGCAAATAAAGCATAAATAAATAAACAGAAATCCATATGGAACAAACTGTGCAAAAGTTTTAGGGTCTAAAACTGAGGATGGTTTCAAAAATAATCCCGTGAATAGTTTTATTTTATCACTGAGCTGATGCCAGACCATCTGTTGCAGGACTCCCTGTTCCTCTTGTATCTGAAGGTGATAGAGAAAGCAACAGAACATGAGCTCCTACTGCAGCAAATCATTTAACTGCTTTTACATCAAGTTCAGTGGCAGGTTTTATATTAAATTAAACTTAAAGAAACTTAAGTCTTAGAAACCCGTCACTAAACTAAAATTGCTGGGAAGCTAACCGGTTACAGCAACAGTTTACTCTGATGGAATCTCAGAGCTAGACCAGGACGAAAACTAAAAAGGACAGAAAAAGAGAGACGATAAGAGGAGGAAAGAAACAAGATTAAGAAGGATTAACCACAGAACCGTGCTGAGGGGTAGAAACTTCTATTACAGCCACGTACAAAAACACACGGCCAAACAGCTAACAGCTAACAGCAGAGCTCTGTGTGTAAAGAAAGTGGAGAACACAGAAGTAATTTCTCTCAGTTGGAAAAATGGACCCAAAACAACTACAACCAGATGGATGGAGTCTGATAGATAGTCTGGTGATCCACTACCCAGAGGACATGACCAGTGAAGCAGGGAGGAGGAAGTACAGAAGCAAGCTGCTCAGAGACCAGCCTGAGACACTCAGAGCAGACTTTAAAAGGCAAGGTGACGGAGCAGTAATAACAGACCTGCTGTTCTTTACCGAGCACAAGCTTGGCTTCGACTCTCCGTGAGCACAATAAGGACATGAGATCCGTCCGACAGCTATCCGCAGATACTCGACCAAAATTCAATACCAATCTCCACAGCACAGGCACGGTGATGGGTCAGAGGTCGCAGACAAAACTGGAAGAGTTTGAAAGAGACTTCAGGAGACTGAAAACTCTGATGGGTCACTCTGTGCCGACTCACACGCCCAGCCCTCAGCTGCCCGAGCTACACTTCCATCAGATTCAACCGCTTCACCAGCGTTCAGGAGAGTCGAGGTGAGGACTCATCAAATATCAGGTCGAACTAGGACACATCCAGTATCACGATCACCTGGGGCGCAGTGCTTCAGGTGACTTTGTTCTGGCCGTGAATGCTGTGAAACAAGAAGCGTGTAAACCAGCACTGATCTTCGACCAGTGATCAGAGCAAACCAAATAATTCAGGAAACAGATGATGTCCATCAGGAACTAACACTCCTGCCTGGCTCTGTCTGCACGTGTTGATGTGTATATTTTTTCATGGGATAATCATCCGTGAACATATTTTATTAAGGAATCAGATAAAAACAGGAGTCTGTGAATTATAATGTAACCAAACTCGGGCTGAACCTCCTCACAGGACACGTTAGAAATGTCCCCGGCTGATTTCCGTCCATCCGTCACTCATGAAACTCAGCCCGGCAGTTCTTTTGTGGGGGTGAAGCACAGCTGTACATCAAATTCCCTGCACTTCACCCGTGTTTGGCCGGTGCAGTTGTCATTTTTACACTGGCCTTGCTTTTCAGCGTAGTAAGGCCACTGTCTGTCTTCCTGATGCTCATTATTCCTGTCTTCCACTCTTATACCGTCGCTGCTGCTCTCCCTGTGCTCCCGTCCTCAGGAACAGGCAGAGCTTTGCCTCTCACCTTACCATAAAACAGAGAAACATCAACCTCAGAAAGATTTCTGTGTAAACTGACAGATCCTTCATTTTAATCTAATTATTATTATTATTATTATTATTATTATTATTATTATTATTATTATTATTATTATTATTATGCACAGAGTTAAATAGTTCTTTCTGCCTGTAGTTGTATGTTTCAGCTCGTTTTCATGCTGCAGAGGGAAGTTGAGGCTGATCAGAACATCTAAAGCTTTTGCATAATATTGTTTAATCAGTAGTTCTTTTTGTATTGATCTTTCGATTCCGATTTTGGAATCGGGACTGTTCCGGACTGTTCCGGACGGTTCTGGCTGTGTCCAACTGTGAACAGAAACAGCCCCACACACACACACACACACACCTCACGCCGTGATGCTTCACGCTGCGTGGAGGTGAGAAAACAGTCACGGATTGAACTTTTCTGTCTAGCTCTTTTATTTTTTTCATTCTTTACACAACTATTTGTGTCGCGTTTTGTGTGAACTGAGTCCAACACTATGAGCGTCTGAAGGAGAGACTGTCTGAAAGCGACTGCAACATGTTGCTGTCGCTGTGATGAAAAAAGAAATCTGCTCAGTTTCTCATCATCAGAGAATCTTCTTTTTTTTTTTTTAAATAAAATTCTTTAAAATTCTTCTCAAGTTAGAAGATGATATTTTTCTTGTTAGAATGATGAGCTGCTGTGTTGTTGGGCTGCATCTTACCATATTTTCATTTATGTAGCAAACTGAATAACCTGAGTGTTTCTGATATAACCCTGACGTTTTAGAACATTTGTGTTAATGGCGTCAGTTCTGTGAAATAATGAGAAAGTTCTGTGACATGAGAAGATAAAAGTATTTATTTGTATGAGAAAATTTCATTTGTTATATTATAAATATTTTATATTAACATGAAAAATATTTTGATATAATGTGAAAAAGAATGAGAAAGAAACTGAATGAATATTTTTTCGTCAGCGTAGAAAACGTTTCATCATCCCCACATTTAAACACTGACACATCTCGTCTGTGTGTCGATGAGAACGGCCTTTAATTATATACACACTTTAATTGTACATGCTATAAACACACAGAAAACACTGGACAAGTCACCTGACAGACCTCAGGTCAGCCCTCATGGTTACACCTGCCTCTGTTTCCGTGACACCGGTCAGATGCAGCGACCGCAGCCACGCCCATCGCCACCTCACTGTTGTCTTTTCTCTCGTCTGATTGGCTGACTCTCCGCCCTGCTAATTAAGCCACTCTGACTGCTCTCTACACAGCACACTTAAAAGCACCTTTTAAACGCACAACACCGGAACAACCACCATCGCCATGGTTACTGTGAATGAACAGCGTTGTTCCCTTTCAGACACAGCTCGGTTTTTGGTGCTGGGTTCACCTGTGACCGCACCACACGGCAACAAACCGCCCTGTCGCTGCGCTGCTGGCTGGAAGTGATGGCTTAGATATATTAGATAGAGATATAAAGATATTATTATAGTCTGAGTTCTGTAAAAACCGGATGAAGAACAAACATTAGCGATCAGATGGAAGTTGTAACTGTTGGTTGGTTTGGGTGCTGATGGTTTAATAGGGTTTAGGTTCAGTCCAAACACGGTAAACACTGCTGGCGTCTGGGACTCAAAGAGCGGACGTCCAGACAAGTCAAACACGAGAGAAGAGAAAGACATGAGTGAGAAATAAAGCAATCAGAGGGAAACAGCTGTTTGCAAAATTCTTCAAATGAGTGAGCACAGCTTGACAGCACTGTCTTACAATGGTTTCACATTGTAGATTAATACAGACCAAACCTGTCCAGCGAACACTCTCCCTTTCCCTTCAGTTTAATAAAAAGCCACAGAGTGAATCAGTGGTTTGTCATATCAGTGATGCTCTGAGGCGAGTTGAGCTTATCGAGGGACCAGAAGAACTTTCTGTAACACATTTACACAAAAGGGACATTAACACTAACAGGAAGAGGAAACACAGCTCGCACTGTAAAGTGTGATCCCAGTGAGTGCGTTGTCTTTTATTATTAAACACAGTAGCAACAAACACAAAAGTAATGGGTGGAGATTTCTCATTATCCACCTCTGAGCAGGATTAAGTGTTAGCTCCAGCAAGTACAGGATGGTCCTGTGTAGTTTATGCACAGAACCTGGTGAAGAAAAAGGCAGATTGTAAGGAAGACAACTCGCTGTCAGTGTGTGTCTGGCTGTTTAATGGATTGTTGAACTGTCTGACGTCGGTTTAAAGTTGAAAGATTTGACTTTAGGTGGAAAATTGATCACATCATTACACTTATAAAAAAGCAGTGTGTGCAGAGTCTTTGCATGATTGTGTGAGTCTGAAAAATAAAACTAATCAAATTTCATGCAGTTAGGTTTTAAAATTTTAATTCCATATTGGCAAATGCAAGACTTTTTTTTTTTCTGGAAATTAGGTTTGAAAAAGTTGGCAGAGGAGGACGTAAATTAATGACGGGAGAAAACAAGTTCAAAGTGTCTCCCGACGTCTTCACTGCAGAAATGAACCAGGGAGAAAATCTGTCAAACAGCCAAGAATTACAGCTGTCACAGATGATGAGCTCAGAAAGACTGAAGGCTGGAAAATACTGAGTGTCAGAGGAAACGATTCTGACGCTCCAGCGCTCTGACAGGAGACAGTGTGAGTCTGTGACTAATAAACAAGATACACTAATGTGGATTTTACGTGTTGCCATATTTCATGTTTCACTTCTGCCAGAGAAAAGGCTTCAGTGACGAGGACTCTCCTCTCCCCTCCTTAGAATAATGTGATCCCCGTGTCAGAGTATTAACGTCACTCGTGTGAGGGGGGCAGCAGCGCCTTTGACCTGCTGCTTTGGGACACACACAGGTCATTTCTGTCCACCTGTAGATCAAACCTTGTGCAGTTTGTTTTTTAATGCCAGAAGCTGAAAATGCGAGGATGAGTGCTGCATACAAATTCACCTCTAAAAAGCTTTTTTACTGGTTTAGCAGCAAGTTCCTCGATGTTTAAACGCCGAAAATGTCCACATATAAACCATCGTGACATTGTGGGAATGAGTTTTCGGAACCCTTGCTGCGTGTGCAGTCTCACTTGTTAGTAAAGAGGAAAAGTGGGCCCACTGAGACATGGACAGGGTCCGATTTTTATGCTACGCCCCAGAAAATAAGCAAATAGAAAAGCTGATAATGGACTGCAGCACTTTGATGTATGATTCTGAACTAGAAAATAAGTAAAACAACAACAACAAAACAAATTACAACAGACCAACAGGAGTCCCGTCTGACTGCCCAGCTCTGCTGCTGTCACTGCTCTTCCTCTTCTCTCCATCTTTTCCTTTCTTCCTCCTCCCTTTGTGCTGCAGGTCATCCGGCTAACGGGTTAATTAGCTGAATGAAGTACTCAGCGGAGGAAATGTCAGGATGACTGGCTGTGGTTTGACTTCCTGGATGGGAGGTTAAAGGTCAATGGTGGGTATACTGAACCTTTTCCCCCCTCACCTTTATCTAAATGTCACACAGGAACCATTAGCGAGGGCTCCACCGGGGGACGCGTCGTGTGGCAGACTGAAGGCGTCTTTGCCATCGCCGATGGACCCAGTGATCCCTGAGATGCTCCTGAACACTCAACCAGCGACAAAACCTCTGAGGTTCACCGGGACGCAAAGAGGAGTCTGCACTTCCTGTTTCCGTTGGACCTGCAGGATGCTGAGGTGTTCAGGACTTCTGGAAAAAGAGGTACATTTCAGCTTTCTATGGGAAAACCCGTCCTGCTCAGCCTCCAGGTGGTAAACTCTTATTCATGCTCCCGAGGGGATGATTCCTAATGGTTTTAGTGACCCCTGACCTTTCCTCTAGCACTGTTGTTAGGCCAGATTTTTCCACTCAGAATAAAGGAGGTGAAGCTAAACTATTCTTGGTCAGTTTTTGTGCCACAATGTGCACAGTTTCACCGCAGTGAATAGGACAGAGTGTCAGAGTTGGGACGAGCTTAATAATGTCAAATAATCAAGTCAGGATGGCGTCAAAGGGAAAACGAAACCTGGATCAGACTGTGTGGTGGATGCTGCACTGACTGTTGGGAAAAAGGGTTTGATTCTTGATGCAAATTTTAGATTAAGCTCTGGATAAGGCAAGGCGTCCTGCACGCTTTCAAGGTTTCAATACACTTTCTTCATGTTGCCAAACCTTCAGATGTGTGTGTGTTTGATTACTTTGGGATTTAGCGAGTCGGTTGTTTTGTAGTCGAAACGTGCTGTGGCCTTAAAGAGTGACTGAGCTCCAGGCTGAGAGCGTTTCACACTCCTCTCTGAAGTTTTTATCCTCTCCTCTGTTGAACCCGTAACCACGCCCAACTGTGATGTCACGGTGTACTGGCACCTCCCTGGTGTACACTTCTACGTCACTTCAGAGAGGAGAGAGGGATGTGGACACGTAGGTTCCGAACACAAAGCACGTTTTCGTGTAAATCCGACGCCTGGAGTGAAGCTTTTGTCTGTGATTACTCTTTTCAAACTTTCCTGTAAACCAGACGTTCCAGCGCATAAACTGATAGTGTTTATAATTACTTACTATTATTTTAAAACCCCATTAATGCTCTGTTATAACTGCTTCTTTTTCTGGAGCCTGTGGAAAAAAAGCTACACATGTAGACATACAACACATGATCCACAATATTAAGTTCAATCAACACCCCACTGCTGCCATCGACATCGCGTTCACTTCAACTACAGGGGAAAGAATAAGGCTAATTGCTGCTGCTCGTACGTTTACTGCGTTGTTATAATGTGACTCATTAGGAGCCTTTTTCAGCTGTTTATTCACTACAAATGTTGTTTGGTGCTTTTATAGCAGAGAACAGATTATTCCATTGAGGTCACACAAAAAAAATAATAAATAAATTAATAAATTAGGCAGTGTTAAATTAATCTTTAATGTTGCCATGGAGTCAGTCAGTTAGTTTTTTTTTTCTTTTTTTGGGTTACACTTAATCAGTGCTTTATTTTTTTCCACCTAATACTGTTTAGATTTCAGTGAATGTACACCGTGAAAAGTGGTTCTGCATTAGCTGTAAACCCAGTGGCTACAAATCAAAAGGTCTGTGTGTTTTTTAAAACACGACTTCTGAGCAGATTTGTAGAAGTTTATCTTCGATGGATGTCAGCGACGCTGTGCAGACCGTGGTTTTTCTGGAAAGAGGATGGCGTGCTAAGATTTGACTGAGTCATGACTGAAAATAACTGGTGTAAATTTTGGTGCAGATAGTGCTGATTGGACTCACTGCATCAAACAATGATCACACGTGTCCACATGGATTCAGACTGAGCACAAAGCAAGTTCAAATAAGCTTTTGTCTGTGATTACTCTTTTCAAACGTTCCTGGAAACCAGAAGCTCCAGCACATAAACTGATAGTGTTTATAATTACTTAATAATATTTTAAAATCCCATTAATGCACTATTGTAACCGCTTCTTTTTCCTGGAGGAAACTACTCGAGTGCACATGTAGACATACAACACACAATCCACAACATTAAGTTCAATCAACACCCCACTGCTGCCAACCACATCACATTCACTTCAACTACAGGGGGAAGAATAACGCTGATTGCTGCTGCTCATAAGTTTAGTGCGTCGTTATAATGTGACTCATTAGGAGCCTTTTTCAGCTGCTTTTTTCCCAACTAATGTTGTTTGGTGCTTTTATAACAGAGAAGAGATTATTCCATTGAGTTACGGAGCTTTACGTGCCTGGTTGCTTGGAAACATACAGAGAGAATTAGATTTTATTTATGCACAAATAGTGACAAAGACTGGAGAGAAAAAAATGGCAGGTCAGTTTAAAATATCACTGTACTACAGGGCCAAAAGTATGTGGACAGCCAGAGATGGCACCCATATGTGACAGTGTAACGTGACGGTGTGACAATGCTAGCATGCTGATGTTAAACTGGTGTGATTGTGTGTTAGCATGCTAACATTTACTAATCATTGTTAAACACAGAGTCCATCTGAGGCTGATGGAAGTGTCGTTAGTTTTTGTTGACCTGATGATGGTGCTGGATTAAAAAAAAAATCACACGAATGTCTGAATCTAATTTCCTTGCAGTCCATCCAGTGTTGAGATATTTTAGTCTGAGCTAAAGTGATGCACTGACTGACCAACCGACCAGCGGATGCACAGACATGGCGGTCCGCCCATACGTTTAAAAACACAACCACAGCTATCTCACAGCCCTCACTGTTATCAACTACAGCAGAGATTCATTATTTATGCTCCACACCGTGTGTGTGTGTGTGTGTGTGTGTGTGTGTGCAAACTGTTTGTCACTCTTTCACAATGCAAATACTTCATTAATTTAATTAATTATTCATTAGTTGTCACAGCTTTGGTCTTTTTTTTTCATTTAATTGTTCTTCTCCTGTTACTCTGAACTAAAAGCTGTGATTCATTTTCGCTGCATATATGTTTTATTTATACGTTTCCACTGTAGCCACAGTGTGTGATGCTCCTCCTGCTCGGCTCTTATGCCTCCCCGTTACTGTTTGTTGTTACCACGCACCGATTTCCCCTCAGGGATCAATAAAGTTTCATCTGATCTTATCGATAGATGTTTACTGTCGGTGTCTAATTAATTTAGCTCGTTAGCAGCAGGTAGCCGCCACAGATTACAGATTACAGTCTATTCATCAAAGTGGGATGAGTCCGCTGAATGTAAAGCAGCTACCTGCTGAAGGAAATCGCTGTAGATGTGAACAATGCCTGTAACCATGGTAACTGTATAGAAAGCCACAGCCTCAGAATGCTTCAAATAAATTTAAAAAAAAAATGCGTGATGGAAATTAAACTAAACTGTCTTCAGGTGTTGGTGATTAAACGTTGATTTGATTGAATTAAAACCAAATGACTAAAGTTTGACAAAGACTAAACCAGAATCAGGAGCCAGAACAAAGAAAGTCAGTGTGAACACGAAGTGAACCAAGCTGCAGACACTGCAGTTCAGATTTAATGAAATATAATGAAATTACATCCTGGGCTGTTTCCAGATCACAGTTTTTTAAACTCTGGTCCAGTTCCGTTCATGAAATAGTCAAAAACAGCACATCTGATCAGATCTGGAGAACCTGCTGTATCAGTCACTGGTCTTGCTGTGTGTCAATAAACTCCAGCACTCTGGCACCGACAGTGAGTTAAGACAAAGCAGTCGCAGGGTTGTCAATACGTTTTAGTCTCTGTCTGTTTCCTGAGTTTGTTTTTCTTTGTCGTCTTCCTGAAGACACGTCGCAGCAGTTTCGTCTCCAGAGGAGTTCAAAGCTCTGTGGTCGACTTCGTTTCCCAGCATCCCTCTCAGTAATTAACCCTCCGGCCTGTGTGGACCCTGACTGATCAGCTATAATATCCTTATCAATATTCTCTGTCTGTCCTGTGCAGCTCTGCTGCTCTCACACTCATAATCATAGTTATGAAGTTGGCTCAGAGTTAAAAGTTCACTTTGTTCTCAGGGAGTTTTAATGTTCATTATTTTAACATTATTTACAGTTTGAAATTGTCAGAGGAATCTGAGAATCATCTACAGCTATGCACTGCTCAATCACATGTTTTTACCATCATTTACACACTGAATGTGTCAGTGATGCTGGAGTTTAAATGATTAGCTGATCAATAAATTGGTTGATCATCAGCCAAGATGTTTTCAAGCAGAAAGTCTTTGGTTAAAACCAGTTACCAGTTTTAATGTTGTGGCTGATCAGTGTGTGTTGTTTTCATGTTTCATGTGTAAATATAAATTAGTGAATCCCTCTTTAATACTGACGATCAGAGGCCAGTGATTCATTACGGTTTCTATTAAAACTAAATGAAGCACCAGACTTGTCACTTAAAAACTGAATGAGAGACATGAAACACAAAAACAGAAAAACAAACGAGAGTGAATAGTGTTTGTCTGGAAAAAAAACCAAACTATTTTTATTTATCTTCTCATATTAGCTGCCATTTGAAATGTGCCGGAGCTCAGGAAATCTAACAGGAGCTGTGGAAAGCTGTCATACCTGCTGAACGACAGTCCGGAAGCAGCATGTGAGCAGGAAAGACAAAGACAGCCCCTAACTGTTTAGGAAATTATCGTAATATAAATACAGGAGTCATTATAATCCCACAGTCCTCCAGAGACAATCAACATTAATCATAAAACAAAGGGAAACTGTGTTGTAGAAAATGTCTGCTTCATTGATTTAACACAAAAAAACAAAGGTACAAGCCTTAACTTCATGAAAGAAGTCAACTACAACTCCCAGAGAGCATTGCTGCATGAAACATCCAATCAGAGTTTCGACAAAGTTAGTGTATTAATCTAAGTGGTCCAAAGTGAAGGTGTCAAGGGGGCTGAAAGGAGCTGATAAGACTATTAATTATTGAAATGAATTATTGAATTATTAATTTGAGGGAATGAATGAACCAAAGTAAGGTAAAAAGTAAAAGTCCCAAATGAGGAATTCAGGGAATGATTTGTAATTTCAGTGCACAAATGACTCATTTGAAGAAACGATGATTAAAAATTTTCCCTGTGACACTCACAAAGTGAAAGGACAGATGTGACCTTTCCTGCTTATCCCGGTTCTCCGGTTCGAGGCGAGCAGCGTGTGGACACCTGAACCTCGCCGTCACGTGTCCGAGCTGAACGTGTGATTGAAAACCCGTGTCCGTGAACATCGTGCTCTGACAGCCTCCGCTCCTCTGGTTTATTTCCACCAGATGTTGAACCTCCTGCGGGGATCTGACCCCATTCAAACACGGGGAAATCAGTGAGGTCCAACACTGATGAGGCCAATTTATATTATTATATTCCAATTTATATTAGTATCCCTGGGAGTAATTGTCCACGTTGGACAATTTTGCTTCTCGTAATTTATGTCCAACGCCAGCGCAGTAGTAGTGTGTTGTAATGTAGGGAGGTGTAATGTAAGGTTGTAGGTCGGTGTGGTGGATGCATGTTTTAACTGAGCTACAGAACGTTAGCTTGTCTCAGTCGAGCTGAGTTTAGCTGATACTGACACGCTCGGCATCAACATTTCAGCCAAAAACCTAAATGAAAAACATTTTCTTCGTGATGTTGGTAGAAAATGTTAAATTAGCTGTAAAAAATTGTTTTGCTGTTGCAGATTAGTTGTATACAAACATAATTTCTAAGAGTCAGGGTTGTTTGTTTTCTACCACTAATGAAGCGTCAGCTTCAGCCCGACCAGCTTCCTGTTTAAAAACGGTCTCGGTCCACTGAGCAGCCGTGCAGGAGTCAACACAAGAGTTTGACTGACAGACTGAGTTTGAACTGAACCAAACAGGTTTGGTATGAAAGCAACTCTACTGTTGTTTGCTTCATGGTGTTTTATTTTAGATCCGAAAGTAGTTTTGTGTTGATGTTTCAAGACGTCGCCTTAAGTTAAACACATTATAGGTAAATGCTCAGAGCCCCAGCAGCCAGGACCCTGTAAAATTTAGATTCATAAAAAAATATGTGTTATGCAGGTGATTTGAACTGAAACAGGAGCTGAGACATGTGCGTATATTATTGAAAACATTTTGTGTAGCAGGCATGTTTATCAAACACAGCAACCACCCATGAGGGGTGCGCTGGAGTGGAAAACAAAATCACCTTTGTCTATCAGACAGTGTCCCTACAGTCTGAATGTCTTCCATCTCTATCCAGGGAAAAACGACTGAGCTTACTGTCACAGTTTCCATAATGCTGTGTGAGTGAAACGGACAAAAGAAAAATGAAACTGCTAAAAAAGTCTGAAAGGAGACATGTTGTCTTGAACCTGTAACATCATTCATTAAGAAAAGAAACTCAGGCCAGAAACTGTGTGAGTTAAACAGCGAGCGGCCGTACTCTGAAGAGAATGTGAGGGAAGGTGGACAGTGACGTCCACAGTGACAGAGGAGGACCGTGTTAGTGCGTGGCCTTTGATCCATTGACATCCCATCATGCTCTGTGACGTGTAAAATGCTGACAGTTGTGGAACTAATTTTCACTAACTTCACTTTGAAATGTTCCTGCTGTCAAACAGAAGTGGGAACCACATGGTAACATGATACCACAGTAACACACAGTGCTGCAGAGTCATGTGTGTGTGTGTGTGTGTGTGTGTGTGTGTGTGTGTGTGTGTGTGTGTGTGTGTGTGTGTGAGTGTGTTTTCTAGTAGATTATTTCTTATGGAAAGAATCAGACATATACAGCAAAACTTAATGCATGACGTGCTTTCAGGATTCGGTAAACAGCTGAGATTATAATGTGATGGCTAGGCCTTCACACCACTTTACACTGCAAAATAATCTGCTTATAAAGTCATTTTCCCCCTTAAAGTCTCCTATCCTTGAAGCCAGAACATGTTTCAGGTATTTTCTAAAATCAAGTTTCATGCTCTGCCCTTTCTTTATTTATGCTCATCATTAATGAAAACCTCTTAAATAATAAAAATAAAAAATACAGATTGAAATATTCATAATACATTGGCATTTTTTTCACTTGAGCCTTTTTTTTTTTTTTTGGACTCAGTAAAAGGCAGAAAACACTTGACAGGAGGGAGATTTTTTTTTTTCAGTGTAACAGTGATGTGTGTCCTAATAAAAGCAAAAGATAAAGTGAATTTTAAAGAATGCATTTTTAATTCTTTTTGAACGATGCATTTGGATTAGCCCACTAAGCAGATGCACTGAAACTGAAGCAGCCATATGCAAAAACATAATCCATACGTGTTGTGTGTAATATCACCTTACAGTAAGCTGCTTTGGAGAACAGCCTCCATCCACCTCATGCTGCGTTTTGTTCACATAACAGGCGCTTCTGTAATAACAGGCCGTAAAGTCCAATAAATATCACCACAGTTTCCACTATAGACTCCATTTTGTTTTGTCTCCCGTGCTGTCTCTGCTCCACGGTGGCGGGAAAAGCCCGTGCTCTGACGGAGACCGGGGCTCTGCCTCGCTCACGTGCCGACTGTCGCCTGTAGGTGGCGCTCAGAGCGCGAGGGAGAGCCGCTTCAAGCCGCTCTGTGGCAGGACGGAGCTGGGGGGGAGAGAGAGAGAGAGAGAGGCAGAGAGACATAGGGATGTAATTACAGAGAGCGAGGGATGACAGAAAGAAGCATCGGGGCATTTATTTACTGTACATGGGTGGAAGTGGAGAGAGAGAGCTGTTGGAATCGGAGAGTATGGCGCAGAAACATCCTCTCACACGGAGACTGCGAGCGCTTTCTCTGCTCTCATGATTGATTTTAGGTGATGGAGGCTCGGACCTGTGGCTCTGAGTTGACTCTGCCGCATACAGTCACACTTTAACCGGCATTAAAGAGAAAAAAAAACCCGGCTCCGGTTGTCTCCAAACGGCAGAGAGGAGAAGTCACTTCTCAGTAAAATGACAGAAAATGTTGGGAAATCCGCTGAGAGTTAGCTGTTGGGGTGGATGCCGCTCCGCCTCCCCGGTATACAGAGTATAGAGAGTGTATAGGGAGGGTGGGGGGAGGAGGGGGAGAGAGCTTGGTAGAGACCGAGAGAGAGAGAGAGGGAGAGAGAGAGAGGGGGAAGCGCGAGCGCAGTCGTTTGGATTCACTCCACTTTCTCAGCACACACGGTGCAGCCGCGCTGGACCGGGAGGCGGACAGAGTTTGTGGCGGCACAGTGGTTACCGCGCGTCGGGTTGGAAACTAACCGGACGACCGCTGCTGGCAACTCCCGGACCTACCGGACCTAGTGTTTCTTACCTGGGTGACTTTTAACCGTTTTTTTTTTTTTTAATTTCCTTTTTTTTTTCTTTCCTCCCCCGCCCCGGTTCTCCGTCCGCTTACACCACGACCACATCCACAACCAACCTCCACCCCACTGCCTCCCCAAGCGTGCCATCAGCGGAGGATGCTGCTGCTGCTGACGGTACAAACTGCCCGGTGCTGACGCTCACACCTTCACGGAGTAGCAGTGAGTGAGTGACCCCCTGTCCAGACGGGTCTTCCCCCGGCTGGGCTGTAGCTCCAGCCGTTACCGAGAGGAAGGACCGGCCGGTCGACGCGCAGCGCTGGTCACGACAGTAAAAGTGGACAGAAATTGTGAGAGGAATTGGATGAATAATTGCCCCCGCCTGTCCGGCTGGATTGCTTGATTTGCTTTAAGGTCTTTTTTCGACGTTGTGGATTGTTAATTTCGGGGCTTTTTTTTCCCCCCCGTCTGGGCACCGAGAAGGAGCGGAGCCTGTAGCCGGGCTGGAGCGCTCAGAGCTGGGGAACCGCGCGGCTGTCACCCGGTCCAGGTAGGAACTTCTCTCCACGGAACCGGTCTGAATCTGATTTCTAGATGTTTATGTAAGAACATTCCTGCTAAATGCTCGAGATATTTTCATCTAAATCCTCCTGTCAGCGTGGGGACGCTTTACGCACGAGAACAGAAAGAGTATATTCACTTTATTTTCAATCTCGCCTGGAGATGAGCACTTGTGCCTTAATTAAAAAACGCACACACTCGATGGAGGATAAATCTCCGAAGGCACCCATGCGTTGGTAACGATCGAGCAGCTGTTTTTAAGACACTTGTTGGCAAAATAAACCAATTTAGAGCGATTGAATGTTCATATTCAGCGTCTAATCTCCTCTGATGGGTATTTTACCTATATTACACTACAGTGGTATTGATCCGTATCGATCCTCTCCGTCCTCAGCATTAGCTCCATGTATGTCAGTAATAAAATACAGCTTCCTGTGGGTCACTCCGGGTTTCCTAACCTTTCTGGAACTGAAAAATCACTACAGTAATCCTGCATAATGCATTTCAAGTGGAGAGTACAGTAGGATCTATGCACGGTTTCCTATAGTGCATATAGGAGCATCATCACAGTGGGATTTCATTATGGCTCCATCTGAGGCTTTAAGAGTTCTGCAGGGACTCTCGGTCTATAGAGAAGAATATAGAATGGCAGTAAAAAAAAAAAGATCGTCGTTATAATCAGAGGTTTGTCTTCCCACTGTAATATTAGAGCTAATCTGCCTTCAGGGACTCCTGGGGCCGCTTAAAGCAACAATACAACAGTCCATTCATCCAAGGCTTCTCATAAACCAGTCACACAGGCAGGGGAGCATATATCTCTCTCCATATCTGTTTCTCTGTAAACCCTCACACTGCACCTGAGGCCTCCTGGGCACCTGTAGCATCAAATTTAACACCCTTTCCCTTCGTGTTTTACGCACCACCCCTCCCTGTGGTGGGAGCATTATTTTGCTGTATGTGCTGTTAACATGAGCTTAAATCCAAATAAAGGCGGTGGAGTTTCAGTGTAAACTGTGAAGCTGTACAAGGAGAGCAGGTGATGATGAATACCTGCCAAGTGAGCAAGCGTGTGTCACCTCCGGGGAATCCAGTCTGTCCGGTCCCTCCAGTCTCCGGCTTTCCAGTCCTCCTCCTTCCCTCTGCTGTGGTGGAGGCAGGGAGAGGCAGTGGGCGTCCGACCTGCTCTACATGATAGAGAAGGGGAGAGAGAGAGAGAGAGAGAGAGAGAGGGAGGGTGGGGGAGTCGGGTATTTACATGCAAACTGCATCTGCCTTTCCCTGACAGAGAGCGGGCTGTAGTAGTAGATGCCGTCGCTGTGGTCATTTTTCAACCTACGTTTTCAGAAACGTTGTGTGAACATTCTGCTGATGTTAAGCTACTGGGAGACAGGTGGCGAGGGGGTGTTTCCGTTCGTACGCTTGACCTTTGGCCCCATTCCCCACTTCCCATGTCATCGTGCTCCTGTCATTTCTTAGGAAACACTTAGATGACTCGGATGTTTCATGCGAGACGTCGTCACAGTCACATTCAGCCTCAGCAGAGACATTGCAGAGCTCAGCTGAGCCGGGGGGCCGGTGTATTTCCTGGAGTGACAGGAGTATCCACCCCCTGTGTCGTTGGTGTTTTTGGTAAAAAATGCAAATCTGAAGCAGGCGTTTTGGTTTTTAAAAAAAAAATAGATGTAACCTCGTTACTCGTGGTTTGCAGTTGCAGTTGAACATCTTTGCTCCGTATTATTGTCAGAAAAATGTTTTACAGTCATATAAGAGCTCATTAAAGCCTCTGAGGTTCAGATTGTGGTTTCCCTCTTTGCATTATATCAGGCCTCTGATCTGATCTGCTCTTTCTGCCACTGTAAACATATATTCAGGGTTATTCTGCAGCAGAAGTGGCTGTGGTGGAGATACTCTTACTGAGGTTTGCGGCCGCTTTGGACGGCGGGCACTGCTGTCACCCGAGCTGCTGCCGCCGCGGTGTCGAGGGGCGAGGTCTGAGGCTCGAGACCAAGCTTTGGGATTCCTCTCTGCCTCCTCTAATTTGGAGGAACATCCATCCAATTCTGACCAGATAAAACAACAACAAACGTCACGGCCATCCACGGCTCTGCAGGAGGGTGAGGGGGTGGGAGGTGGAGGATTAGCCAGCAGGGCGAGGAAGAGGATGAATTGGGGAAAGAAAGACGAGGAGGAGGAGGAGGAGAAGGGAGGTAGATCAGAGTCCGTTCTGCACATTCTGCGTAAAAATCGAAGATCTGAGCGAGCCGTGTTGTTAATGCCCGTCATTAAAATGGGAGCTGGGAGAGTGGAAATGGGTTTGGTGTGTGAAATGGAAGCACACACACGCATTCACATTCCTGCTCTGCGGGGAAAAAAAGATGTCCACGCTTCTGATTTAAGAGTTTTCACGGCAGATTTCTCTTTTCTTTTTTCTCTCTAAGTTCAGGTGTGACAACAAGCGAGTAGAGGAGGCCAAAAACTCACATTAATTCACAGAAACAACAATTATTATTATGATGATGTTTGAAACAAAACGATGCTTTGTCACCTTTCTCCCACATCACATAGCTGATTAGTCGACTAATCAACTGTTAAGATCTTGTGCGAAGGAATTTCTAATCCACTGTTTCTTCTTCTACTGTGTCTGTGGGAAAGAGCTGTTCTCAGAATAATTCACAGGCACCGTGGTCTTTTTAAAAGCTTGAGATGAGAGATTCTTTCAACGTCTTCAGTTTTAAACAGTAAAACTAAACAGTGACTTTTATTATTTCATCTTCATAATTTTTAGAGGACTTTTACAAGAGAAAAAGCAAATAAAAATCTGAGTAAACATACGTTATTTCGGTGTTACATAAGTATCTGGTCACCCTTCAAATTCGGGTTAGGAACCACTGCTACAGAACCGAGCTGTAGGACTAATTGTGTAGAATATCGGTGTAGTTGTACTGACTGTGGAAAACACTGAGGACTCATGTCGCAGAGGTTCCTATCAGCCTGGAAACATGCTACACTGGTACTCCTATAATAAGGCAGGGCGTCACAGGGGAACGCAGGGCATCGCCTACGTTGTTGTGTACAAGTGGAAATTTTCACCCGATGGTGACGTTAGAATAACGGTTTTATCCTGCACTAAATCGAGTTTTTTTCACCAATTGTCCGTGGTCGAGGTGTGGAAGTGAAGCACCCACCAATCAGCTTGTGTTGTATCTGGTACCGTTCACCTGAGGCAGCTCTCATCCTTTTGGTAGCTTTGATTACTGATTGATTTGAACAACATCCGCAGCCAGTTCCATGTCGTGTGTCTGCTGGTGGTGGGGACACTTTGCCGTGGGACAGATGGACAGATGTCGTCGTTTCCTGCTGTAAATGGAACTAAAAGCACTTTTATTGAGCCGATGTTATGTTGCTCTATTGATTTTGTGTGTGTGTGTGTGTGTGTCAGTAGAAACTGGGGTTAAAATCAGTGCAGTGGTTTGAAACTCGCTGCCTGCTCACACTCTCAGGTGTCATTTCACACCGTCACGCAGACGCACACACACGTCTCTGCATCAGGACAGTAGATGATGCGTGAACAGCTGTAGGACGAAGAACAGAGACGCAGTGGAAAATGATCCGGTTTGTTGTGGCGTAGTGTTTTTCGCAGTTTCAGCACTAATCTGTTGAATCGTCCAGATGTTTGGGCTCCACCAGCGAACGACCAATGAAAAGGCCGAAGCTGCTCCGTACGAACAGGGAACTTTCTCTTCAGTTTTTTTTTTCTCTTCGGTTTTTAGTCAGATTGTGTTGTTGAAGTCACGTCACCGACAGAACAGATCCCAGGATGATGAGTGGTTAATCCAGGAGCGGTTCTGTTTTCATTTTGTCCTCGTGCTCTTGCCGTAGTCTGATATGTGGAATAAATATGTTGCTGTGGATTTAAAACAGCGTTCTGATGATGATCTTTACTTCGTACCAGCCTGCTGCTCATCTGCTATCCACTCCCATAATCCCCTTTTGCTGCTGCTGCCAGAGGATCTGTGTGTGTGTGTGTGTGTGTGTGTGGATCAGAGGTTAGACATCACATCCTGTCAGTAGAAGGTCACACGTTTGATCCCTGAACCAGTTGTATTTCCTGCCACAGTGTCTCTGAGCAAGACTTTCTGGCAGAACAACAGGAAGCAGACAATAATACATCGAAACCAGTCATGAAACAATAAAATCCAGTGAGTCAGTGTGTGTCAATCACTGCGTGTTAATCCAGAGTTTCCTGTCTGACAGTAACATGGCCGTCGGGTGAAGCAGCCTCGGTCAGCCGCAGTGTTTGTGGCTCGCAGCAGAGTCACGTTTTTAACACCTGTTAACTTTCTCTGCTGCATGCAGACTATTTGCACAAGGTGTGGACACATGACTCCACACCTGCCACCTGTGTGGAGAGGTACAGGTGTGTCAGTAGCTTTGACACGTTCGGTGCTCAGTGGTTTAATACCTCTCATGTTGACGGGACTTGTGGCTGTGGTTCAGTTTATTCGCCTTTTTTATTTGATCAATATCAAAACAAGCATTTCTTACTTTAAGTTGTACTTGATTTTAAAAATAGTTGCCGAATAATTTTCTGTCAGTCGACTTATCAATTAATTGATTCATCGCTGCAGCTGAGTTTTAACTTCCTCTGTTGTTTTTCACAAGGATCCGAGTTCAGCCCCATGAACGCCTGAGCAGAGCCGATCTGTGCGCCATTACCCTCCCGTTCGTACGGCGGTCGTGTCTCGGTGGTTTGCACGGACAACACATCTACACAACCTGGCCTGAAATTCACACAGATCACACACAGGTGGTGTCAGGAGGCAGAAAGACTCTGGCAACAGTTGGCTGCTGCATCTGAATAGGGCCAATGTTGTGGGTGTGTGTGTGTTTGTGTGTGTGTGTGCTAATCTGCATCAAACAATGGTAGTGAATAGAGTAATCTCCTTTGTGTTGCAGGGCGAGGGGACCACACACACACACACACACACCTACACACACAAACACACACACACACACACTGGACTGTCCAGAGAGCTCACCTCAACCATGAACGTCCTGAGATCTGAAAACATCAAAGCGTCTTTTGATTTTCTGAGAGAGCGTGTGTGTGTGTGTGTGTGTGTGTGTGTGTGTGATATTTAATTCAGGCCAAGTCTGGTATGTGTGAACACGGAGCTCCGGACATTCAGGTTATTGTAGTTTATAGAAAGAAAACACACACACACACACACAGGTATAAAACACACACCTGTGGGGTTAGACAGCAACTTTCAGAACTGGTTTCCAGTCTGGAAACTGGCCATCAGCTTTGTGTTGCCAGATTGTGCCGAATAGTTGTCGTATTTTAATGGTTAGTAATTGGTCTGGTAATGTTCCTGTGTAATTGCAGAGCACATCACTGGAATTAAAAATGATACCAGGGATTGTTCAGCCTCTTGTGTAACACAGGCGGCTTTGTTTGGTTTGTGTCACACACACACACACACACACACTCACACACACACACACACTCACACACACACACAGATTCACCTTAAATGGATTTTGTTGAGAAAATGTGTTTCACTAATTAGACAAACTAAACAGCAGCAGACTGACATCAGAACACAGAGCACGGCTGGGAATTTTCAACACTAACGTAGATTTTGCCGAACTTTTTTCAGACACTACCTCTGTTACGCTTTTAAGGTTTAACGTTTCTGTTTCCAGCCTTAATCTTCAGAATCAGGCTGCGAGCGGAGCAGCTTCAGGACAGACAGCAAAGTGTAGAACATCTCCGCCGTGCAGCATCAATAACATTTAATCAGCTGTTGCTGTTTATTCCCTTTGGCTTCTCCATTTAGTAAATAAACTACATAATCTGCTGAAGTACATTTCCCTGTTTCAGTTGGAATCTCTCAGGGAATCCGACGCCTCTCCTCAGAGTACGGATGTATAGATTGTGGTGTCAGGTCCAGAGATCGAAGCTCCTGTTGCTCGGTCTAAACTTTGAAACTGACGTTTCCCGGGCAGCAAAACTTAAATAATTTCCAGCAACTACAACAAGTGTTGGAATTAGAAGAGAGCTGCTGTAAACTGAAGTGTTTCCAGGCAAAAACTAAAATTGGCAAAATTCTGATTGAAATCTGGAACTATGTTGTTAAACCACGAGGATCAGGATTGTGAGTCTGAATTCGATTTCATGCTCAGCTTGTCCATCTCCACCTTTTTCCTTGCGTTTATAAGAGCTGCCCGTGTTTCAGAGCTCAGACGACAAGGCATTTAATTGATTGATAGGAACTGACAGGAATTTTAATAATTAATTGATCTTTAAAGTAATTTTTAAGTAAAAATGCCTAAAATTAGCAGGTTCCATCTTCTGTTCTGGCTCCAGTTGGGAAAACTTACAGGTGTCCAAAGTTGTATGTGACAGGAAATCAAACATCTTTGAGTTTTGTGCTGTTTGCCAAACAAAACCAGACGTTTGAGCAGCTCGCTCTGGGCTCCAGTGAAACGCTGATGGACATTTTACTATTTTGTGACATTTAACAGAATGTGATTGGCAGATTAATCCGTTATGAAAAGTGCTAGTTACAGAAATCATGTGGAGACCTAGTGCGACACAAACCTTGATGAAGTGTTTACAGACGCGTGTAGTTTAATGACAAACTGTAACTGTAGCTGCTCTGCCTGGTGCAGTGTAATGTAAATGAATGTAATGTAATGTAATGTACAGTAGTTATGTGATACAGGAGGGACATTAGCATGGAGACACACTCTGAATGTCAATACTGAACACACACACACACACACACACACACACAGTGGGTGGTAACAGATCCATTCAGCTGCTTTGTATTGTACCAGTGAGTACCTTTGTCTGGACACGCCCTCACTCTCTCTCTCCCTTTATGTCCTCTATTGTGAGTCTGTGTCTCTCGCCCGCTGCAGCTGCAGACACAACGACTCTGAGTGGGAGTCAAACTGTCCAGCAGTCGCTGCCTGGCTCATCACACATGGAAATGTTACTGTCCTTAACCCAACCCCCCCCACCATCCCCCAACCCAGCCCCCCATCCAGCCAGTGTCTTTGTGATGTAGCACGCACAAACATACACACTCCAACTTATGCATGGACTCACACACTCACACACCCACAGGCCGTTTGGTGAGAAAGTTTCAGACTGTGGGAAAAAGGACGAGCGGGACGATCTCTGCCTCACCCGGGCCCGTCCCAGAGGAGACGACACACACATACACACAGGACAGAAACAGTCACACGAAGACACACAACTTCCACTGCATGTGAACAAACACGAACATGTGTTCATGTACATCAACAAACAGGAAGTCACTGCACTTGACCCTGAGCTTTATTTAGATCCCAAAACGGCTGAAGATTTTTTTTTTTTTTTCAGATGTGGCAGTTTTCATTAGAGGACACATTAATTCCCGTTTCCACTCTGAGCTTACAGCAGTGAAGGAGGAGGGTTGGTGTCAGGTTGCATTTGGGTTTCAGCAGCGCATTATTCAAATGATAACCAGCTTTATTTATAACCTAGTTTTATTCCAGGTGTATCAGAGAACTACCGGTGCACCACTGTTTAAAGACGCCGGTGACTTTCTCAAACCAACAAACGTTTGTTTTAGAAAAAAAACTCTGGTTCATGATGAAATCCTTTGATGCACAGGACACGTTAAATGTTTCCGTCTGATGAAACAGCCATAAAAACCACGGAGCCTAAAGTCTGAATATTTCACTCAGGGCAAACATCATAAAGCAGACGCAGGAAGACAGTCTGACTGTCAGACGGGGAGAAATAAGGTGATTTTATCAACTTTAAAGCTACTTAAGGCAAAGAACAACTTCTCCGGGATTAAAATATCTTGAATCCAGAACAGTTCGTTGATCTTATCGGATCCTTTTTTTTTTTTGCCTCATAGAGTTTGATGTCGCGTCGCTTCAGTCTGTAAGGCAGCACCATCCTGAAAGCCTCATTCTCCCTCATGTGATTTTATTTCCTGATTTATATTTACCTGCTGGCAAAACATGAGGTCACTGTCAAACAAACTGCTTTCAGGAGAGAAGCTATCATGTAAATACACAAGAGAAGGAAAGTGTTGTGTATCTGGGCCTTTATCTCGAATGAAGCTGAACTGTGACCAGTCAGATAACACTCACTTTGAATTTACAGGCTTCACAGGGCAGGTTAGACACCACGGTGACTCTTTACCAAAACTCCCTCTACTTAGCTTCTGTAATCAGTATATAAACATTTAAAAAATGATCTGTAACAACTTAATGCCACTGTTAGCAGATGTACGTATATTTTAAGTACTTAAATTAAATTAATATTCAGTATTTGAAAATTTAAAAAATATTAAAAAAATAAAAATATCAACATTATACGTTTGTGTACATTAATCACATCCTCACACAGTTCTATCTAAAACATGTCTGAGTGTGGTTGGTGTCGCTTTGTGCGCACAGACAGTTGTGTTGCTGTTGCGTTAGCAGACTGGACGTCAGCCAGTGCGCGGTGTTGTTTCGGCTCCGTTTCCAAGGTGACGTGTGAAATGCCGCCGGGTCAGAGGTCAGAGGTCGGTGGTTTGGGGTATTTGGCAGCGTTGGAGAAAAATGTGAGAAAAGAAACACACAAATACTTCACACTGTAACACACAGACACACACACACAGAGGTATTCACATGCACATTCACACTTGCAAACACAGTTAAACCCCCGCATGCACACACACACACTTATTCACAATCGTACAGGGGTAATTAGGTGTGTGTGTGTGTGTGTGTCACAGCAGGGAGCAGAGCAGCCGACACTTCAGATGAACAACTGCACAACAGCAGCAGCAATGTCAAACATTTGCTGCTTTCAGCCTCTCAGTTGTTGGTCTCTGTTTCCCATCATTGTGAGCTGAACCTCTCTGAGCCTCAGTCCATCTGCCGCTGCCTGCACTCGAAAACGTTTGTCACTTTTACAGTTGATTATTTGATTAATCTGATGACAAAGAATGAATCTGCAACTATTTCGATAATCAAATTAGCCTTAGTCACGTTTTTAAATTAAAAAAAAAAAATCTTTTTCAAGTGAGGATTTGGGATTTGACGTTTTTCTTCTATGTTTCGGTTTCGGAGCGAACAAGACATTTGAAGACTTCACTTTGAACTTTGTGTCTCTGTTATCTCTTTCTCTGTGTGACAGATGTTTTACTGTTCCAGTTCAGAGTTTATAAAGCCCAGTTTCCAGAAGTATTCAGACAGTAGGGCTGCAGCTAATGATCATTTTTACTGCTGATTAATCGGTTTTTTTTTTGATTTCTTAAATCTTTTGTTTGTAAAATATCAGAAAAAAAAGCAACAAATCAGATTTATAATCTTTTTAATTTTTGCTTTGACCAGACTGTACAGCCGCCTGTTTGTACACATTTAACATTTAATGTTAAATGAGAGAAAGAACAGCAGATACGGCGAGTTCTCCCTGAGCGGGGAGATGTCTCGTGACGGCGTAGCCCGATATCACCACGATGCTCCGATGTGTAACACGTTTTCTTCTGTGAGCAGATGAACAGAGGAGGTGTTGTGTTGTGTGAAGGGTAACTTGGCATTAAAATAACTTTATTAACACCACTTTATTTTGGCTTTGTGAAAGACAGAAGCTGCGGGGAGAGTTCGGATTGTTGATTCATTTCATGTCACTGAATGAATGCGCACAAGGCTCAGCTTCTCCTTCTCACTGTGTAGGAGAATTAACAGGCTCAGAAAATACAAGCCTTTACTCCCACACACACACACACACACACACACACACACACACACACACAATGTTCAGTTCACAGTTAACTCAGTGTTGCAGTAGCTGGAGGGTGAGGATGAGGAGGAGAGCATCAAGACTTCTTGCTTCCTGCTCAACATGCTGGTCCATGTTGTGTGTGTGTGTGTGTGTGTGTGTGTGTGTGTGTGTGTGTGTGTGTGTGTGTGTGTGTGTGTGTGTTCCTCTCCAAATCAAGGACGTGAGGAGAAAAAAAAAAACGCTCTTCAGATTAACCTCAGTGACCCACAGCCTAGAAACTCGGCAGCGAGAAGAAAGTGAAGCAGAGGTGGAGAGGAAGAAAGGGTTTATCTTTAGAGGAGTCAGGCTCAGACGCAGCGTCATGAACACCAGACGTCAGGTGAAAAGTTGGTGAAAACATTCGGCATTGATCCCAGAGTCGGGTCTTATCAGCTCGATGGGAAGAGTGGTTCTCTTCAGTGAGCCTGGAAAAGTCTGAAATTTACTGTAGCACACAACGCCAAAAATAAATTCTTACTCCAAGGTCTTATCTGGTGTCCATGAAGCAAAAGAGCATGTGGAAACATTAAGAATTCTTAGGTTGTCTTCATCAGAAATGTTCACAGTCTGAAGTCGTGGTTTTTTATTGTCTTAAATTTGGTTAAATATTGTGTTTTATGTCTTAAATGATGTTTACGCAGATGGATAACGTGTTCTCATTTTCCATTCTTTAGAAAGTCTTAGATCTCAGTTGCTGATCCTTGTAAACAGCCTCATATGCTATAGGATAATAAGGATGTCTGCAAGCCTTCGAACGTCTGTACAGATGTTCACTGTTACACATTCAGGACCATAAATGTTGTCAGATATTTAGTTTCTGAAATAACCTTGGAAATATTAGACTTTCTTAGAGCCATTCGTGTGGAGGGAAACTGAAGCAGCCACTCAGACGTCGGTCTGATGAGTCAGTCATGACCTGATTTACTCAGAAATAAGCTGTCGGGCACCTACTGACTCCACACGCCCTGTGCTCTCTGTGCGCTGTTTATGTATCACATCACCCCTGGAAACACACTGAAGGGCTGAAAACTCCAGTGTGGATTTGGTTTTTACTATGTTGTGTGTCTGCAGACATGGGCTTTCACACGCTGTGATAAATATGGGGCTTTTGACCCTTCTGGACTCTGGGCTGACAATAAAATGACTACATGGACATGGAAATATAACTGGCACCTAAATGTAATGTGTAAACTAAACTGGGCAACACACAATATTTTGTTTACCTATGTAAACACGATCTTAGTTCTTAAAACTAGATATTAACTAAAATAATATCTGCCTGCAGCGGCACACGGTTTGTCTTCCTGTCAGAGCGGCCGACTGGCAGCTCGGCTGCTCTCGGCTCACTACAGCCGGACAAAACCCTGGTCATCTTCAGGTCCCCCAAATCTGTTTGGGACACATTTACCGGTCCAAGGAGACAAATTCGACAGTCTGTCCCTGAACGGCTCTGACATAAATCTGGAGGAGCAGCGGCTCTGTAGATCTTAGGTCAATCTTCCGTGTTTTTGTGTCGTCTAGACGGCGTACAGAGGATGAGCGACGAGCCGCCTCACTAACCTGTTTTCTCTGTCTCTTTCAGAGCGGTGCTCTCGGGTGGAGACATGGCGGTGCTGAGGTGGGAGGTTCTGTTGTTCCTGGTGGTTTTCCTACTGGTCTCCTGTAATGCCGCACCCACCGACATCCTGTATCGGGTTCCTGAGGAACAGCCGCCCAACACGCTGATCGGTAGTCTGGCGGCCGACCAGGGCCTACCTGACACCGGTCACCTCTACAAGCTGGAGGTGGGCGCACCATACCTGCGCGTGGACGGCAAGACTGGTGACATCTACACCACTGAGATCCCCATTGACCGCGAGACACTGAGAGACTGCCGCAACCTGTTTGATGGCGACAAATGTTTCCTGGAGTTCGAGGTGTCGATCACCGACATGGTGAAGGGCATCGGCTCAGGGCCGCGGCTGATCGAAGGCCGCATTGAGGTGCTAGACATCAACGACAACACGCCGCAGTTCTCCTCACCCATCCTCACCCTTTCCATCCCCGAGAACACGCACATCGGTGCCCTCTTCTCCATCCCCATGGCTGCCGACCGGGACTCTGGCACCAATGGCGTGGCCGAGTACTCGCTGAACACCGGGCCCGATGCCGACCAGCTCTTCAGCTTGCAGGTCGCCGTGGACACAGACGAGAAGTTGCCGCAGTTGGTCGTCATGGGCAACCTGGACCGCGAGAAGAAGGACTCGTACGACCTGAACATCCGGGTGGTGGACGGCGGGAAGCCGGCGAGGGCGAGCAGCGCTCTGCTGCGGGTCACCGTCACCGACCAGAACGACAACGCCCCCAAATTTGAGAGGAGTCACTATGAGGCTGAACTACCGGAGAACAGCCCGCTGGGACACTCGGTGCTGCAGGTCAGTACACGGAGAACGCACACACACAGACACACACACACACACATATACACAGAAACTTTAAAACAGGAAGTTTTCCATCATTACTGACAGTTTTTCATTAGTTTAAACATATAAATGATTTTTTCTGAACCATTTCTATTACAGTTACTTTATTTCTTGATGAAGTGAGTGACTGGAAGCCAATCAATAACTGATGGAAGATGGACAGAAAAAAGAATTCTTTAAGGGACAGAGTATAAAGTTCACATCAGGATTCAGTCACTGACAAATCTGATCATCACACCTGAGCAAGTGTTTCACATGAATTTGCGTCTCTTCTTACATAAATCTGTCCCTCCTCATGTCAGTGTGTTACTGCAGTGAATTCAGACTCTTTCTATCCACCAAACGTTGTAGTGGAATCTCTGGCTCTGTTGGTGATAACGCCGAAAGCTGCTGGACAACACGGCGCAGTGACTGCACATAATATGCTGCTCAATTATCCGTATGGACAGATGGTGCAGCAGAGGTGAAGCAGGGCGTGGGATCGCGTCGTGTAGTCACATATTAACCACTGATTCAACTTCACCTTTGAGCTCTCGGCCGGGGCGGCGGTACGTGACGTCTCCGTCAGCAGGCGGAGCGGGAAGGCTCGGTTTCGTTCAGCAGCATCAGAACAAACCCGCCTCGCTGTGTCATCCTCCGCTTCCTCCCGCTCCTGCTCCTCCTGCCTGGCTGCGGTGCGACCAGCCAGCCTTCCAGTGAGCCGTGCATGACTTAATCTGAGTCAGTCATGAGATTATCCACGGGGCTTGTTGGTATTATTGCTCTGGATGTGGCTCATTGCATTTCAGAGAGCTGCAGAATTCATTTCACTTAATGTGCGTTTGAGAAGTGATGCTTTAGAGGCAGCAGGACACTGGCGACTGATGACCCTGACCTGCTTAAATCGTCCCATGGCGGCGCAGACATGTATATCCCTGACTTTTGACGTGTCTTTCATCCAGCATTCGTCAGCGGCTAGAGTCGATGTTGATGTATTTGCTGAGAACGACTGTGAGAGTGAGGTTAAAAAAAACTGGAAAAAGTTTGCTGGTGGACCTTGAGTTAAGTTTTTTTTTCAGGGCTGTTTGGGTGTGCATAGATCAGATTTGACTGACAAACAATCCCACAGAAACAGATTTTAATTCAAATATTGCTCTGGCATCTGATCGATGCTCTGAAGTATCACCTCTTTTTAACTGAGCCACTTCAAACCAGCAGGAGAGCAGTGGTGTGCTCCTGTCACTCGTACTAACTGACTGAGAGAAATAAGGTTTTCATGCTCTTTAATTAACTAATAATCATAACATTTCACTGAATGATGATTTAGATGATTGTAAAAATCTTTCATTCTTTCAGTATTATTGACTCTTTTCAGATTAAGGATCTCCTCAGATCTAGAGCTCATTAAAACCCAAAGAGTATTTGATAAAATTGACAGATATCTGACTGTCGCTATCTCTAATGACAGATTTCCAAAAGACATGATAAAAACATGAAATATTTCTTTGACAACCTGATGATTAATCAGCTAAAAAGACGCAGCCCAAAAAGATTTGAAGAGTCCACACTCCGAAGATTGGATGTTAACTGTGATGGATTCTGCAGTAAAGCTGGTTTTTATTCTGAATAAACAGAAACCAACAGCCTCCCAGCAGGAAAGAAAAAGGGCCTAAAACCCAGCCAGTGGTTTGATTTGAAGAATGGTCAGAGGAGAAGAGAAATTACAGGTTTACTGTGGTAAATGGGCTGAAACATGCAGAGGATCTGGTCTGATCATTTAAGAAACCAGTTGGCCTCGCTGGTTAACTGTTAACAGTGTTTATATTTGCTATACGCCTGGACAGAGCGGCCTTGGAGAGCAGCCAGCACAGCTCTGGCTTCATCAGAGCAGCACTGTGCTCCAGCAGCTCAACTGTTCAATACACAATTCTCAGAAGCTGTCAATAATTCACTACTGTTTGGTGATGTCTGCCGCTTAAAGCCACACCAGAGGAAAGGAAATCAATGGGCAGGAGAAATTATATTTTACTTTAATGCTTTCTTTAACCTTAACCTCTGCGACTCGGATCAGTGACTTCCACGGTCACCCCCGGGTGCCGGTGACGGTCTGTCACACTCAGTGATCCTGAGCAGGCAGGAAACCAGATATTTATTATGTGACAGTGTGAAGTGGAGTCAGTGTAAGAGCAAAATCCTTTGGCTGCATTAACTCTTTAAACCCAGATTTCCTCCTCAAGTCTTCATTTAGATGCTTGTGTGAGATATTTTCTCACACTGACAATATCACATATTCTGTATCATCTTGTTCCAGCTCTGCATTGAAGCTATATGATGTTTACACAAGCTAAGTATCAAAATGCAAGACCTCATGTTTTTATGGATGCTCCATTCCAGAAAATCACTTCTCTGTCAGCCTGACATATTTTGCGTCTTGAAGGAACAGGCTGACATTTTGACAAATTCACATATGTCTTTCTTGATGAGAGTCAGATGAGGAGACTGGTACCACTTTCATGTCTGTGTGGTAAATATGAATCTACTGCCAGCTGCTGCTTAGCTTTAAAGTCATAAAGGGCCTTAAAATTTAAAAACCCTAATTACATTACTATAGGTCCCAGGTGAGGGCTGAGGAAAATGCTGAACCAGCAGCACCTGGGACACTTATCAGCTGTTCAACAGCTAGTTCGTTTGGAACTACACATGACCTACATTTCTTCACAACAGCCAAGGCACTGAATGAACACAAATGGAAAACATTAGATGTGTGGACAGAAAAGTGTCTTAATGAGTTCATCCTACGTGACATTCTGCTGACTGCTCCTACGCCCTAATTGACTAATTACCTCCATTTACTTTGGGTTTGGTCGTATGGAGCCGGATCGTGGCCGATGCCGGTCGGCCCTTTCTGGTCTCCTAATGGGCCCCGAGGAGCCGAGGCTTTTCTGATAATGAGAGGAACATTAACATTCACTCATCTGCCCATCAGTTGCCAGTGACCCGCTGCATGGCTGTTAGATGTTGTTGTGTTTATGTGTGCACTCAGCTTTGATCGACTGTTATGTTTCACACACAGACCCCCCCCCCCTCTCTCAGGAAAATATAAAGGGCTTTGTAGTGTTGCATTACTGATGGTCGTGACTCTTTGTAAGTCACAGCATCAGTGAATAAATTTAACTGCGGTTATAATGGGAACGTTGGGTTTTCAGGCTGTGAGTATTCTGACTATGATTTGACAGAAATTAGTCAAATACAACTCAAATTTGAATATTTATGGTGAGTTTAGGATGTATAGAGCCAAATCATTAAAATGTATATCTGGGTTATTACACAGCCTTTTTCATGATTCCAGCAGGAAAATGTTAAGATGTGAAAATCTAACCTTCTTTTTTATTGCCCCTGCAGGTCAGAGCCAACGACGCAGACACTGGCATCAACGGAGAGATTGACTACAGCCTCCATCAGGCGTCGGAGACCGTCCAGAGGCTTCTGCGCATTGACCGCTCCACAGGCATCATATACGTCAAAGGCCTGGTGGACCGCGAGGAGGAGAACTTCCTCAAGTTCTTTGTGGTTGCCAAAGATCGCGGGCCCAGCTCCAAGAGCTCCAAGGCCCTGGTGACCATCAACGTCAAGGACCAGAATGACAACGCACCAGCCATCGAGATCCGTGGTATTGGCTTGGTGACACACCAGGATGGCGTGGCCAACATCTCTGAGGACATGCCCATAGGCACCCCCGTGGCATTGGTCCAGGTGTCGGACCGTGATGAGGGTGAAAACGCGGTGGTTACGTGCGTAGTTGCCGGTGATGTCCCGTTTCAGCTCCGACCTGCAAGTGAGTCAGCCAATGATCGGAAGAGGAAGTACTTCCTGCAGACAACTACCCTGCTGGATTACGAGCGCGTTAAGGATTACAGGATTGAAATTGTTGCTGTGGATTCTGGGAACCCAGCCCTGTCCAGCACGAACTCCCTCAAAGTCCAGGTCACAGACATGAATGACAACACTCCAAACTTTTCCCCTGCGATGCTCGAGGTGGACTTTGCAGAGGGCAACCAGCCAGGTGACAAGGTGCTGGATGTCGTGGCAACAGATGCAGACAGTGGCACCAATGCAGAGCTGGCCTACAGCATCATCGAGCGCTCAGCAACCAGGCTGTTTGATATTGATGCCAACACTGGGGAGATCCGTGTGAAGAACCTGCTGGATCGGGAGGAGACGGAACGTTATGAGTTCCGTGTGGCAGCAGCAGACAAGGGTGTTCCCAGCAAAACTGGCACTACTACAGTGGTGATTAATGTTCTGGACCGCAATGACAATGACCCCAAGTTTATGCTGAGTGGCTACAGCTTCTCTGTCATTGAAAACATGCCTCCACTCAATCCTGTTGGTGTGGTAACCGTCACTGATGCAGATAAAGGTGAAAACGCTCGAGTGAAGCTGTTTGTGGAACCGGACAATGGCAAGTTTGTCATCCAGAATGGCACAGGAACCATCCTGTCCAGCATCTCCTTCGACCGTGAGAAGGAGAGCACCTACACATTCCGTTTGAAGGCCGTGGATGCTGGTGACCCTCCCCGATCCTCTTATGTAGGTGTGACCATCAATGTCCTGGATGAGAATGATAATGCCCCCTATGTCACTAAACCAGCGAACTCCTCCTACACATACTTGACACCTGTCACCCCACCAGACACCCGTGTGGAGGTTGTAGAGGCTGAGGACATTGACTCTGGGCCCAATGCTGAGTTGGTCTACACCATCACAGGCGGTAACCCGTATGGCCTGTTCCACATCTCGCCCAGCAGTGGGGAGATCACACTGGCACAGGAATTCACGGGCAAACACAATGGACTGCACCGCCTGGTGGTGAGGGTCAGTGACAAAGGCAAACCTCCCCGCCACACCACCGCCCTGGTGCACGTTTTCGTCAACGACACCAAGTCCAATGTCTCCCTCATTGAGGCGCTGGTCGGACACAGCCTCTATACCCCTCTGGACAGGGACATTGCTGGAGATCCCAACTATGCCCTTGCTCAGCGCAGCAACATCTTGTACGGCAGCCTGGCAGGTATTGCCGGCGTGATTCTGGTCATTGTAGCTGTGGTGGTCATCAGACATCGGCTGCAGAAGGACACCAAGAGCGGCTACCAGGCTGGCAAGAAGGAGAGTAAGGACCTGTACGCTCCAAAGCAGGGCCCCAAAAATGGCAAAGGGAAAAAGAGCAAAAAGGGTAAAGCTCCAAAACCTGCTAAGCCACTGGAGGAGGATGAGGAGGCCAGCTTACAGAAGGGCCTCAAGTTCAACCTCATCAACGACAGCGTCAACGACAGTCCCAGAATCCACCTGCCCCTTAACTACCCACCAGGAAGCCCCGATCTGGGCCGCCACTACCGCTCCAACTCCCCCCTACCCTCCATCCAGCTGCAGCCGCAGTCGCCCTCCGCCTCCAAGAAGCATCAGGCTGTTCAGGACCTCCCTGCCACCAACACTTTTGTGGGAACGGGCGACAACAACTCCACGGGCTCCGACCAATATTCGGATTACAGCTACAAGGCCAACCCCCCCAAATACAGCAGCAAACAGGTAGGAGACTACGCAAACACGGCAATGTACAACAGGAACATCTATTGGACCAACGGGGTGTGGTAGTCATGCTGGGACTTATTTGGCACAGCCGATGTTCTTCCACCAAAGTTGCACTGATTCCCCTTCACAGCACCCACTTCCAAACTGCCATTTTCCCTTTGATCCTTGGTTTGGTTTGGTTTTGTTCACCCTTTCTGTTCAGTTCAGTTTTTGGTTTTCACCTCAACGTGGATGCCACAATATTCACACCATGATGGATTACATAAAGGATAGACCAAATATGGGTTTACCAATATTTATGAAGTGATATTTGATGATGTTTGGTGACCGTGACCCCCACAGTGAACTTTGCTGATCCAGAACATGGTTGAGGGTGGTTTCTAATGATCGAGTTGTGTTTTTGCTGTTCATGTCCAATCATACATCAACATGTTCGATTCTTTCAGTATTTTCTGAATAGTTCCTGTTATATTAAAGCACCTGATGTCATATTTTGAATAATTACAAGTCGTACAAAGCAAAGTTTGGTTTTCAAGATTTTGGATATATGAAGATGTAAGTCCTGAATAATGGGTTCACTACTGATATCGGAAATCCCATATGGGTCTATCCTTAGCTTCTGTGTGTTTTCCCTCTGTTTTATTTGTCTTTGCTTTCACCTTTTCATGTTTTATTTGTGTTCACCTTTTCACAGGGAGTTAAATGAAGGAGTTTATGTGTTTTTCCTTTTTGATTATTCACAAATGTTTTGAATCTGGAGTTCTTTGTGCAGCCATTGAAAGGTTCACATTGATATCCTCATTAAGTCTGAATGTGTTTTTCTTTTCTTTCTTTACTTTTTTTTTTCCTGGAGAGCTGACTCGAGGTTTAAAGCTGCTCTTTATAGCCCGATCAGCTTGTTGAAGTGTGACAAAGAGTGACTGTGAATTCCTTTTTCTTTTTTGTACCCATTTTTATTGTTTCTTGGCTTTCTTTGGCCAGGAAGTAGACTGGCTGAGCAGCACTTTAGAGTGTTTCCACCCAGTTCAGACCAATTTAAGGTAATTTCAGCTCGGTCAGGGAGCCAAGCAGTGAAGAAAGAAAGAAAGGGAATAAGGAGGAGGAGGGAGAGGTCGTTGTAAAAAAACCACTACACTATGAAGGAAAAGGTACACCGAGACTAAATACAACCATTTCTTAACCTCTGCAACTGCTGTCAGGTCAGCTGAAATACGACTTAATTTTGCTGTGTTCCCAATCACCAGGGCTAAAAAGTCAATTGTTTGCACAGATTAATGGCAGGTAATTTTCCAGGCGCCCGCCTTATTTTACCCAGAGTGCCTTGCTCTATTCTATTTAATGTACAAAAACGGAGGTTGGAGATGGGGGCCATTAAGTGCGTGATCATGACGAGCTTTCACTCCACGTCGGCTGTTGTGTGGCTTCACGTTGATGGACTCGGGGCTGTGAAAATGAAGCGGTCGTGTGCACTGTGAAATCCACGGAGACAATCAACTGAGGTGTCGTAGCGATGTTGAGACTGTACATATATGTGAACGACATGTCAGATATTTTGTTTTGTTTGTGTTTTTTTCATCTGTTGTTTATGTTGCAACGTTATTGTGTGTTGTGTGTGTGCTTAACAAGGGCATTTCGTTGTTCTCCTGCTTTTTTAAGACTTGTGTTCACCATCTGAATACATGTACCAAAGACTCACACACACACGCACACACACACACACACCTGCGTATTCCATGCCATTACCATCATACAGTATATATGAAGCTGAAGCTCAGACTGTGTTTCCTTGTTTGGTTGGTATAGCAGAGTTCCTGCTGCTGTTAGCAGCTTGCTAGCGCTCCTGCTGGGTTAATGTTTAGCCTGTTAACACTCGAGCCCGCAGGCGTCACACTTCACTCTTGTCGGATTTAAAGCCCCACAGCCTCATATCAACTCCATCACACACATGCTCAATCATGTACTCTCTTCTGTGGGGAAACAAATGTACAGTGTTCTTTTATGTTTTGTTTTATTTTTTACAGCTAAAAGCAGATTTTAATTCAATAAACATGTTGCTTAAATGTTAAAGTGGCGCTCTCTGTGCTTTCACTGGGTGGGAACAGTGGGGTTACTGCAGGTGGAGGTACAGGATTTCATTTTCATTTCCATCCTTCACACGTGGAGAGAAAATGTATGTGGTGCACGTTTACAGCACAGAATAAACATTTAAAGTCCAGTTTACATTAAAATCCTTTTCAGCAGAAGCAGTTTTATTGGTCAGGTTTGTCAAAACATAGTGAATCAGACTCATGAAGGAACAAACGACTTAATAAAGACAAAGAGCAAAATTACATTTACCATGATATGCACGCAAGTATGTAAATAAAAGACAGACGACAACTTAAAGTGTTTTTACTGGTCAAATTTGGACTGTTGGTTTTATTTACGTTTAGAGAAGCAGCCGATTGTCGGCCGCTCAGTCCCTGGACGTGCAGGATAAATGTAGGTGAGGGAAAATGAACGAGCTGGGCTCACCTCCCTCCTCATTACCAATGCTGCTGTGTTCGTGAGTAAGACCCTTAAACCCTAACTGCCTCAGAGCGGCTGCTCAATGACCAGCAGATCAGCATCCAAATGTGAGAGTTTGTATTTAAAATGAGAGCATCGCTTTTCAGACAAAACTTTATTACGTAAAAGACTGAGAAGGAAAAACAGAGATTTCAACCTATTAGAAATCCTCAGTACATCTTCTCTCCCATACGTACACATCAGCCATTCTGTCTGAGTCTGTCACTTTAAATTTACAGCTGCCTACCTGTTGGCATGTGGCCTGCACACACACACACACACACACACACGACTTTAAACCTGCAGCAGGGACGGAGATCAAAACGACACCCCAGCAGGTGCTGAACCTGCTGGGGTCAAAGGTCAAACATCACTCAGGAACAGTTATTAGCAGCCAAGAGTGAAGAGGTCAAAGGTTAATGAGGTCACCCCCCACCCCATCTCTGACTCCTCCCCCTGTCTGGACTCCACATTAACAGTCCAGCAACGCCCTTTCTGATTTTACACTGACCAACTCTGCTGTCTCTATGGTAACACAGCGACCTGTGTGTGTGTGCGTCTGTGTGTGTGTGTGTGTGTGTGTGTGTGTGCTGACTCATAGTACTGACCAACCCCCCTAACCCTCCACCTTCCACATGTCCCCCCTCCCTCCATCAAATCCAACACAATCCCTCCTTCTATGGAGAGCTCTGCCCTTTAACTGAAGTGTGTGTGTGTGTGTGTGTGTGTGTGTGTGTGTGTGTTGCCTGTCTTTCAGTTTATATAAGCTCTGAGTTGAGTGTTTGCGTCTCTCTCCCACATACTGGCTGTGATGTCACGGACTGCGACAGTCTGAGTTACATATTTCCATGTAAACAATCGGATGAAGGTCAGTGCTTCAGCTTCCGTCTCGTGACTGAACCGAGACTTTCAGGCATTTATGTGACATCACAGCGTTTAAAGTTCAGAGTCCTGGGCGTGAGCTGGCATCGATACTGATGTTGATATACAGGGTTTGGGAATCCATGGGTTTCCAGAATGAGCTGCAGCAAACAGCAGATGAAAACAACAACAAGCCCCGACACATTGAACACCTGCACCAGGGTGTCTTATCAGGCCTCTTCCTATGTTAGAAATACTTGTTGCAGGCCAGCGTATCGGCGTGTGTAGCGTAGCACAGCGTGTGTGCAGCCTTTTGCTCATATCTGAGTGCTGATCAGCCGTCTGAGAGAGAACAGGAGGCCGCAGCCGCCACTTCACCCAAATCTGCATTTTTTCTAAAGGCCTGTCGCCGTTCAGCCCACTTTCCGATGGTGAATCGTAACTGCCACCACACGGCTGACCAATCACGCCGTGAAGTTAATTAAAATGTCAGATGCAACTCCTCTAATTGGACATCAAACATAGGTGTGGGGGGGAGGGGGTTTCCACATCCATCCGACCACGGCACATACGCCTCTGATGGAGGAAACCTTAAGCCTGAGCTCAAACAGACAACTGCTCTCTGTTCATTTGAGTGGTGTCTCTGCTTTGGTGCAGTGGGGCTGGCGATGCCCAGGCTGCAGCTCAAAATGCAAATGCCAAATAAAGCTCAGCTTCCTGCATGATAGCACAATGTGACGTCCTCCGGCAAGAGGCTGCATCACATTACTCTGTGACACGGAGGTTGTGTAGCTCAGATAAATCAAAACGATCGCTGCCGTTAAAACTTTCCAAAGTTATTAAAATCCCTTCGTTCTAACATCATCAGTTTCTGTATTGTTCTACCTGATTTGGAAAAATCAGATCACACAACACAAGAAGGAAAAAATCCATGTGAAACAATCATGACTCATGTCTTTGCTATAACCTGTGATAAGGGGTCACAGGTAAACATTGTTAGATTGGATGGAAAATAACTGATCTACAGCCTAAAAATGGTTCTTTCTCTGCTGTTAATGGGATGAAAGAGGAAAAAAAAACTCCCACTTTTCATCCATGCCATGAAAACGATGACACACCCAGAGAACACACAACGCAGTAACACAATCCAGAAGGCGTTTTCCATTTCACTGGACCTGCTAATGCTCACACTAAATGCTCATCATCAGTTTGTCATGTCTCAGTTTCAGTCCATTAAATGATTACTGATTTAAAACAGGTGTTTTTAAACAGTAACACGTGTCCGTGCAGTTTGACAGACAGACAGAGCACTTCCTGTTTCTCTGTGGTCCGAGCTTGCTGTCAGATAAAGAAGCCGTAATGGCAGCCATTAGCCGGGCTAGCTGCTTTTTCTCCCCAGAAAATTACAGTAATTTCGCAGCAGCGGCTAAAAATGTAGTCAGGCAGGGGACAGAGTGTCTGTCATCAGTCAGACGGCGTGAAGTACAGATGCTGTCACTGTACTCAGATGTTACTTCAGCCACAGTGCAGTGACTGCTGGGAACATCTACTAATTTAAAATAAAGATCTGTGGTACGTCCTGATATAAACATGTCACCTGTACGTGTTGTTTTTTTGTTTTTTTTTTAATTCAAACAGGATCCAGTCTGGGTGAAAACCCTCCTCTCTCTGATGTTTCTCTCTGATGTGTCTCACTCCTGAGGTTGCCACAAAAAGCCTTTCAGTGAGCAGAGAGGGTGTGAGGCTGCGCTGAATAAGCAGGAAGGTCAGGACAGAGCGAGCAGCAATTGTTCTGATCTTCTGGTATTAGTCGAGATTTCTGCTGTGGTGCAGCAGCAGGGAATCTTTTTAACAGCGAGAACTTTTCCAGGAACTCAACAACTTCACCTGAATTTTGATTGCACAGATCTGGTCCAGCGTTTGGTGGGCCCCCAAAACTCTTTTACTGTTTCCCGAGGAAAGACTTTCAGGTCGTAACTTTTCACGTAGCGCCATCATCGAGGCAAAATCGTAATCTGTGCTTTGATTTACGGCGAAAGATCAGCAAAATGAAAGGACATTCCCATCAGCCTCAGCTGTTACTTTGTGTTTACTGCTAATTAGCAGATGGTGATTGAGGTACTTAGCAAACAATCAGACATGTTTGCATTGTCATTGTGAGCATTTTAGCATGCAGCTGTTAGCATTTAGCCGTGCGTGGGTTCAGCCTCACGGAGTCACGGGAATGCATGTCGACTCTCAGCTGTTTCACAGACGTGGAAAAGACGCGGTGGTCAGGTCGTGTGTGTGTGTTCACAGGTTGGAACAGGTATGATGAAGAGATGGAGATACATCTCTGTATCTGGAGAGGGGGAGGTGGATGGGGGAGGGCAGGGAGGATTCCTTGGCACAAAGACGCCTTTGTGATACACACACAGGCCCACATTATTTTTCCTACAACACACACATTCCTGAACATGGACATCACTCAGCAGAATGTAATCCCCTCAGCCCTGTGTGTGTGTCTGTGTGTGTTTGTGTATTTACTGATGGGCGGGGTTTGTCTGACAGGTAGGGTGCTACACATCCTGGAACTCGACCACACGACAACCTCAGGTGTTTCCAGGACAGACTGAGCGAAGGCAGGTGCTGCAGGAGGTTCACCTTCGCTCCAGTTTGATAACAGCAGCACTAATAAAACTGGTTCTTTAGTTCAAAGTTCAGCTGTAAACCGGTAAAACCTCAGTTTGTTTCTGGTTTACTGAACATAAATACAGGAAACACAGCGGCTGCAACAAACTGCAGCTGTCGGACGAGTTATTTCAGCCAGATGTAATTTCAGTCGCTCACTTCAGGAAGTTTCAGCTGACAACACACTTTTCTTTACTGAAGCCACTGACACGGTAAAGAACATGGTTCTGCGTAGAATGGCACCAGAACACACATCCGTGTTCTCGGAGAGGAAGAACAGGAAGAAAAAAAAAATCTGTGTAAAACATGAAACCTCCTCATCCTTCGCTCTTTTATTCAGATGTAGCAGTTTATTTTAACCAGTCTATTAAGAACCTTGAGAACCGTGAAGGAACTCCTTCATTCTCCCATTCAGCCTCTCTCTCCATCTCTGTCTGTCTCAGTCTATCTCGGTCGCCCCCTCAGGGCTGTGATTGTGTTTGAGCCACTGAGACGACTCAATACAGAGATCAGTGTGTGTGTGAGTGTGTGTGTGTGCGTGTGTGTGTGAGAGTGTGTGTGTGTGCGTGTGTGTGTGAGAGTGTTTGTGTGTGTGTGTGTGTGTTTAATGTGGAGCCAGAAATCAAAAACACAAGAAACATAATTTTGTTAGTGTGTTATTGTGTGTTCAGTGTGTTTTATGTGTGTGTATGTTGTCTTGCCACCTGCTCCAACAACACAAGCGAAGTGGAACGGAATCCTGCCTGAGGCTTCATACACACTCACACACACGCACACACACACACACATACACAAACAAGAGGAAAACAGGCGACAATAAATGCAGGCATGGAGGGGGAGGAGGGGGAGGAGGGGGAGGAATGTGGGTTTGGTGAAGAGGAAAAAATGAGGAAGAGGAGGAGGAGAGTGAGATGAAGGGGAGTACAAAACACCACACAGACACATACACACACACAGACACACACACTGCACATATAACGACATATGTTACATATATGTATGTGTGTGTATGTGTATGTATTGGAAACAGGGCTGGTAGCAGGTGGTATGACTCAGGAGAGGAAGAGGTCGCTGCCCTTCACCACACAGACACACACACACACCTGTAGGCGGGGTCAAAGGTCAGATGCTGTACAGCTGCTCTGTGTACCAGGCTGCTGAACTCTGTCTGCAGGAACACACACACACACACAACGTGTGTGTGTTGTTATCAGCAGCAGCAGCAGTACAGATGCTGCCAACATCACTGCACTCACAGTGTGTCAGTGCAGAACAGAGGCAGAGCAGAAAAGACTGATTCTGGTTCTGATTCTTGTCGTCAGGAGCCATTTAATCTATTTATCCATCTATTTTTCTGATTAAAGAGAAAATAAAAATGGCCTCAAGTCTGACCAGATGTTCACTGCGTTTAACAGTAGTTTTATATGTGGTGCAATACATTTTGATTGGCATGAAAAAAATACATTAAAAAAAATCCTCTCTGTGTTGCCTTGAGACGGTGAGCCTGTGGACACAGGTGCGTTTGTTTTCCTGTGTCTCGTTGTCGTTTTGTCTCTTTTTTTAGCAACATCTTGCAGGTGTTCAGTGTATTTGTTTCGTGCTGGAGATGAAGACAAGATGCCTAGTAGTTTTGCAGGCACACGGTAGTAGTGGTAGTAGTTTCACAAGTAATAGTAGTAGCTTTACAGTATCAGCAGTAACAACAGTAGTAGTTCCACTAACAGTGTCACTATTATTAGTCGTACTTTCAGAAACGGGGTGCGGTAATTTGCAGCAGATGCTAAGTGACAATTAGGACTGTCTGCTGTGAGTCTCTGAGGAGACGCAGGGAGACGGAGAAAGAACAACTCGAGGACCTTCTGCCAAGTGTACAGTTAGTGGAAGTCGCCGCGGCAACCGCCTCCATCTGCATCCTGACTGACAGGTGATGGAGAGGGAAGTGACAGCTACCGGAGAGAGAGAGAAACATGACTTCATCCGTCAGAAAATAAGACACAATCACCAGCAGCTCTTTCCTTCCTCCTGTTATTTGATTGTAACAGCGTCCGCGGACTATAATTGACCTTTTATCGGAGGCTGTGGTCTGTTGCCGTTGTCTCTTTTCCACTTCCTGTTTGGTGCTGACTTCCTGCAGCTTTCTGTCAGACAGCAGTCTCAGAGTCCGACCTGACAAACAAGAGGAAGCAGGACCAGTGAGCAGAGCTGCAGCCTCCATCACTGTCTGTCACAGATTCATCTTCTCACTCATTTTAAACACAAACAGAAGAGAAACGCGGCAGCAGCTCTGACTGTTTGTGTTTCTGCTCGGCTGCAGGACGGCGACGTGTGTCTGACACTCTGTCTCTAAACGTATGTCCAGAGAGAGACATTCAGCGTCCTCTGCTGCCCACGTTTTCAGCTCCGCTACCGGTGAGGCTCTGACGACAGCTAACTCATTAGCATGCTGTTTGATTGTTTATGTTGTGAGCCTCTCGTGGACGTTTGCATTTTAATTTTAGCAAAAAGTGGAGCCTCATCGTTCATGATTAGAGCGATGTGACAGATGGAAATGAACAAAAATGTCGTTAAAATACAGCTTTTGGTCACTTTGCTAACTTGTAAGAGGTCAGTGCTGCTGCAGTAAAATCACTGGAACAGGACCTTCGTTTCTGAGGATGACTCATCCTCGTCTTCATCACCTTCATCAGTCTACTCTTCATCACCATTCACAGCTTCACTCTTCAGCATCTTTCTCCTCTTCATCACCCTCATTACCCGAATCTTGTTCGCCATCACACACCTGAGTCACGCTCATCGTTCAGGTGATCAAACTGCTGAGATGCAGGAAAAGCTCGAGACCTTGAGCTGGAATTATTTTGGTTTTAGATTTATAAACAATCGTTTTGATTTCTCACCTTCTCACAATATTCATCTTTATCTTTCTCATCTTCATCATGTTTGTCTTCCTCACCTTTCTAATCATCTTCATCCTCCTCCTCCTCAGCAGGATTTCACACTCTGCAGACTTCAGCCATAAAGACTGTTTTACCTCTCTGCTACTTTATATGTCTCTGTCTCTGCAACACACACACACACGCACGCACACACACACACACACACACACACACACACACACACACACACGCACTAACACACACACACACACACACACACACGCACTAACACACTGGGACGCCCTCTGCCCTCGTCATGCTCTGCCCTGCAGGGTCCAGGGATTTTATGACTGGCAGAGGTGTGTGTGTGTGTGTGTGTGCGCGCGTGTGTGTGTGTATGTGTGTGTGTGCGCGCGCGTGTGTGTGTGTGTGTGTGTGTGTGTGTGTGTGTGTGTGTGTGTGTGTGTGTGTGTGTGTGTGTGTGTGTGTTGGGTAACTGCTTCAGCGTTGAGGCAGAAAATGACGCAGCAGTCAGCTGAGCTCAGGGAGGTTTTATGGAAGAAGGGGGCTGCCATCCTCCCTCCCTCACAACCTTCCTTCTTTTTTCCCTGCGTTTCCACTTCCTTTTCCTCCTCCACTTTCCTTCCCTTCTCCGCCCTTCTCTCCTCTTCTTTTTTCCTTTCTCTACTCCCTTGCTTTGCTTTCCTTCCTCATCCTTCCTTCCTGTGCTTTTTCTTGTCTTTCCCTCCTTTTTCTGTTTCTTCTTCTTACTCCACCACTTCCCATCCCTTCTCTATTTTCTCCTTCCTACTCATTTTATTCCTTTCCTTCCTCCCTCCTTCCTTCCTTACTTTTTGCTTTAATTTCCTTTCTTCCCTCTTTTCCTTTTTGCCATTTTCTCTCCTTCCTTTCTTCCATCTCCTCTTTCCTCTTTACCTTCCCTTCACCCTCCAGCTTTGCCCTCTTACCCACTTTCTTCCTTTCTACCCTCCCTCCTTGCCTCTTTCCTCTCCTCCTTCCCTTCCTCCTCTTTCTTCCTCCCTCCCTCCTTCTCTCTCGTCTCGTTTTTATTTAATATGGCTGCCTCGTTCTTCACCTTGAACCAACTCTCCTTCCTCTGCTCAGACTGTGGAGAGGAGATAAGAGAGAGCGGGGGTGGGAGGGGGTGAGAGGGAGAGATGTTGTCGTTCTTTACGAGGCGTTTTCTCTCTCCGTATCATCTGAAGTGTCTGTTTGGATGGGAAACACTCGTCTCCTCTCTCCTTCCCCCTCTCTCCCCCTCTTTATCTCTCTTTCTCATCGCCTCTCTGCGTTTATCTCCACCACATTCCTCATCCTCTTGCTTTCCGCTCACTTCCTCCTTCTCTTCTTCCTCCCTCTCCTCTTCCTCCCTCTCCTCTTCCTCCCTCTCCTCTGTCTCTTCCTGGTTGCATTTTGTCAGCAGTCAGCAGGACGGAGAGAGTCCTCAGTGTTTTGCTCAGCAGCTCCTCAGCAGCTGTGCTGCCTTCCAGGAGGTTTTGTCCCAGCTGCAGATTCACTGTCCTCAGTGTTCCTGTTTGCTTTAACCACATGTGAGTTGGTGCTTTGGCCACTGGTTTGAATTATTTACCTCAGTCTGTTATAGTGGATGAGTCTAAATACTACAATACCCATCAGCAGTGCTGTGTCTGCCACTGAGGATCCGAGATTGCGTAATGAGTACTTTTCCTTTGGGTGTTTTGATGCTAATACTTCTGTAGCTGAGTCCAGCTGTGGTTCTGTGACCATTTGACTGCGGGTGCCGCAGGTTGATCATCATTTCAGTGTGACTCCCAACATTTATCCACAGTTTCTCATCATCATATTTGTCACTGTCATTTGGCTTAAGGACAAATAAAACACACTTCATGAATCTATGGCGTCACGCTGAGCCTTCACGATGCCGATGAGCTTCGTCAGGAGCGTTTGCTGCTCGTGAGCTGCACTGATGTGCAGGGATGAGGATACTTATTCCCTCCCTTTGCATGTGTACGTGTTTTATTTTTTTTATAAATGTTTCATATGTGGGATCAGTGAGTTCGGTTTGTAGTGCAGATCTTCATTCAAGCATTTAAGGAGGCTTCAGTTAGGTCCTCAAATGCAGCACTTTAGCCTGCTCTGTCTGAGTGTATGCACGTTTGTGTGTGTGTGTGTGTGTGGTGTGTGTGTGTGTGTGTGTGTGTGTGTACTCAGTGAACAGCTGTTTCTCTCTCTCTAATCCTCTGGCTGACCTCAGCTCGTCATCTTTCATTTCATCTTTTCTTTATTTTATTTTAATTTCACTTCAATCTGTTTTATTGGTAGAAATGAGAGATTTCATTGTTGAAAACAACAATATATTTTAATAAAAAAGACAAAAATACATAACGAATACATCAAAAACCAGGACTCTGTCCCTCTCTGTCTCTCTGTCTGGATTAGCGGCTTGTCCTAATCTCTGGAGGTTAAATTAGAGGATTGAGGTCGGATGTTAACACACAGCTCCACATCTGTGACTTTTTCTTCGCTTTTTCTTCTTTCCCTATTTTTTTTTTTTTCCGGGAGCTGAAAATTTCCCTGAAGGTTTGTGTGAATCCTGTTAAAGCTGCTGCAGAAGCTTAGAAACAGAAAATAACAAATCTTTTCTGCGTCGGTGTTTGTCGGACAGCCGCGCTCATCTTCTCTCCTCAGCTGCTGTCAGAAACCAAACGAGCAGAGCTGCTTCTTAATGTTCATTTCCAAAGAAGCCAGCAGACAGTTTATGTGCTCAGACACACTCTGACAACTCCAACAGCTGAAAACACAGACAAACCACATCATCAGTATCTGTAATAATCAATAACGATTTGTAGTGTTACAATAAATAAGGAGGAAGATGTTTTCAGATTGTGTTCTCTGCAATAACAACATCATTAAATGAACTGATGATTTTAAAAATGGTGGACACACACACACACACAGTCTAGTTTATTTTGATTCAGTTACACACACATCGTCCTGCTGCCCCAAATACTTACAGCAGCAAATGTGGATTAATCCGCTGCTGAAACTAGTCCCCAACGAAGTGACTGTTTCCTCCTGTTTGTTTACTAAAAATTAAATTACTGAATCTTTAAAGATTTACCTCCTCAGTAGGAAGCAGTGAGCTTCAGCTTTTGTTTCTCAGGTATGTGGCCTGTTGGCTACAAAACACAAACTGGGCCATAGGAAATTGTGATGGAAATTTTTCACTTTTTTTTCTGATATTTTACAAACAAAATGATTAATCAAGTAGCTGAAAACAAATAATTGGCAAATGAATCTGCTATGAAAATAATGATTCGTTTCAGCCCTGATGTTAGAACGATCCTTTAAAAGGTTAAACTCGCCTCGTTTTATGTACAAAATGAAATCACTTTCATTTGGTTAAGTAAAAAGCTTTCATCTGTAAGTTTATTCAAAAAGTAAATTTTGCCATGTGCTGCTTTACAAAGTGAAAATAAAAACAGAATCACGCTGTTGAAACAAGAAAATCATTCTCAGTTCCATCATGGTTTAATAATTCTGTTTAAAATGAGAGATCTTCCACCTCCGCACCAAACTCTGACTAAAGTCTGCTCCCAAAATGATCAGAGAGGAGAAAAGAGGCCGAGCAGCTGCTGAATCTTGATCCATTTTTAATCTACAACTGCCGGTCTGAAGGCTTGTTAATAAGATTTGGGAGTTTCAAGAGTCCACTATGAGTGTGTGTGTGTCTATGTGTGTGTCTGTGTGTGTGTGTGTGTGCATATTTGTCGCTCTGTCTTGGCCCCGCCCCGCTGTCATTCCACTGAAAGCAGATAAAGTCACATAGAGAAATACCATAGAAGCAGAGAGTCAATAAGTGACAACAGAGAGATGAATGGACTGATGACACACCTGGAAGCCATGGTGGAAAACTCAAACACCACTTAAACTGTCTGTCACTGCTGCCTGACAGCGTCGTCATGGTAACGGTAACAGTGAGATAGGGAGGGGCTGAGCAGGAGTCTTTCTTTTGGGAGTAGAGACTTGTTCAGGCAGGCAGAAAACACACACACACACACACACACACACACACACACACACACACTCACACACACTTCTCCTTCTACCTGTGTTTGCATTACGCTTTGCATACAGCCTGAGGTCATGCTGTGAAGCTGTGCGTTTCCGTGACAACCATGTGTGTATGTAATGGAGGTAAAATCCCTGTCCAGCCCTCTCTGGACTGGCCTGTTTCTGCGCTCACTCCATCACGGCGCCCATTCGGCCCACCCGCCGGCACATTATGTGATGTTGCGGGTGGCCGAGCAGCCAATGGAGCCATCCCAGCAAACTAATAAACACATGGAGAGTCAGCGTGCTGCTGCAGGGGCTGCTGGGTAGTTTGGTCTGACTGATCCGCTGTGTGGAGCGGCCGCTGATCTTCACAGTGTGTTCATTTGTCTGCCTGAAATCACAAAATCCTTTTTGTGTTCAGTTTTTTATGCCAACCAAACAGGTTCAACACACATTTTTAGTCATTATCCAAGAAAAATGGCCAAATATTCTCTTTATTATTTATTCTCTTATAATTATTCGTTGCAGCCCTAAAAGATGCAGAGATACAAAGCACAGATGTAATGATCTGAACGAGTCTTTCCCCGGTGATTACACTTGTATTTTTAATACTTAGATCCTGTGAGAACACAAAGGGTCATGTCTGAATGTACATGGAAGGAAGGGGAGGTCCAGGGATACATTGGCTTTCAGTCCCTAATTGTTTGGCTTCCTTTGCCCTCTGAACTCTTACGTCTGGCCCAGTTTATGATTCTGAAACTGCTTATCAAGGTTATGAAGAGAACCTTTCATCATCATGTGAAACTCACAGCAAGGCACATGTGTTGGTTTAGTCATAAAAATAATAATAATCCTGTTATCTTTTTGTTTGTTTGTGTTAAATGCTGTTCACAGTGCGTTTAGTTTCATTTCATGTTTTTTTTTTTTTTTTTGCCCCAGGCTGGATTGAATGTTTTTTTTCTGTTTTGTCTTGGTGTTTGTTTCATGAGATATTAAAACCAACCAAAAGAAGAAAAAAGAATAAGACAATAAAACAAACTAAAGACATAAACAATGACAACGTGCAGCATGGTTAAAATGTCCCAGTTAAAAAAAAAAGAAAAAAAAAAAAACGAGAGAAAAAAAAAAGAAAAAAAAAAGGTAAAAGACAAAGTGGTTTGCTTGTGTATTGGTCAGATCCTATCTCACTCACTGGCTGTAGGTGGGCTTTTCAATGCAGACTGGCCAATCAGTGAGCTTGCATCAGACCAATAAAAGAGCAGGGGGCGGGGCAACGGAAATTTGAATCAGTTCTTAGAGCAAACTTTTGGCTGGAGGCCTTCTCCTAACTCTAACTTTAAAACTGGTCCATTTTAACTTGGTGAGATGTGAAGGAGTAAATTCAGCAGTTTGTGTTAAACACTGTGGACGTCTGCGTTCACTCCTACTACTCAGGTGAGTACACACTGCTTCATGTTAGCATGTTAGTTAAAATGTCGGCTGGACTGTTGGCATGTTAGCTAGCAGTTCAGTCAGTTGGTTACCGGGTGATGTGTTCAATTAGCAGCTTGTTGGCTAGCAGGTGAAGTTGCTACTTTAGTTGGGTGGTTAGCCGGTGATTTGGTTAGTTAGCAGCTTACCTGTTTTATTAACAGGCGATGTGTTTAGTTAGCAGTTTAGTTGGTTGGGTTGAAGGTGAATTACTTGGTGGTTAGCATGTTAGGTGGTTACCTAGCTAAGGGTAGTTGATTATCTGGCTGGGTAGGTTGTTAGCATATTAGTTAACAGGTTAGATGGTGTTTTAACATCTTAGTAAGCTAAGAGTTTGCGGGTTAGTTACAGTTACTGAGCAGATTCTCCCTGCTAGTTAGTATATTATTTGGCTAGTGAGTTGCTTGGGTAGCAGTTTAGTGACATTAAGTTGGTTAGCAGTTTAGTTGACTATTTAGCAGGTTATTTGTAATCTAGCTAGTTAGCTTGTTAACTTGTTAGCTTACTAGCAGTTGAGTTAGTCTTTAAACTGGTTATTTAGCAGTATAGCTTTCTGTGATTTGTAAACAAAGTGTCTCTGTTCATCACTTCAAAATGAGATCGGTAGTTGCAGGGTAAGTTGGTCAGTTAATGGGTCAGCTAGTAAGTGAGTTGATGAGTTAGCAGGTGGGATGGGTATCTGGCTAGTTAATTGTTTCGAAGGTTGTTTGGCTTGGTGTCCAGCTTTGTGAGATATCCTTTAAGTGATTAAGCTAGTTGTAAACATGGTGCCTCTCCTGTAGTTTGCGGCACATTAGTTAACGGGTGAGTTGACTCTCGAGCAGGGCAGGTTGGTATGATGGTCAGCACATTAGTCAGCTGAACAGCAGTTCAGTATGTTAGATAACCTCTCAGTGATTCAGCTAAACATGTGGTCTGCTTTCTGCTGAGTTTAATATACTTTACTCACTCACTCAGTTACTGTCCTGCTGCTCCACACAACATTTATACATATAAAACTTGCAGTGTGTATGTGTGTATCTGTGTATGTATTTTAGTTTAGTGATTAGCTTTGGTGTGAGTGCCGCCTTAGAGAACAACTGAATGGGTTTATTTCAGGAGAAGTACACTGAGGCAGGAATTAACTAGCTTTACTTTACACTGTGTGTGTGTGGGGGGGGTTGGGATGCCACACTAAATTGGCAAAATGAGGTGTAAATGTCTTGAGGCACATGAGCTGCCTTTAGTGAGTGCAGCACTGAATATTTCACCAGCAGCTTCAGGAAACCTTGTGTGTGTTTGTGTCACTGTTTGTGTGTAGGTTTGAATGCGTGTGTGTATGTGTGTGTCTGTCTGTCTGTCTGTCTGTCTGTGTACACACGCTTGGCAGCCACAGCCAATCATCGTCCATCATTCAGTTTTGGTTCTGACAGCTAGAAGAGGCAGAAAGTCCCTAAACGCCTCAGAGAAACATTTAACTGCCTCCACTGCTGCTCAGGCGAGTGTGTGTGTTTTGTGTGTGTTTTGTGTTTTGTGTGTGTGTGTGTGTGTGTGTGCATTAGAGGTGAGTTGTACAGAGTGTAATAGCCTCATTATATTCTGTAATCATCTGAAGCCTGACGTGCTGCAGCGTTTCCTGATAGCTTTTAACACCTGAGTTTCACCTGAGCTGCAACTTGACCTTTGAATTTGAGGTTAGAGAGGGGCATCCTTGGTTTGACCTTTGACCTCTGGCCTTTCATTTGACCCCTTTTATTTTTATTTGAGAAAAAAGGGAGGAAATGGCGGAAACCAACAAATTCCAAGCAAAAGAATAATAGTGGTGGTTCTCGTCGGTGCTGGATATCAAACTGACAATTAACAGTTGGAGCTGGAATATACACACAGCATCCTGTGTGTTAAAGAGTTGTCTGAAGGGCCGTATGAGTCGCAGGTTGTCGTGACTCATTGTCATCCTCTCAGTTAGTCACATTTCCCATTTCAGAGCTTGTGAGCAGCGGAGCCAGTCAGAGCAAGCTTCTGTGAAAATGGTTTTTGAAATGAAGGAAAGAGACCAGCAGGAAAATAATTCTGTCCGGGAGACACACGGTGCTGCAGCGGTTAGCACTGTTAGCACAAACACATGCAGGACAGGTAGCTGTTGACTTCATACTGCTTGTTTGTGTGTATTTGAATGTTTGACTGGTTGCATGTTTATGCTCTGTGATGCACCGGCGACCTGTCATGGTTCACTTTATCTTTCTGTCTCTTACTTCCACTCTATTTTTTACAGATAGCAGTGCATTGCTATGAAATAAACATATGTATTTATGTAATACGTATTTGGTTATTATAATTTGTGTTTGTGTATTTGTTTAACAAGTACAAAGAAGGTTAGTTTAAGGAAATTTATATTTTATTTAAACAGAAAAAAGAAACATTTTCTGATCCTTCTGTTTACCCAGGTGATATGTTGAAATGACTGCATCCTGGTTGTTGTAGTCTGCTGGTGTAGAACCTGGGGGCAGTTTTGGTTGGCTTTTGGCCAAAAAGCTTCCTCAGAGTTGGTGTATGGGTGTAGCAGTGTTTTGGTATGTTGGTTAGTGTGAAGCAGAGTATCACATCCATCATTCTGCCTGCTGCTCGCAGTGAAGAGAGGAAGCCCAAAGAGGAAGAAGAACAGCAGATTTAAATAAGTTAGAAGTTAGCAGCGTGCCTGATTAACTTTAAATGAGCTCTGGTTTCAGGGCGGCACACACACACACACACACACTCAGCTCTTCCTCTCCTCCATCATCATCGTCACTCTCAGGCTTTCAGGAATGTTTGTTGGTCTTTTGTCGGAAAGCTGTGACCCGCAACCTTTGACCTCTAGCCTGTCGGTGAGGTGTGATGTTGTTGATCCGAGGCTCAGTGGAGTTTTCTTCATGAGAGAGTCACAGAAAAGTCAGGAATGTAAAATAAATGTTTCTGGCTTTTGTTGTTGGATTTTTTTACAGAGTCATTATAAAAACATGTATTTCAAAATGCAGATTATCGGCTCTTTGGGTGCTGTCTCCGGCTGAGCGGTCATTGCTTCTGTAGACAGAGGGTGCAGGTGGTTAGACTGTGCTGAGGCAGCAGAGACTAACTTTGACAGGTTTGGTTGAATTCGGCTTCTGTTGCACATCCTGTTAACAACTGCAGCAACAAATAGTTTCGAGTGTGCTGATCTGTTTTGCACCTTCGACGGGCTTTTTGTCCACAGTTACAGCAGCCAAGGCTCATGGGTATTTAGTGTTTAGAGCTGGCCATCATACCAAAATGGCAGCTCAGACATAATTTCTCACAAATGACATTGAAATAATTGAAACATGCTAATGTAAACCTATGTGATTGGTACACTATCCAGGAGAGTCGTGAGTCACTACGTTAAGCAGCACCGAGGACAATGATAAAAGAAAATACTGAAATGGAAACACAGACCCAGCGGCTCCTCCCACTCTTTTTAGAAACCTTTTCAAATTAGAGATGGTTTTGATTCCAAACAACAGCTGCAGGTAAAACTGAAGAACCTACGGAGGAAATAGGACACGAGGACGTATTTTAGAGAAAAACAGAAGTTATTCGAATTTGTTTGGGAGAAGTTTTATAACTTCGTTTTAAAAGTGATGGCACCGTGGTGTTTACTTGGCGCTGATTGATGGGCAGACCGCATCTCAAGCAGGGGAAGATGTATTTACTTCTGCTGTTTATAGTTGTTCCTCTTCCTATTAAATCTTTTCCACCTCCTCTTCCTCTCATTATCTGTCCTCTCTAATAGTCACTCTGCGGTCTGTATGAATATTGAATCTCTTCAGTAAACTGCAGGATTGATCAGTCTGACTGAGTAAACTCTGCATCTCTTTGAGCAAACGCCACCATCGATTTGTCCACATAAGGAGCCTGAGTGAGTGTGTGTGTGTGTGTGTGTGTGTGTGTGTGTGTGTGTGTGGGGAGGGGGGGGGGGGGGGGGGGGGCTTGCTCTGTCCACAGCCATTTTCCTGCTGTGAACTTGTTGTTGTTGTTATTGCTCCTCTGAACAGTCACTGTCCTGCTGAGTGACCACTCACATTTACCGTGCTAATATTTGCCTGTAATGTGGACTGTGTGTGTGTGCGTGTGTGTTTGTGTGTTTGTGTGTGGCAGAGAGCATGTGTCATGTGTTATTTACTTATTTACTTTTTAACAGTAACTGTGAAACCCCTGAATTCACAGAAGAACAGACAGAGGACCTGACCTCAGTGTTGTGAGACAGAGACGCTGTCAAACTGTAAATCAGCTGTACAGTCTGACAGTTTTTCTGTAGGATCAGGAGCGATTGTGGTTTTGGTGCAGAGCTGTTGACAACACTGAGGTCAGGTCCTCTGTTCTTCTGTGAATTCAGGGGTTTTAGAGTTACGGTTAAAAAGTAAATAACTAAATGACACATGATAAATATTTTATAAGTCCGCTGCAGTATTTTTAGATTCAACATATTTAGATTTGGCTACTTCCAGGCCAACAAAAAAATAAATATTCAGTATTTCCTCAGGAGGATTTTAAGTGTGGAGAAGGTTTTGGAATTTTAAAATTGCATTTAAACCTTTATGTAGAAAAATAAAATGCACAAAAAAGTGAAAAGGCCAATTAATTATTGTTTTTAGAGGGCTTTGTCTCAAAAATGTGTTGTTCCCAATTATTTTAGATTTATATTTCATATTTATTCTGCAAAGTTGCAAAAGGCTTCACAATAAAAGCATTTAGCACGAAGAAATCAAAGGGCAGGACAGTGACAAACAACAGCAACAAAACAGAAATATCACCAAAAAAAAAAAACCATGTACTGTAATAAAATAAAACGATAACCTTCAAAGGAAAACAACAGAGGTGCTATTTCACGCAGCAGATGCCATTTATTTGATGTGTATCTGTTGTTTAGGCTGTCATTTTCTAACTTTATTGATCAGAAGTTGACATCCATCAGAATCTGGGCGGCTCACCATCTCGATTAAAAAGGTTCCTGAGGGAAACTCTGCAACTAATCGATTTACTTATTGATCCGTGTTTCGATTTGGCCTTATTTCTAAAATCCTGGTTACAGTCCAGTTTTTTGTAGGATGTTTTACTAAAGTGGAGCTGAAGGCTGTGAGGATACAGTTTGTACGTTCTGCTGTGTGTCGACCTGTACCGCACATCTGTGTGATCTGGGTTCTTCATTCTATCGCTGTGACCTGCAAGGTTCCCTGTAGTCTCATCAGATCTTAATATGCAACCACAGACAGACAGACAGACAGAGACAGACAGACAGACAGACAGAGAGAGACAGACAGACAGACAGGTATAAATGACTCGTGTCAGTGTTGTCCTGGTTGATGCTGTCAGGATGGTTGGAAGTAGGGCAGTGTGTGTGTGTGTGTGTGTGTGTGTGTGTGTGTGTGTGTGTGTGTGTGTTGTGACAGATGGTGTTTAGTTGGACCTACGTCACTCTGTCAAACACTCCTTTAAGGTCAGAATAACAGAAATGATTCTGAATGTTAAACAGTTCTTACTGACAGATACGACGCTGATGTCTCCGGCTTCCCTCTGTGATTTCCCATGATGCCTTTCAGTACACAGTGAATGAATGAGAGTTTTCAGCTGATGGTTTTAATCACGTTTTCTTAGTGTTTCACTTTGTCATGAATATGGACGTGACTTTGGTGTGTGGTTTCCCTCATGAAGAATAACATCAAACCATAATGTTTAAATTAATTCATGGTCTTCATATCACTGACATTGGAATAAAGCTCCAGTGACATGTTTTTTTTAATTGTTTGTGCTTTATCTTTTATAATTTTAGAAGAGCAGCAACTTTTAGTCGAGTTATTGCTTCGTGGATCAACAGCAAAATAAATCAGCAACTATTGTGTGTGTGTGTGTGTGTGTGTGTGTGTATATATGTCTGAAGACGTCGACTTGGGGTGAAGTCTTTATTCAGCTTTTTTTTTTTTTTAGTATAATGTGTCGGTAGTGAGGGCAGGCTGGCAGTTTCCCCCTGTTTCCAGTCTTCATGCTAAGCTAAGCTAACTAGCCGCTGCTTCATATGAACTATTTAGACACGAGTCGCATCAGTCTAACACTTTGGGAATCTGTCTGTTCTCCAAAATCAATGCACAGATTGGTTATTGGAAATCATAACAGGCCTATTTTTCACAGACACACCAGCTGGATAGATAACCGCTCTGATTCCAAAATGGCGTCTTAACAACAGAATGAAACATGTTTTCTTAACCAGCTCTCCGGAGCGAAGCTGCGGGATCGAACCAGCGACCTGCTGCTGCTATTGATCTCCGTTCATGGAGGAACAACTGGGTTAACATGTAAACCAGGACAAACACTCTGGACCCGAGTTTCTGGGTTACAGTCAGTCACACACACAAATAACACACATGCACGCACACTCACACACACACACAAGAACAACACACTTCATGAGTGACACGTGTTTGAGAGCCTCAGGGGGAATCTGAGTATCGATTGGCCTGGAACAGTTATCCATCCATGATGAGAGACTCTGTGTGTGTGTGTGTGTGTGTGTGTGTGTGTGTGTGTGTTTTGATGAGGAGATAACACATCATCGACAGACTAATGGAGGGGAGGGAAGTGTGTGTGTGTGTGTTGAACATCGGAGTGTGTTGTTGCTGTTGTTCGTCAATTATCTTGTTTCCCCTCCACACACACACACACACACACACACACACACACACACACACACACACACACACACACACACACACACACACAATGAGCAGCAGGTCAGAGCTGGTGTGTCTGAACTGATCTGATTGAACCTTTGATGTTGTCAGTCAAGCCGCTCGGCAGGTGTGTGTGTGTGTGTGCGTGTGTGTGTGTGTGTCTGTGCACACACAGACTGTGTACACATTATTCCCTTGTATGTTAGCATGTACTGATCATGTTAAGTTCACGTGAGTGCGTTAAACGTCCTGCCTTCTTTTTGCTTTGTGTTGTTGTTAGGGAAGTCTAATACACACCATTCACACTCTGGATCTCTGAAGCAAAGTGAAGCTCAGACAGTTTACACTGGACATTAGTTGAATTATCACTGTTTAAGTTTGGTCCAGTTCAGTTCACATCTTTGTTGTCCCACAGGATGAAAATGTTCTTGCAGCAAGGCAGCATCGAGACACAAGAACTGGAAACACAATAAGCACAAACAAACACAATAATGTTTTTGAATTAAGAACAGTTATTACACATTGGATAAACGATGACTATCTCTGAGCAGAGGAGACGAAGGTCTGGATCTGATAGGATGGATTACGATACTCCTCTGTTCTTCTTTTTTTTTCCGGAGTCAGGATCTGTACACGTGAGACCGGGGACGCCGCAGCACTAAAAACTGAGTCCGCCTGCTGGGACTGAATGACGGGAACTGATTCCTGAGACCATTGTATAATGACATTGACAAAGACAGGGCATTTATATGGACGGCTCAAATCGCAGTGGACATGTGATCCACTTAATAAGGCCGGTATCAGCGCTGATACCGATCTGCTGTGCTGGGTCTGTGCATCCCGCCTGCAGGAGCCGTGTGACGAGGTGAAGCCTGAGTTTCAGAGCTGTTTTCCACTGCTGTGTTACTGCCAGTAAAGCCAGTTAAAGTAAAATCTTCCTCTCCGGGGGTCAGAGGTCGGCACCGTGGTGCTCCTGGTGCTATGCTGTTGCACGTGGTCCTGGTTATCTCCTAGTTACCGTTGCCTGTGGTGACCAGGTGTTGGGTGATTGATGAGAGCCTTTTTATCCTTCTCCTGCTAATGCACAGGAAGCCGCCACCCACAACCTCTGACCTCACTGACCCAAGCAGCATGCTGGGTAACAAGCTGAGTACCTGTCACACACACACACACACATTCTGTCACACATACTCTAACATACACACACACTAACACCCCCAGTAATGAGGCAGTGAAGCCAGCATCTCTCTCCTCTGCTCTCTTTCATCTTCCCCTTTCTCTCCATCCTGCTGTTTTTTTCCTCCCGCTCGCCCAGGAGGATTGTGGGAAGGGGACGGCTTTTGGTGGAGTTTTTTCGGGGTGACCCTGAGAGGTCAGCGGAGAGGAGAGTTTCCTCCTGCGTTCAGGTTTCAGCAGCCTGCAGAGTTTGTTTCACAGCAACAGCAGCAGCTTTAGGTCTGCCCCGGTGCCTTTGAGCAAAGACGGCAGCCGCACTAATCCACCGTTTGTGATTTATTTACAGATAGATTTTATCTTTTTTAAGCATCATATTTTTATTTGCTCAGAGTCTTCCAGGCTCTTTGGTCCTTGGAGATGCCTCACAAAGAACTTAAGTAACACTTCAAACAGTTTTGAAGGTACTTTCAGAATCTATACTCTACTAAGAAGATTCTTTGAGCTTTTCTCTGAATTTACATTCAACACACTAAGCTTTGTGTCACAGCCTTGTGTTTTTATGTTATATTCATTTGTGTCTTTCAGAAAAAAACTTTTTCTAGCTCTGTGAGTTGAATGTAGTAATAACACTGAAGAGGCACAAACTGGGGTCGAGGTTAAAATGAAAACACCGAGGAAGCTTTAAGCAGTCTCTCTGTGGTGTGTAGCCGTGGTATAAGACACAGAATAGACTCGTAATTTGCAGAAAATAACGTACATGCAGGAAACATCCCTCCACTGTGTGTAAGGACGTTTGACATGTCCACCTCAACTATTACTTTTCTATATCAGACATCAAGTAGTGTTTTAAAATGTACACGGTTCACGTGGATGTTATCTGAAGGCAGTCTTACACAGTGCTAGTGTTACGTCTGTTTAATTGGCTGATGAATTGCAGGATACGGTGGCCTGCTGGAACCAAGTTTAAGAAACTTTGTGATGCTGATTGTCAGGAACACTGGCAGCTTTATTTTCTCTTCCAAACTTTGGTAATAAGAAAGTTTAGCTCTTTTGTTATTGGCTGCCTGTGATGAGACTCAACAGGTGACAGGACTGGCGACCTGTCAATCTCACTGTCATCCAATGAGGAGCTGGAGGAGGAGGTGGGTGGGACTTGATAATTAGTCCGTTCCCCAAACAAGCGGCATTAATTAACCCCGGCAGGTAAACAGGAAAAGAGGGGGGGGGGGGGGTCTAAATACTCTGTGTGTTTATGTGTTTGTTTCCCACCAAAATGAATGTGAGGTCCCCCTGAAAGCTGCTTGTTAATTATCCAATTTAAACTGATGAAATTGAAACTTGAACCCCACAAATGAATTAATTAGCCTAATTGTTTCTGGCAGTGTTTTTTTTTTTCCTCCACTATTCTGTGTGTCTGTGTGTGTGTGTGTGTGTGTGTGTGAGTGTGTGTGAGTGTGAGTGTGTGTGTCTCTCCTACTTAAGTTATTATGCATCAGCTGATCTAAATACACACAACTAAGATATTTCTGCAGAAAAACAAAGAAATATATAATAAATAATAAAAATATATAAGCACTTTCACACCAAATAGAAACTTTATGCATCTCTGCAAGTTGATGGTTATAAAAGACAAAAATGAAATCACACTAATGGCCGTCTGGAAGGAATTAAATCAGTCTAAACACTGATTATATAATAGGAAAGTAGTCAGCTGTGTTGTTATTTGCAGTTAATGAAGTAAAACATACTAAAAAACAGCTAAATGGTCCTTTAAATCTGCTTCATCATACGCTGATAGACCCACAGAGACTCGTTAATGAAGCGTTGACGGTTTCTGAGGCGTTTAGAGGACAGACAGAGACGTCAACAGGCTGCTCTGACTGCTGACCTTTGACCTTTTGATATGTTTAATATTGGCTTTTTGTAATGTTGTGTGATCTAAGGACTGAAGCCAACCTCTAACACACAGTTTCCCTCTTCACATCCCTCTGTTACTTGCTCTAATGAGAGGGGAGGAAGGTGACGGGGTTAAAGGTCCCGCTTCGACTCGGCGGGCAGCACGCGGTGACGGATTCCTGTCTGTGCTGGAGGTCAAAGGTCAGCGGGCGGCAGACAGATGGGGTCAGAGGTGAAGTGGTGAGACGGTGGTGCTGTTACAGTGTGTGGTCGGTCAGCAGAGTGAGGTTTATTCGGGAGTTTCGCAGCTTCTTTTTTCAGTTTTCAGTCATTTGTATTAGTTCATTTCGTACTTCTTTGTTGTAGTTAGAGGAATTTTGCAGTATTGAGACAAAGGTACAAAAATACCTGCTTTATATGGATTGAACGGCAAAAGGAGAACATTTACAAATACATCAGAACTGTTGTGGCCATGGTCTAATACACACATTCTGCAAACACCGTGCAGGATGCCCTGCAGGGACCCCCAGCAAGTTGAAAAACTGTTTTTGGGTTTCTTGGCACAGTCTGGTTTTCTTATCGTACCCAGCGAGGGTTGAATGTTTCTTTCTGATTTTAAAATGATTACTTGGCGGTTCCTCTCGGGATTTCTGGCTTTGTAAGTGCGTCCATTGGAAATTGTTAGGTTCCACGAACGAGACGAGAGGTTCGGTGGTAATTGCATTGTGGTATTGTTTGGCTTTGTGCTGTTTTGTTTACTCTTTCTTGCTGAGTCACTCTCCAGGATTTCTTGCCATAAATGAAGTGTGCTTTTTAAACACAGAACTACAGATAAACACAAATTAGTTTTTATTGTTTCTCATATTAGTCTTCATGCTTGTGTTGTGGTCAAATTTCAGGTAGAACAACAGTACGGAAAAAAACACAAGGTCACCTTTACAGGATGGCCAGTTTCTGTTTTTCAGCATATTCTCTTGCCAGTTTAAATACGTCTGAGTAGTTATAGGGAAGCATCTGACCTGAGCTTATTACTGCTGCAGTGGCAGGGAAGGAAAATCGGGCTCGTTCAGCCATTTCAGAGCAACGTTTCAACCGTTTGAGTTACTCGATCGCTGCCACCTGTTGATCGCAGCTCTGCGCTCTGATTTGGGAATGAACGCCTGCATGTCTGATCAAGCCATTTGTTGACCCATCTGCATAGTTTTTGTTTACAGATTTGTTCTTTCATTCACAGTGATTCTAGAAATGATTTATCCACACAGCTTGAACTGTTTTAACAGGAAAAGTAACTTGAACGAACTGAAAAGTATTTTAATAATAGCATTTTAAAGTTAGACCTTAGTATTTATCTGTGGCAGATGAATGGTAATGTCTGGAAAAGCTGTTTATGTTTACATATGTTCCATAGTCTCATGTGTGAACACACAGGTTGCACAGGACACAGGGTTTTTATGGGAAAGGGGATTTGATTTTAATGAAAATTCCTGGGAAACACTCATTTTGAATTCTGGGATTTAGAAATCCTCTGCGTCCCAAAAGGCTTGAACTGACTCTTTAGAGTTTGCTGTCTTGGATTGCTGGTATCGAGCTGCCTGTGTTCTCTGTGGCAGTGGATATGTGGGATTTACAAGGGCAGCACAATCATAACTGTCAGTCAGAGGCCATCTGCTGGTTTCTGTCTCCTCTGACTCAGCATGCCAGCTCTCCTCTCTCTCTTTCTGTGTCCTGCAGTGTGCAGTATAGCTCGCACGCCCCAGTGTCACCTCCTAACAGTGAGCTGGGCACTTTCCTCCAGATCAAATCATCTGTGCTCTCAGTTTCCTGTAATGGCATCCATGCCAGAGGGAGGAGCTTGTGAATCCCAAGCCTCTTTTAAACAGAGATTCCTCTATATCGCTGTTAAGAAGCCTCCTCATTATGCCAGGTCTGCGTTTTCACTCTGAGCCAAACAAAGTCTGTGGAATACTTCCTGTTTGTGATTTTTAGGCATGTCAGTGTTCCAGAAATCAGAACCGTGATTTGTAACACGGCAGCACCGGCCACCATGGCTCTCCTTTTTCACAGACGTTAACCCAGCTGTGCTGCTGAACCCCCCCTCCCCCTCCAATCCGAGTTTGTACCGTTATAATGAACAGCAATGTGAATAAAGGCGCAGCATTCCCGCCTTGAACAGGCCGTGTGCGAGGAGCTACAGCGACAGCAGACATGCCTCAAAACACGTCGTCCACAAGCAGAGTTTGTGTTGCAGCCAGTTCACACCAAACGTGATGCTTCTGTTTGGTCACAAACTCGCCATTTTACCAGTGAACTTACAAATAATTCGATTTAGTTTGTGGCTGCGACTCATCTGAATATCTAACATGTCACCCGAGCAGGATGTGTGAGGCTGAAGAGGACAAAAAGTGACAAATCAACAATCCGAGCAGCAAAAATAGTCCGGAAATATGACGGGAACACAGTTTGTGCAGCAAGATAATCGAATCAACGCTCTGTGTGATTTATGAACCAAAGATGCAGTGAAACCAAAATTGTACAGCATCAAAATACAGAGCGATTGTGTTGTAGAACAAAAACTGTTTTCTTTGTGAGGAAAAAAATGAGAAGGAAATATCAACAGATTTTTTTTAAAGAAAGGGAAAAAATACAGAATTTCACAAAAGAAAAATAAAGAGAACAAAACAAAATAAGTGAGAATGAGGAAAGAGAAACAGTGCAGTTTGTCTCTGTGTACCTTAAGTCTGTGCTTTGTTCTTTAAAACAAATCTAACTTAATCTTGTGTGGGGGGAATTATCGTGGGATTATTAGGAAGTCCTTGAATAAACTCCACATCTTTTCCTCAAGTCCTTTGGTTTCCCCCCCCCTTTTTTTTTTTTTTTCAAAGACCTACTTATGACATAAACTGAAAATCCTGAGTGAGAAAATGAAAAACTAAAGCTCTTTCTGACTGATACTTTCTGGCTTCAGGATAATAAACGGTAGCACATTTTCAGAAATGACAAAATCCTGCTGTTCCTCCTGTAAATTACATTATTTTGCTTCAGTAGTAATAATAATACCAGCTCCTGGGACATTACACACACACACACGCACACACACGCACGCACACACACACACAAACACACACACACACATACACGCACGCACACACACGCACACACACCTGGCTAAGCAGACATGAAGCCACATCCAAATGAAGTAGAGCCTGGACCACACGCTGGTTTTACTGCTGACCTCCACTGTCTGACACCAACACCCCCTCCTCTACCTGAACTGCCACCATCAGCCCCATTATTACCACTCATGCTCCCCCACTGCAGCCATACCCTCTTTCTTTAGACATTTAACAGCCCCCCTCCTCCCTCCTCCCCCCTCCCCTAACCTCCCACCCCCCACCCTCTGCTCCCCTGCTATTCAAACTACATCCCCCCCTTTCAACCAACTGGTTTCCTTTTGTGGTTGAACCCATTTGTTTCTCAGCAGGCTGCTCAGGAGGAGAGCTGCTGACTCCTCCTCCTCCTCTTCCTGCTCTTCATCGCCCTCACTCCAAACATCATTCAGTCCCAAAACACTGCAGCAGTGAAAGAAAAGGTTAAACTATTTGATGATATTGTGAGTGTGTTTGCAGCTGAGGTGAACAGTTTAAGGTGGATTGAGTTTCTTAACATATATATAATAATAACAGCCACGAATGAAATTAGCTATGGAATTAAGTTTGGTCAATATCAGAGCGAATAGTTAGTGAGGCTTTGGACGTAACTGCATTTCACTGAAAAGAGAAGAAAAAGAGCAGGTGGAGGAGGGTGGGCTGCCACTTCACTTCCTCCTCTTCCTCCTCCTCACCAGGAGACACAAAAGGGACAAATGTGGCCACATGACCAACTGAAGAGGCTGTAGGTAACTGTTGTAAGGGAAGAGAAGACAAATAATGAACAAAGAGCTTTTCCTTTAATTAGTTAGACAAAGAACCACGAGCCTGTAGCTTTGCTGCTCTGAACCAAATGAACCTTTAGTCTCTGTATCACAGTGAGTCAGTTGTATTTGTTATCACAGAATGTGCTCGGTGCTGTTACGTCTGCATGTGAATGACAAAACAGGAAACTCTGAAAAACTGTTTCATCATGTTGTCATAATAATCCATGACAGCTCTGTTTTCTTCCGGAATTCATTCCGCCTTAATTTGCTTTTATTTGCTGTGGCTGCAGGGCTGACAGTGGGGGGCGTCCATACTGAAATACTGCCTGAACATGCAGGAGTTGGACTGACAGGTTGCTGTGATGATGAATCCAGCAGCAGAGTTTCACAGATCACTCACGGCCTCTGTCGTCATTTCGCTTTCAAAGTGTATTTATGTGAGGAAGTTACAGTGGTTGTGGGTTTACATCTCACCTGCTCCCACCTTATACCCACAGTGAATTTTCATTCTGGCCTGAATAAGGAAACACTTTGACTCCCGTCCTGTTGGGAAAGTTTTGTCTTTTCTCTCATAGAAGTGAGACGTGAAATGCGGCGATACGTCACAGACTCACTCTGTCTCCTGTCAGACTGTTGAAGCGTCAGAATCGTTTTCTCTGACAGTTCTTCAGACTCCGGTCTTTTTGAGCGGCTCGTCTGTGACAGCTGTAATTCTTGGCTGTTTTTTCACGTTATTGGCAGGTTCTGAAATATAGGACCAGCTGCACTTTTTCAGCAGCAGCACCAGTGTTAGTGCTGCTAATGTCGGCAGGAAGCAGAGAGATAGTAAGAGCTGCAGCAGTAGAATCATTAAGCTAATGATGACCCATAGCATTAATGTTTAAGAGCCGGAGATGCAGCTTCATGTTCCTGAACACACCACACCTCAGGACGCACTCAGACACACACAGACACACACACACACTCAGCTCGTCCTGTTCTGTCCTGCATCTATATTTAGCAGCCGTTCGATCCTTGCGGCGTGTCGAGCAGTCGATAAAATCAGCCGCTTGCCGTCGGACATCGTGTCTGAACCTGATCTACCCCCAACCCCCCCTCCCACCCGCCCACCTTCATCCTCCAGCAGGAAACGGCAACGTCCATGCAAGCACTTCCTCGTCCTCCTCGTCCTCCTCTTGTCTGTCTGCAGGGGTGAAAAATGAACGCTCGCTGCTCTGGATGGAGAGATTTCAGTCCTCTCAGGTGTCGGAGTTTAATATCAGCAGACTCACCTTCACATCCATGATCAGAGTCAACAACCAGCAGCCAGCGACAGGGAGGTCAAGGGTGACAGCAAATATCTAATTGAGCCTCGAAAGGATGAGAGATGAAAAGAGCCAGAGGCCAACTAATATTTGTTTATTTCCTCTTTTAAATTCTCATCTTTGTTTGTAATTCAGAGCCGGCTGGGTGAGTCAGACGTCTGTTGATCTTACCAACCTGCCTGCGAGTCTCTGATGTCTCTCTGTCAGAGGAGATCAGATGAAAGTTGGATGATCCACATGGTGGAACTGGGTAGATTTGTCTATAATACTATAAGACGTCCTCCTCTCCTTCCTGCTTTTTAACTTGAGCCTCACAGAGCCCAGCCAAATCTCACCAGCTCGTTTTTTTTTTTTTGGGCTGCTTTTAGTCTGAAAAACATCTGAGTGTTGACCGAGTCCGTCAGAGAAGTTAGAGCAGAGTTTAGATGATGACAGGACTCATCAACTCTCAATGTCCAACAAGTGTAGGACGGAAAGGGAGGCATGCTGAAGCGTTTCAGTGAAAACAAACACTTAATAATCTGCTTTTAGTTATTTGCAACCTTTTCCACCTCCGGTCCACAGCCAGCATCCAGCAGTGTGTTTACAAAGCAGCAGGTATGACATGAATCTGGGTGGACAGACGGCCGAATGTGTCCTAATGGAATCCAGCACGTCCGAGTGTTTTGTTTTGACTGTTTGAAAAAGCCAAATAGATAAATAATCAGCGAGCGCAGGCAGAAGTGCTGCAGGAAACGAGATGTTAACTAACTCATCACCTCCTGCAACACAGTAAACTGGTTTCCTGCAAGACACAGGATCAAGATTAACAATGAGCCCCGTGTTGTTTCCAGGATTATGGAGCTAAAGTCACTCCCCTCTGTAAATACTTTAATCCTTTGTTCCACTACCTTGGCCAGACAATTTCTTTTCTTATGTAAAGTTTCTTTCATTACTATTTTCTGTCCTGATTCTAAGGCTCATGATGTATCTGCTTTCAGGGCCAAGTCTTTCAAAACGTAAAAGTCCTGACACATGCACGTTAACCAAATCCCTCAGGAGAGCGCTGCGTCAGCAGACAGACGCAGGAACTTTAGTTCTTTATTTTTTGAATTCATGTTGAAGTCATCTGATCGTCTGTAGTTTTTCTGGTTTGCGTTCTCAGCACAGGCCCTGTTCAGACCACAGGTGGACAGCTCCAAGCACGTCCGTTCACACCCGGCGTTAACATGCGTCTCCACATGCGTCTCGAGTGACCACTTGTGATCGGCTCTCACTCCCTCGCTCTGTATGCAAATAAACGTACATCAGTTCTGTTTGCAGAGAACAAATGCGTTGTTATTTTTAGCTGGCAGGAGACAGCAGTGGGCTTCCTGTGCCCAGTCCACTGGAAACTAAAAGAAGAAGAAGAAGAGATCAAAACACAGACTGCACAGTCTGAATCTACTCCTTGGCTTGTTCCAGGCAAACCAAATCACAAGATGTTTGACGCACTTGTGGTACGTCTCTGTGGGCTTTCTACTGAAATGTCCCAGTCTGGGATCAATAAAGTGAATCTATCTGTTTTTGAAATTCACACATTGTGAGAACAAAGTCAGTTTACACAGTTTGTATGACTTGTATTTGTTGAGTGGGTTCATTTGTTTGTAGAGAGGCCGTCAGTTGAGTAGATGGTCCTTCAGTGTGGCTCAGGACACATTTATGTTCAGTCTGAGGGATCAGGTCTCAGATACGTCCTCCATACAAGCTGTCCAGATCACCCGAGACGCATGTTAATGCCAGATCAGATCAGAACAGGGCCACGGACTCATCCACCCTAAACGATAAGCGACAGGTAGGATGGATGGTGGGCGTATCAAGTAAATTAAATTAAAGTTGATTAGAACTGATGGAATTGGTTTTTACTTTAAGGTTTGACCCGTCTGATCGCAGACGAAATTCAAGGTGTGCTTCGTTGTTCTGTTCTATTCTATTCTATTCTATTCTGTTCTGTTCTGTTCTGTTCTGTTCTGTTCTGTTCTATTCTATTCTATTCTATTCTATTCTATTCTATTCTGTTCTGTTCTGTTCTGTTCTGTTCTCCTGTGCTGGTGGAAGGATGGATCCTCGGTGTTTCGCTGTGCGGCTGACATGGAGCCACTTTGTCTTCCTTCTCTCCTGCTGCTTTTTCCTCCGACAGCCGAGCAGCTATACAGAGACAAACTGTCACACATGCACACACAGGTGTGTGTGTGTGTATATATATATGTTGTGTGTTGGTGCGTGTGTGTGTATGTGTGTATCATACCCATATATACCCATCCTTTCAGCTGTCAGTATGTAGCAGAGCAGCTGGGCAGAACCTGCTCTGCCACTTTGTGTATACGTCTCTGTGTGTACACTATATGTGTAGTGTGTCTGTGTGTGCAGTATCACCTCACACACACACTCACACTTGAGTAATTAATTTTCAACATGGCTGGGTTTTCGCTGTGTGTGTGTGTGTGTGTGTGTAGGGGAGGTAGCTGCCGTCAATACTAATTTGGTACCAGAGAAAACAAATGTATTTAATCCCTGGTTGTCTTGTCCTGACTCCCCTCTCCCCTCCCCTCCCCTCTCTCCCCCTCTCCCCTCCCCTCTCTCCCCCACCCCTCTCTCTCTTGCCTTCCACCTTGCTCGCCCCTCCCCACCCCTCGCGGGCTGATAGCCATTAGTGCTGCAAAGGGAATTTTAATGCAACGCTGGCTTCAGTGGGAAGGAATGAATATTTAAAACACACTCTGACTGAAGCAATAAAAGGAGAAGGACGTATCCTTCATTTGGAGAGCGCACACACTCTCACATACAGACACACACACACACTCGCATGCAGGAGTGTGTTTATCTGACACACTGACACGCTGGTCTGGTTTCACCAAACCAGTTGAGCTGGTCTGACTGGAGATCAGTCTGCTGCTGTTTGTCTTGTCCCAGCTCGGTGTTCATGTCCTGTCACTGCGTAGAGATGAGAAAGGTTTCCATGGTTACGTCTTGAAAGCTTTCACATCAGGCGTCACACAACTGAAGACGCCCCCCCCACACACACACCCCCAGCTGCCTCTCACCCAGTGTCCTACGTCATATTTATTCTGCAGCTGTTTGTCCATCAGCGTTGCTGTAATATTCAAACAGTGCTGCAGTGTGTGTTTCTGTGAGTTAGCCACGCACCAGCTCCACATTACATTTACTGAAGCACGGTGCTGCTTCCTGTTTGAGTGCTACTTACAATTACTACAAGTATAATTTAGAGGCTTTGCTGCTTATCCTCTGGGAGATGTTGTTCTTTCTCTCCGCTGCGTTTCTGAGGGAAACATTCTCATTTTTCTCCATTAATGCGACAGCTGCCATCAACACGTAGTTTTTAGTTTCACATTTAAACCACATAATACGAACAAACAGCTTTGATGTTGCATTACGTAATATAAGCTCAACACATAACATACCATAATCTATGAGTGATTAGTAACATAACGTAACAGTAACACATGTGATAACATTAACATGATGCCTTGTGTTGTCAGATTATGTGACATTAGTGAAACATGGAAGTAACACGAAACATTAACGCAGCATAATGTCAAAGTTTTGAATAATGGGCAAATTAATCATAGAAATGATTTATAATATAAAACAACTGTGATAAACAACATAACAGTGGTGCATAACAGTGTAGGAGAGCGTGACGCGGGGGTGATACCAAACATGATACGGCGTGACGGTGAAACATGTAACATGACAGTGATGCATTGCCATAGTTAAAACTCTGCAGCAGCATAATGCAGCCGTCAGACTGAGCTCCACCTGGATCAGCTACAACATTAAACTGCTGCTCTGAGGTTTTAACACATCAATCATTTAATACTCTGAAACAGAGCAAGCTTCACAATGAGCACTTTCACTGCTGATACTTCAGCACACTTTACTGCTAAGACTTTTTTTTATTAGAGAATTCAGATTCTGAATTCACACTTTTTGTGTTTTTACACAGAAACATTTGTTGAATAAGTCAAAGAATCTGAATAAGTCTTTCACTATGACCCAGCTCCAATAAGTAATGGTAACATCCACGGTAATATTCAGATCTTATTCCAGTTGTAAATTACTTTTGGAGAATGTTAAATTCTTGAATGAATTGTTAAATTCATTACTCAAAGGAATGTTTCCACCATCTGCCGTGAAAACTCCGCTCTGAGAGCAGAGGGGACCCTACCCAGTGTCAGTATGGTGTTCCTAATAAAGCGCTCAGTGACTGTGCAAAAGAGCACATCGAGGAGAGCAACAGGTGAGCCGAAATGATCGTCTGTTGTTATGGAAACAAGGTGCGCTGTCAGCCTTTTTTTTGTCTCCTCAGAAAAACCGCCTCAGGCAGCACTTTTTCCACAAACAAACAAACTGAGCCCGAGCTGCTCTGCATTCAAGACGTTTCAATACTTCTAAAACAAATCGTTTGAATTCAGATTTAAAAGCACCTGTGGAAGAATGAACGGCAGAGAGACACTGAGAAACAGCAGTGAGAGAGAGAGAGGGAGACGCTGCGGGTTTGAACAGGTGGTGTTTTCAGTACGAGGATCTGCTCACCTCCAGTAGTTTTTAATCAGTAGTTTTTAAAGTGGCAGTGAATGATGGAACATAGGGATGTGAGGGAGAGGGAATCCTTGGGCGGCGTGGACCGGGACGCAGAGCCGTCATCCTGGCTCAGTCTCCGCCTCCTCCAGAGACCGTGTCAAAGTGTCCTTGAGCAAGGCGTTGAACCCCCACCTGCTCCTGATGCTGCGCCATCAGTGTGTGAATATGATGCACATGGTGAAGTGCTTTGAGTGGCTGATAGGCTGGAAAAGCTCTAAATTAATGCAGACAATTTAACATTTACCATTTTACCCCTCAGTAACACCCACAATTACATCCTACTGAGCAGGAGACCGTCTGCATGCACATCGGCAGAAATGTCCCATTTTACAAGTGAGTCCTAAAAGTCAAACATATGGAGAGTAAATGATCTCAGGCTGTACGCTGCAGTTTGCCACCTTGTTGTAGATCTGGAGAAATGGGCCGAGGTTTGCAGGATCGTGTTGGCAGTTTAGGTTTTTCTGGTTCTCATCGTGGTGATCTGTTGTCGACTCCATGAAGAGTTTCTGTCCTGCATTTGGGATGAAAACACACTTTCATTTTGCGCAGGAGGTTTATGATCCATGGAACATGTCCTGTGTGTGTGTGTGTGTGTGTGTGTGTGAGAGACACCTTTCTCAGCTTCTCCTTGTATTGATGCCAGCAGGAACATTTGTAATTGAGCTCCACAGATTCTGTTCAGAGGAAACCTGATGTCGTGTTCATGTAAACATACTGAGACACTGACCTGGAGCTGATGGTTCCCATGAAGAGACAGGACTGAGGTATGCTGTTAGACTGTGTGTGTGTGTGTGTGTGTGTGTGTGTGTGTTCAGGTTAAAACCTCATAGTTTAACAGTGACTCATCACAGGCCAAGGGGTTTAAGTCTGTGTGTGTGTGTGTCTGTGATGGACAGATAAAGACATAAGTGAGGGTTGTTGCTGAATTAGAATGAAGCCTGAGCAACGGTTAACAGCAGGGAAAGTGTGTGTGTGTTTGTGTGTGAGTGTGTGTGAGTGTGAATGTGCTTCTCGTTAGCGTCTGTAGTCCTGACGAAGCTTCAGTGAAACCAGAGCTCATCAGAAAATCATTCAGCTATGAAAAAGACGATTTACAGTTTCGATTGGTGTGGACTCCGGACATTGTGCGTGATTTTGTGTGTGTGCGTGCGTGTGCGTGTGTAAGGCGATGCCCTCCAGGTGTATCGGGTGACAGATCCGTTTTCGTGCGGTGTGTTTCCAGCTGCTCAGCTTCCTGTGCAAAAGGGAAGTCGAGCTTGAAAAACGACAGCGGCTGCAAACTGATCCTGGGTCAGATTTCAGGCTGCAGAGACCCGGTTTGATGCTTCATCACATTCTGTCGTGAACGCCGCTCCTGGTACTTTGATCATCCTCTGAAAAATGGCCGAGGAGCTCGTTAAAGAAGTAGTTGTGGTTTTTGTTTAAATATATCAGAAGCTATCATGCTCAGCTGAAGCATCCTGGCCACCGTACTTTCATCACCAAGCTGTCACCTCTGACCAACGTTAGCAACATTAGCATGTAAACAAATCAAACTCATGGACAGTTTAGCGTAAACATCACTTAGTATTTATGACAGCACTTATTGAATGAATGGGGCATGTGGTAACATTATACCTGTCACATGACATTTACTAATGACTGAGCACAAATTTCTCTGAGCCTTGGTAAAATCACCGGCATTAAAGCGTAATGACTGAAGACGTCGTGCAGGGGAGGCGTCCATGTTCCCTCATTATTCACCTATTAAACCTGACGTCTGCTGGAAAACCAGTAAAATAGTTAGAGATTCCACGACCGTCACTTTCTGCCACAGCGTCAGCTCCGCCCACAAAACGTCAGGGCTGTTTACAAACAGAAATCAGGTCTGTAGCTTCAGTTTCTACATCCTGGTGGTTGGTGCTGTGTGAAGGTGTAAACGAGAGGTGGTGCAGCTTCTCTCTCTCCGTCTCCTCACTCCTCGCTGTCTGTCGTTAACCGAGAGATTGAAGGCGCTTCATTAAAAGCTGCTGGATTGGAGCGCTTGTTCCGCTGACTCCCTCGGCATGCTGGGAGAATCTGCTGACGGCTGCACAGTGACAGAGAGGAGGGAGAGGAGTCAAGATGGAGAGAGCGAGGAGGAATGAGCGTCCTACATTCACACAAACAGTGGGAGGGACACTTTAGTTCATTCCTGAACTCGTTTCACGCCTCCTATCCGTCCCTCTCTTCTTTTATTTGTCCTTCTTTCCTCCCTTCTTCCCTTCCTCTTTCCTTTGTTCCTTCTTTTCTTCCCAAATTTCAATAATGCGAATACAAAGGTCAAACTGTGAAACAGAATGACTCTCTTTAAGGACACGCAGAAAGACAGAGACGAGCAGATGGACAGACAGATAGGTGGACAGACAGATCTGAGTTTAAGGAAACTAGATCTGTCTCTGAAAAAAAAATAAAAACCCCAAAACACCATTTTAGCAGTTTCACTCCTGACAGCTGAAACGTTAGCCTGACAGGACGACGAACTGCAAGTCAGCGAATAAGGAGGCAGCAAGTCCTCTGTGTGTGTGTGTGTGTGTGTGTGTGTGTGTGTGTGTGTGTGTGTTGTTCAATACAGTCACATATCCCCTCCCATAAGTCTCTCCCAGGCTGTCATGACTTGACAATGCTGTGACCACTGCTGTGTGTGTGTGTGTGTGTGTGTGTGTGTGTGTGTGCGCGTGTGTGTGTGCGTGTATGTGTGTGTGTATGTGTGTGTGTGTGTGTGCGTGTGTGTGTGCGTGTATGTGTGTGTGTATGTGTGTGTGTGTGTGTGCGTGTGTGTGTGCGTGTATGTGTGTGTGTGTGTGTGTGCGTGTGTGTGTGCGTGTATGTGTGTATGTGTGTGTGTGTGCGTGTGTGTGCGTGTATGTGTGTGTGTGTGTGTGTGTGTGTGTGTGTGTGCGTGTGCGTGCGTGCGTGTGTGTGTGTGTGCGTGTGTGTGTGCGTGTGTGTGTGCATGTACGTGTGCGTGTGCGTGTGTGTGTGTGTGTGTGTGTGTGTGTGTGTGTGTGTGTGTGTGTGTGTGTGTGCGTGTATGTGTGTGTGTATGTGTGTGTGTGTGCGTGTGTGTGTGCGTGTATGTGTGTGTGTGTGTGTGTGTGTGTGTGTGTGTGTGTGTGTGTGTGTGTGTGTGTGTGTGTGTGTGTATGTGTGTGTGTGTGTGTGTGTGTGTGTGTGTGTGTGTGTGTGTAGATAGAGCACTGCTATAATTGAATTTTACCTCTCAAAAAAGCTGTGACATTATTGTATTAGGGGAAGGATACGCTGCTCGGCCTCAGAGAGAGGGAATCGAATTGCAGGAATCCAACTACAGCTAAACGCAGTGACATCTTCATCATAGCTGACCAATCAGAGCCCTTCGTTCCACATCGCGATGCAGCGTGGGGTCTTATTCGTCGTCTGTGGCTTCTTTGAGCCATGATGCTGTTTTTGGACACGAATGATCAGAGTTTATAAAGTGAGAGGAACACGGTGACACCGAGGAGCGTTTGGTCACATTGCTGGCAGCTCCCAGGTGGGTGGAGTTTGGCCAGATGACCTAGTGGAAATACACACCTTCAATCTGGGGCAGGTGGACAGCCAACAAATTCATTACAGGCAGAGCAGAGACAGCATCTCTGGCAGATCGTGGGTCTTTATGACCCTCCTGACCACTTTGGTCCAGACTGAAATGTCTCACCAACTATCAGATGCACCGCCATGAAATTTTCACGGTCCCCAGAGGGTGAATCCTAATTTTATAAACCGTCTCCTGGCTTTTCTTCCAGTGCCACCAACAGGCTGACAGTTGTGGCATTGAGTGAAATGTCTATTGTCGTTGTTTTGCAGAAGTCCTCTCATTCACTTCCGTCTCCTCGTAGACGTGTCTTTTCCAGTGGCTGACCCACAGACTCAGGGTAGATCTGTAAGCGTCTTAAATCTCATCTGGATTTTATCCAGATACGAGACATCTGCTCTCAGAGACACTGTGACCTTAGTCTCCAGTTAGTTTTCTACCTGTCCTGTTAGCCTCAGCTCTTCAGTGACCTTACCTGTATGTTGCTAGTGACCTGTCTATTCGTCTCCACCTCATTAGTGTCCCCAATGATTATCTGTTTTAGACTCCCACTGATTTACACGTCCTTTTGGCAATTTGCTGAACATTTCTGCCAAATTTAGATGGAAACATAAGCACTATTGACAGCCTCACTGTTAATCTATATCTATCAAGTGCAGCTGCTGGCAGCAACCGTCTCTCTCTCACTCTCTCTCTCTCTGGCTTTGGTTTTTAAAGAGGAGCCGAGGAGGAAGTTTCTCCTCTTGCGCCTCCTGTAAGACGAGATGTAACGCCCCCCTCCCCCCATCCCATCTCACCCTCCTCCTCCTCTCTGCTCCGCTCAGTTAGCAACTGACCGGTGGCTGTTCGTTAACTAACCCTGATCTGATCTGTTTAATTCGAGCAGAGGCGAGGAAAGACGAGGAAGGCGATCGCTCACTTGTCCTCGATCGTCCTCTGAGAAAGACGTAGAAAGACTGGGAGAAAGAGAGAGAGAGGGGGGAGGTTTCAGCTAACAGGGAGTGGTTTCCAGCACTAGGACAGAGGTGGAGCTGAGAACTCACCCATCACACACGGCGCAGCTCCCACCTTGTGTCAATATTATTCTGTTTGCACACAACAACCTTTGACTCGGACAGTTTCACCTGCTGGGGACTGAACACATGGTCAGACAGAGGAGGAGAGCAGAGGTAGAGGAAGAGGAGGAAGAGGCATGGATGGATTACCGACCGGGGCCTAACCATGACAGGAGATCCTTTTACCTGTCTGTGCCCAAGACTCCTCCTCTTCCAAGGAGGAAGAGGAGGATGAGTAGGAGTGGGTGTTGGAGGAGATGATGTATGAGATAAGTGGAGGTGAAGTGGAGGAGAGCGCAGTGAAAACAGAGCGATGTTAAAACAGCTGCACTTCATTTACACATCTGGACACTGTTCTCAGCGTGTGTGTGTGTGTGTAAGATTTAATTCCTGGTGTGTAGATATGTTTGAATGTTAAAGCGACGGGGATGAAGGTGTCATTCACAGCTCAGTAACAGAGCGAGCGAGAGAGAGAGTGAGAGAGACGTCAGTTTGTGTGTGTGTGTGTGTGTGTGTGTGTGTGTGTGTGTCCTGTTTGAAATTCTGCTCGTCTGTTATCTGACTCCATCCAAGAAATCCAGAGCAAGAGGGAGACGGAATGAGACACAGGAGCAGAGACAGAAACACAGTTTGTGTCTTTCAGTGTGTTTAGATTCTTATGATTCAGTCAGAACCACATTAACAATCTGAGAAACTTTTCTTCTTAACATTATGGCAGCCTGAAAGTCTGCACATTGTGCTTATTAAATACTGGGCCACATATTTCTACATGCACCATAAGGCCGAAAGTATGTGGTCACCTGAAGATTCCACCCCTGTGGACATTAACAAGCTTTACTTTAAATATCAGCTTCTTCTCTTCTCTCTTATTTTCTGGGTTTTTTGCCTTGAGTCTGGTTATCAGCAGAGAATCACAGGTGATGAGACTCACTTGGCCAGGTAAGAACATTCCACTGTTTGACCCTAACACCTCCTTGGTGTCCCTGTGTTTGTGTTTAGGGTCAGTGTCCTGCTGTATTGTCCTCTAATGGAGTTGACTCAACATTTGTATTTGGATGTAAACACTCTTAAATTAAAGCTCAGAGTCGGCTCTTTAATCTCAGTCACTGTTTTACATCAACATCCGGTATCAAAAGAAAGAAAAGCAAACACTAACTAATGATATCATTTTATTCTACCTGTAAATGAAGGTCGTACGACCCCTTTAAGGTGGCCCACCTCCCAGGTTGGAAAGCAGTTTTCTCGTGACCATCTATCAGATTTTGTCCCAGCTGTTTCTCACACCAAGTCTCCGAAAGAGCTGCTGTGTTGAAGGTCAAGCTTTTAACAGTAAGGCTCAAGATCATATAAACAGGTGACCCTTACTCTGACCAGTTTATCACCAGTTTATTACCAGTTTAACAGGTTCAGTGAATCCTCTGCAGTGCTGGGACAAACGTTAAAATAGCCACCATGTCAGGAAGGTAAATAAATAACATTTAAGACAAGCACATCAGGGAGAACATTACCCTGATCAAAGTCATAAAACCTGCATCAGATGGGACTTTTAATGTCTTTTACCAGGTGGGTGGGGCTTACCGCTCCAGGGAGACATTCCTTTATTTATCACTCTCTTTATCACTCCATCCGTCTCTCTTTCTCTCTGTCCGTCCGTCTCTCCCTGCAGCTGCCAGCTGGCAGCGGCTCTGTGGGCTCATCAATAAGACTGACAGATTGGAGATTGATGACGCCGACTTACAGAGAAGAAACTGTCTGTCTGACAGATAATCCTCCTATAGAGAGAGACGCACAGACAGACAGAGACACAGTGAGGTCTTTAATTGTGCTGCATGCAGGTAGAGACACACTCAGAGGAGTTGGTAATGTTCAAACACCACACAAAGACAGACAGCAGGTTCATGTGTGAGTGGAAGAGGAGCTGCACTGTATTCAGATTATTCTTGATGAATGTGGGTTATCATATTTTTAGCATGATCATGGGCGTAGCAGCCCAGAAATAAATTAAAGTGCAGGTTTAACCTCAGACGCCGGCGCTGCTGCTGTGTCTGAGTGGAGCCTCACGAAGCTGTTTGCCAATACGTCCATGTACGTCTGATGTCATGGGACTGAAATCATCAACTCAACTGACTTTGTATAAGACAGAAACAAGATGTCAGACTTTATGTTGAACATTAGGCACAGGGAAAATTAAAATATGTAGAGATATATATATAACTACATAAAAAAAAGTTTCCTCTCACTGAAGATTCCTCAACACAGGAAGGTCCATTGACTGCTGTGTGTGTGTGTGTGTGTGTGTGTGTGTGTGTGTGTGTGTGTGTGTGTGTGTGTGTGTGTGTGTGTGTGTGTGTGTGTGTGTGTAGCAGGATGGCTAACAAAAGGCGCAGCAGAGAGCCATTAGGGAGAGAGAAGTTAACGAGTTCCATAAAGATGGAGGGAGGAAGTTATTGACTGCCATTTGTCTCTATTGTTGTGTGTGTGTGCGTGTGTGTGGGTGTGTGTGTGTGTGTGTGTGGGTGTGTGTGTGTGTGTGTGTGTGTGTGTGTATTATGAGCGCATAGTCTTTTGTTTGAGGGTAAACAAAGCCAGAGGTCACACCAGTCAACACAGTGCAGAACGAGGTGACAGCCAGGAGTCCAACTGTGTGTGTGTGTGTGTGTGTGTTTATGTGTGTGTGTGTATGTGTGTATGTTTGTACAGCTGGTTCGATGGTTTGATTGACAGATTGAGTGGTTTAATGGTAACAGGACTGCGGTGATGTGAGGTCATATGACCAAATGTTCCAGGTCAAACTGATGTCACAGTCACATGGCACACATGTAAACATACAGCTGGTGAAGTGTCGTCAGACTGCAGGAGAAAAAAAACTGACCGAGCTTCATCTGACACAAAAACATCCTTTTTATTTTCCCTCAGGCACAAAACGGGCAAAACAAGTTTCACAGTACCAAGTTTTTTTTTTTTATTTCGTTAACATTTTTTGAGCTTTATTTTCTTCTTTTAAAATTCCAATTATTTCCAAATAATCTCTTAAGCCTCCTGGAAAAAACTCCATCAGTTGGAGTTAATTACAGGTTAACTGGAGAGAGATCAGTTATGACACTTCCAGTTATTTCTAAATGCTAAGTTAGCACAACCTCGAGACTTTTACTCAGAGGAGAGCAGGTGAGCTACGCACGCAGAATTTTTATTGAGTCCGAACAAACAATCATAAATTAAGACTAAAGTTTCCAACTGTGAACGAAGAGGTGAGAAATATTCACTGGGGTTTAAATGGCAGGATTTCTTTTACAGAAATTCACCTGGATGTCGTTAAATAAACTCAACACAACTAGTTGAACTAAGTAAACTGAGAGTCTCACAACACTGTTTCTGTTTTTCATTCAGTTAGCACCAAACCACACGTTTTATTTTCCAGGAAACTCCAGAACTCATTAGGAAATAATGAGGCATTAACCAGCTTCTAAAGAAAGAAGTAATTGTGTACTGGCTGTGGAGAGAACAGGACGGTTGTTGATTTCCAGAGAAGTTCCATCCATGTTCCTCGCCATATAAGCTCACCTGACCTGCTGTTCTCTGACTGAATGACTAACAGCTCTCTGAGTTATATGAGCAATTAAATTAATGAATTGGAAGTGAACCAAGTGAACACAGCCCCGGCTCGCCCAGTAATTACAATCAAATTACTCAGTTCTTCCAGATAGATAGAAATATAGATATCAGGCCAAGTCGAAGTAACAGAAGTAAAAGGTCGATACTTATTTCTGTAGAATGAAACATAAATGAAAAATGCAGATAAAAAGCAAGTGTCTAAATCTTGAATTCCAGCCACCCTGTCTTCATCCAGACCTCATCATCCACATTTTTATCAGTGATTCCAATAGTTCGGCTGTTTTCCCGATTGGAAAATCAACCGACCAATCAGAGGTCTGTCGGCCGGATCAATAAGAAAATACCTGCTGTTAAATCAGCAGCTGAGACAGTTCAGCTAAGTACAGTGATGTTTACAGGCTCAAACTAAGTGAAAGACAAACAGACCAAACTGAGACTACATTTACATTTAGTCATCTAACCACATACACACTCACACACACACACACACATGCACGCACACATGCACATGTACATGTGCGTCCCGACACACACTTCAAGGGATTCCCCTGCAGCACGGCAGGGAGCGTTTGTTTTTTCCTCCTGTAGCTTCCTGTTGAGGCTCATCCATTGTTTTGTTCCTTCCTGTGTATATGTATGTGTGTATAAGTTTATGTGTGCAGGGGTGGGGGTGGGGGAGGGGGGGTCTTCCCTGGGGGATGCCTTAAACAGTCGGACCACAGCCCACACACACTTCCTGAAACCGGCCTAGTCCTGCTTCTCTGCACAGGAAATGCTGACATCACTTCCTGTGTCTTGGTGAACTCCTGTAGTGATGGAGCAGGGATGGTAAAGAAAGGATGAGACTCTTTCCAGGAAGTAGACACATCCTCCCATTGACCATTGAAAAGAAAGAATTCTTACAGAGCTGACACCGTTAGTTGTGAAATTAATTAGCCAGTCAAAGAGTTTGATCATGTGAGTCATTAATGGCAAACACACTGCAGTTCTTAGACTGATTCTCTCAGGGTTTGGACTGTAAGACAAAATAAGATGTTTGTAGACGTCTCTGCGACTACGCAGGTCACATACACCTAACACTGCTGCTGCTTTCCACCATCTTCCTGCCACTGGTTAGTTCTTTTATTTTAAAAAGCTTTACAGTCTGTCAACGCATCCGTCCCTCAGCCCGTCCCTCAGCCCGTCCCTCGGTACTTTGTGACCTCTGCACTCTGTCTGTGGCTCTCAGCTCCAAACCCATGAGTTCTTACTGAAGGTGCACGTCTTTAAAAGCATCTCACAAATATAGATAACGCACCTTTTTCCGTAATTGTAGGCAGCTGTTGTCCGAGGATCTGCAGCTGTTCTGCAGGAACGTTAAGCTTGGAAATGTTCTGCTCTGACAGAGAGTCACCGTTTTGTCGGTCAGATCAACAACATGGACCCATAACGCAAAGAATTTGTGAACTTACATGATCAAATTTTGTATTTTTAACTAGTTTTTATGCGTGTGAATGAATTGTGTGTGTGCATTTGTGTGGACAGAGTGTTCTGAACTGAGGATGTGATTATTAGAGTTTTCATTCCCGACACACACCAAACGGGAGGGAACAGACACACAAAAGTGTTTCAGCGTCACGGAGAGAAAACACAAACGTTTTCAAATGATAACAAACCGATGACCTTTGTGAGCGTTAGACACAGAGGTGTGGCTTTGAATCTCTGCTGCAGCTGAACCCTCTCTCACACACATTCAGATGTAGAAGTGTGTGTGTGTGTGTGTGTGTGTGTGTGTGTGTGCGTGACAGATCAGCTGCTGTGTGTTCCTGCAGGTTTGGGGGGGTTTAATGACTTTTCCCATGTGGACAGACACAGTTTGGCTTTCAACTGCTTCTCACTTTTTACTGCTACATCCTGCCTGTACACACTGTGTGAGTGTGTGTGTGAGCGTATTTGTGTTCTTGTGTCAGCACTGCTTCAGTAAGATGTGTGTGTGTGTGTGTGTGTGTGTGTGTGTGTGTATATTTTGTGCATGCAGGTGATTAATCTAAGTCGGTGCTCGCTCGGCCGACCACCGCAGTTGAATCCTAATTCTCTCTCTCGCTCTCTCTCTCCTTCAAAGAGCTGCTGTTCATTCAGAGTAAGGAGGATGGAGGGAAGGCTTTACTCTCCTTCTTTCCTTTCCTTCCATCCTTCCTTCTGTCCTCCATTGTCCCCACCCCCCCAGGTAGTTTTCTGTCTCTGAGAGCTTTCATGTGTTTGCAGATTTGCTGCGATGGACGCAGATTTAGCAAAACTGTACTGTTAGATTTAATACTTTATGACACATTCACACACACACACACACACACAAACAGACACACAAAAAGGACACACACACGTTCAGAAAGAACACACACACACAGCACACACACACACACACAATGGAGCAGTGTATTTTTCTGCTCACTGTCTCTCATCCTTCTTTTGTTTTCATCTGACAAAACACTGAACCACACACTCTCTCTCTCTCTCTCTCTCTCTCTCTCTCTCTCTCTCTCTCTCTCTCTCTCTCTCTCTCTACCTCACACACACACACTTTTCTTCCTCTCCATCTGTCTTGTATTATTTATTTGAGTCATGTCATCATTCATAAGTGATAAACTCCCAGCAGAGTCAAACGGGAAGTTATGGGAATGATGAGACGAGGAATGTGGCGTCGTCTTTTTCTGCCATGGTGTCAACACTCGCCACAACTTCTCATTGGATCTCCCTCCTCCCAACCACCCTCCCCCCACCTCCCCCACTCCACAGCTCCCCCACAGTCTCTGGGAAAGACCCATTGAAGGGAGCAGGATAGAGAGCAGAGGATGTGAGCAGTAGCAGAGGCCGTCCGACCCGACGAGGCCGTAACAAGCGTTTTCTGATCAATAATTAAAGTTTCTCTTTGTGCAGAGTGAGCGAAGGCTGCAATCAGGTCCATGTCATTATTTTCCAGATTTCTAGGAGTGTGTGTAATCGGAGGCCACTTACCAAAGAAAACAAGAGAGAGACACTGAAGATTGTCCAGCCATTATTAAGAACATCATTTAGCTTATACACAGAAGCACACTGGATTTTTCTGTTGTTTATATTCCACATTGTGTTAGACAGGCAGGCAGACAGGCAGGCAGGCAGACAGGCAGACAGACAGGCAGACAGACAGGCAGGCAGGCAGGCAGGCAGGCAGGAAGACAGGCAGACAGGCAGGCAGACAGACAGGCAGACAGACAGACAGGCACAGACAGGCAGGCAGGCAGACAAGCAGACAGGCAGGAAGACAGACAGACAGGCAGGCAGACAGACACAGACAGGCAGGCAGACAGACAGACAGACAGACAGGCAGGCAGGCAGGCAGGCAGGCAGGCAGGCACAGGCAGGCAGGCAGGCAGACACAGACAGGCAGGCAGACAGACACAGACAGACAGACAGGCAGGCAGGCAGACAGGCAGACAGACAGACAGACAGACAGGCAGGCAGGAAGACAGGCAGACAGGCAGGCAGACACAGACAGACAGGCAGGCAGGCAGGCAGGCAGGCAGACAGACAGACAGACAGACAGACAGACAGACAGACAGGCAGGCAGACAGGCAGGCAGGCAGACAGGCAGACAGACAGACAGACAGACAGACAGACAGGCAGGCAGGCAGGCAGACAGACAGACAGACAGACAGACAGGCAGGCAGGAAGACAGGCAGACAGGCAGGCAGGCAGACAGGCAGACAGACAGACAGGCACAGACAGGCAGGCAGACAAGCAGACAGGCAGGAAGACAGACAGACAGGCAGGCAGACAGACACAGACAGACAGGCAGGCAGACAGACAGACAGACAGGCAGGCAGGCAGGCAGGCAGGCAGACAGACACAGACAGACAGGCAGGCAGGCAGGCAGGCAGACACAGACAGGCAGGCAGACAGACACAGACAGACAGACAGGCAGACACAGGCAGGCAGGCAGGCAGACAGGCAGGCAGAATAAAAACATTTCCTAATGATGTGGATATGACACAGCACAGTGTCAGAGTCTTTAGATGGGAATTGCTGCATGAATTAGCATGATACGGTTCTATGCTGTGATACATTACTGTGTGATGTGGTATGTTTGTGTGTTATTATCATTTTTCCATCATGCAGCATATATTGGTTTATTATTCTGGTGTATTGGTATATTATAGTACAATGTGTTATGTGAGCACGGTGTGAAACTGTGTAATGTAGCATGTTATGGTTTAGCAAAATGATGTGACGGACTCTTGTGTTTGAACAGCGAAGGGGGGCTGTCCTCACTAACGTTTAAAATATCAGAGCTGCGCTGACACTCATCGAGCGTACTGACCCGCGTTTGTTTTGTATGTTTAGCAGTTTGCAGACAGATGGACGCTGTGTAGCTTTTAAAATGCAAAGATGAGAAACCGGGAGACAGGTAACAACCTGTCTTTGAGAACTGTTGAGTACAGGTGATGTCTGTGAGAGTTGTACAGTGTTTGGTATCAAACTTATTACATAATTCAACCGGATATAAAAATATAATAAAGTGAAATACAGACCAGCAGACATTTCACACAGCAGTAAACATTAACAGCACCAAGGGTCTCACAGTGGATGTTTACGCGCTTTGCTTCCCAGCAGAGGCTCCATCTTTCTGCCATCTCTCTGTCATTACAACGTCTCTGGAACGCCGCCGCTCGGTTAACCACAGCGTTCTCATGACTCCGCCCACTCCACCCTCACACCCGCCCCCTCCCCAAAAAACCACTGGACCCACTACCACAAACCGGCTCCGCCAAAACCAGTCGCCACATTCCTCTGCAGGAGGAATAAAGTTTGTTTTTCTGTTTGGCTACGGAGGAAACAAACAAGGAGGGGGGAGGAGGGGAGGATGGAGGGAGGCATGAAAGGAGGGAGGAGGAGAAAGACTAAGGAGGGCTGAACTAAGCGGAGGAGGAGAGAGGGGAGAAGAAGAGATAAAGAAAAAGAGAGGGAGGCTAATGCAGTCTGATGTATTAATCACAGTCAGAGGTAATTGAGAGGCTGAGCAAGGACCGGGCGAGCGAGCTGTCCTCCATCACTGTCTCATTCTCCCTCTCTCTCTGTAAACACAGCTACTGTACCGACTGAATATTAATACACTGATACTGTGTGTGTGTGTGTGTGTGAGTGTGTGTGAGTGTGCTTGCGTGTGCGTGCACATGAAGTGACTTATGGTGCAAGTGTCCTTACAAGAGTCCATGTTGTTATTCTTGTTTTTGGCATCGGCGTTGGCTCAGTGAAAGTGTGTGTGTGCGCGTGTCGGTGAGTGTGTGTGTGTGTGTGTGTGGGTGAGTGTGTGTGTGTGTGTGTGGGTGAGTGTGTGTGTCTTCTTTGGCTGACACTTTCACTTAGTTCATCCTCGTGATTTCTATTCAGTCCAACTTTCTGTGAAATCCTCACTAACTGTTTCCTCAGACGTGGGTCAGGAGATGGATGATCCCTGATCTGTGCTGATCCCTGTACGTGTTTAGCTTAGCACAAAGACTGGAAGCGGGGGAAACTGCTAGCCTAGCTCTGTCCCACGTGTGATTATCTTTGTTCTGTGTCTCTGTGCTGGAATCACTGTCTCCTACAAATGACGCTGACGCTGTTTCCAATGAGCTTAATGAGGAAATGTTGTTAATTTACACGTTTGGCAAACGGCCGTTACTGTGACACTGAACATATCAGAAAAATGTTCGCTGATGTTTCTCAGTTCAACGTCCACCTGTAGTGACTCCAGCATCATTGAACTGTTCCATGGTTCTGCTCCATGGTTCTGCTCCATGGTTCTGTTCAGACCCTGACAGCACCTGGTTCTGGACAGGAGAAGATCCTGGTCTGGTTCAGTGCAGAAAAAGTTCACAGTGATTTCAGACACATATTTGCATTTAACCAGAACCACCACGTTCTCTTTCCTGAACCTTAACCAAGCTTAGCTTTTGTTGCCTAAACCACAGACAGGACTCTGGGTGTGGACCTGGTCTCTGGTCTGACAGTTTTAGTCCTTTATAGAAGACGGACCTGGTACTGGACACATGGACATGACTCATCTTCACAGCTGAAAAGGATTTTCCAAACATGTTGGACTGTTCCTTTAACAGCACAGTCCCACCACATAAAAACATGTGAGAGCGCGCACACACACACACACACACAGATAGAACATAATTGGATAATAAGTTAGAAGACATGGTGTCTCTTTCTCAGTCGGTTTAATTTATTTTCCTATTTATCATAAAGTATTTCTCCTCTCTCGCTGACATGCCTCATTATTCACTCACGCTGTAATCACTGAACACACTGTAACATAAAACAATAATGATAATACACAGCAGCCAATATCTGTAACATCATAAGCACTTCTAATACACACTAAATCTCTCTCTGGCTTCTCCGCGTTAAAGCTCAGTGAAGTGACTGACTGATGCTTTGTTTGGGTCTCTACGGCAACAGCCTGTTTTGTGTCTGTAGACTGGTTGGCACGGTTACAGCTGGCGTCCTCTGCTGACCTTTTACCTTTCGTCGCCACAGTAGTAAACAAACACACATGCACACACACACACACACACACACACACACACTTACCTATGATCCACCTGTCTGAGATTCTGCTGACATAACTGAGATTTCAGCCTCCCCGTCAGTGTGTTGCCATGGTTACAGCCTCTGACGAGACGGTACATCCTCTTTTAAAGGAGCATTTCGCTTTATTACGAGGCAGATTTTTCCAGTGTTTTTTTTTTTTTTTTTTTTTACTGCTCAGTGACAAAAGTTCTGCGATGATGGTAACTCGATGTGCGATCAAGTGTTGGGGGTTAGCTAAAATGCTGTTGATGGTTTACTATTAATACAACACGACCATATCAGTACATCATGTCAGAGCACTCGCTGTCATAACAGGCCCTGAACCATGTAGTCAGTGATCAGACGCAGGAATCCTGTGGTTAGAGCCCGTTCCTTTTTCTGACACTAAAAGCTGTGTGTTGCTCACTGTAAATAATTTAAATTGGCTCACTACAACTCAAAGATCCACATGTGATGGAAATCCTGCGAGCTGGAACAGACACAGACGTCTTAAGCAGATGCATTTATAGAAGCTCGACGCATCAAGGACAAGTGAGACGAGCAGTACAGTTTAACACTGGGTGATGGTCGTCTCCCTCGCAGGGGCCTTTTTCAACCCATACAAAACCAAAAGATTCTGTTTGATACTGTCTAAACTGAAGAAGAAAAAATCGATTGGAAGCAGTTTGATTTCTGATAATTACATTAATTTCTCTCCCCTCTTTTCACCACGTTGGGATTTTCTGGGTGGCAGAAAGTCCTGGATTACATTCATTCCTGTTTAATTGTAACGCTCTGGCTTGGTCGTGGTGTTTGCAGTGAATTAACAAGCTACGCCTCTGTGGTGCTGGAATACATTTGCTACAATTCACAGCAGGATTAAAACCGAGAAAAACACACACAGAGACACTGTGCCTTTCATTTTCTTCTTTGTCTCTGGCTTTAAAAAACATTGTTGTTAAATTATCTGCTGGCTGACAAAACCCAGCTTCCTGTTTTGGAGCGGTAAACATGTTCCTGCCTCACACCGCAGCAAATTAACGAACGAGGTGGAACTGTTCGTGCTGCAACGCTGACTTTAAATAAACCCACAGACAACCTGAGCTCAAAGCGGAGACACGAGCTTTTCACCACTTCACTACTATTAAAACATCCTTATATTCTGCATTGGTGCCACTTCCTTCACACTTTAATTTAATGCTAATTTCAGGATCATTTTCTGGTGTGTAACTGTTCAATTTTAGGACATTTGTGGAACAGGGATTTGTGGTTTAGGGAAAGAAGGAAGTCTTCAGCTCATTAGAGCAGGTTCTTACCTACAACTCAAACTCTATTTCAGTTTTTAGGAAATTATCGAGCAGAAGTAAAAAAGACGGAACAGAAAAACAGCAAGAACAACTGCGTTAATAAACAACTGACAGATCCATGATGCAGATGCACAGCATGCAGCGAAAAAAGACAAAAAAAACAAGTTAGTATAAAAAACGAATTAATGAGCTAATTGGCTTAATTAGGATGAAACTTCTTCGTGTTCTTGTGAAAAAATAACTGTAGAACAGTACATATTAGAAACATATTTACACCACAGGTGCTCTATATGCAGCACATGATCTGAATACGTGTGTTTTAAACTTCATTCGTGAACATATGTGTTCTTTTGTCACAGAGATCACGGAGGGACATGAAGAAATCCAGGCACTTCCTGTTTAATTTAATGTTTCCTGTTTGTCTTTCATAAGCTAAAGTTTGCATGTAAAGTAAAAACAGTGTAAGAGAGAGTGTGCGTCTTCATCTCGTTCGATCTGCCGCCTAACAAAACTAAACCTAATGCTGTTTAATACAGTTTCCTGAGAGTCTATAGGTTGGTATGGACCTGTAATATAAAGTGCTTCCTTTTACATTCTGCACTCAGTGTCTGATACACTGAGCCACGCTGAGTAAAATGTCTGATTCACAACTTTACAGCCAGGCAGGAGGTTAAAGGTCAAATAAAATGTCTGCTCCGGGGGCAGCTCTGATAGAAAAAGGCTGTATGTATGGAATAGTACTGACTGAATGTGTGAGAATGTGGTTTGTTGTGTAAAGTGCTTTCAGTGGTCGATGAGACTAAATCAGCCCATTTACCGTTTACACACACAGGTCACATTATTGAGAGCCTTTTAAAATGAAACTTCCTCGCTTCCTGTGGTGTGTGTGTGTGTGTGTGTGTGTGTACTGCACAGGTGGGAAGTTGTTGTTGTTGACGTTCATCAGTATTTCTAGGTGTCCTCAGGTGAGAGCTGAGGGCCCTGTGGCGGGGTGTCTGTTGGGGGGTGGGGGTCACTGAAGGAGTGGGGTCAGAGTACCAGTCTGTCTCTGCAGGTGTTATCAGAGTGTGCATGTGGGGAGGAGCCGCTGTTTGTAGCCTCACCTGCAGTAACCTGAAAGTCAGTGGAACACAGCAGTTCCCCCTGTATTTTTAATTCAGGCCCTCAGTTGGTCTTTATACCTTTGAACTAACTTTGCCTTTATTAGTTTCCCTAAATTACTCACTTCTGCCCTTTGATCAGTAAATCCACGTGTCCTTGTCTCCTCCACACTCTCACTGTGGACAATGAGAATTTAATTCAGTTTGATTTCGATCCTAAACTTTGATTATTGTGGTTTTGAACACATCACATCGTCCACATTTAGCGGAGCGTAAAGACCGAAGGCAGGAAACCACAGCAGTCAGCATCACTAATTAACAGGAATCTCCTTTGTCTAATCCATACGGAAACAAAAGTGTAGAAGCAGGAGTTTGTGTTAGTCAGTGAAATTTCATGAAACTATTTGCTGATGAATGACAGAGTGAACATTTGTGAATGAATGAAGCTGTGCACATGTTAAACCACGAGCTTTCCAGCCTTTCGCTTCTGAGTCCCCTCGGCACAGATCTTTTGGGGTTGAAGTGATTCTTCGTTTCTTCAGTTTTTTTAATGTACCGTGCGCTCCATTGTTTAATTTCAGTCGGGGCTTTTTCTCTCTGATTGCTTGTATTGACTTTATGAAGATGAGTTTCTGTTCCTCCATTGTGATTCAGGAAGAGCTGCTGCTGTCCCCCTGCCACCTTCCTCTCTGCCTCTCCTCCTGTCTGCCGCTGATTAGACTTGGCATTAGCGTTAGCATTAGCCTGTCCAGTCGTTCCCTATGGGCCTGTTGTCTCTTTTGGCTAGCTGCAGCAATCTTGGCAAGCTAGCAGCTAATCCAGACTGGATGCTAATGAACTCTGGCCAGTGTCCACCTCGTTCCTGTAGAGACGTCTGTTTCTATAAAGCCCAACGGCTAACCGGCTAACAGGCCACCGCTCCGCTGGCCAACACAGACGGATGGACAGAGAAACAGAAAGACAAACCACCTGGAGCAAGCTAACTGGCCCTCTGCTAGCTGTTAGCCCATTATGGGTGAATAATATAATACTGGAATATGTAAAACAGGCTGTGCATATTAACCAGAAGCTGTGTACATACACTGCATAGCACGTCAGATTTAAACCTGTTAACCTGTACTGGTATGTAACGATAAATACTTCACATGAACACAGCCTTTCATTCTGCTTCCATTGTTTTGGTTTTCTGACCGTTCATGAGATCACACACAGGGATAAAGTTTTTATCTTGTTCTGCTGCCCCCAAGTGGAAAAAAAAAACAAAGAATCACTGCAACTTTCACTGTGTTTGGCCGAAACCTGTAACAGTCCTGTCGGTGCTGTCAAACGGATTCATAATTTCATCTGTTTTATTTTTATTTCTGTGGCATGGTTGCCCATCCATAAAAAACAGCTGTCGTCTGAAAGCCAGATCTGTTTGAGCAGCACCTGGGCATCTTTATCCACCCACACAGGTTTTAAACAGCTGAAAACATCCCAGCAGGTCAGTGGTCAGCTTCAGACTGTGGTAATGTTTTTGGAACAACGTTCATTTTCATGCACAAACTTTAACTTAGCTTGCTTCTGTTTTTCTACATGGGATTGTGTTTGTGTAGGACTGGAAAGGACGTGTTAAAATGTTCTGTTTGCCTCTGATGCTCCTTCTGCTTTCTCTTCTGATTCTTTAGGCCAGTGGGTCATTTTGGGTGAGTGGGACAAAGTGTGGTTTCAGTGGTACAAAGTAATGCATGAGGCAAACATCCTCAGCTGCAGCTTTATCATTTGTCTTCCATTTAAGGTCAGTGGCTGATTGAATAGTTTTAAAATGGTGTATTTAATTGTTCTTGGCCGGAGACGTCTCTGTGTGGGGAAAGACGACTCATTTATTTGTTATTTGCTCATAGTTGGCAGAAGTTAGTGTTTCTTTTAAAGATGAGATGAGCTGCAGTCGCCACAAACCGAGAGGATTATCTCCTACAGCACAAATGTAAAAATGAAACTGCAGTCTGAACTCTTCAGTTCCACCAGTCACAGGGTTTAATTTAGGTTACGGTGTCTGATCAAGCACATACAGACGAGACTGAAGAGAACAGGTTTCTGAACAGATTCTTGGATCAAACTGTGAAAATGTGAAATAGTGGATTATTTCAAATCGTAGAAATGTGTAATTATCTGGTCTTGTATCAGGACGGCGGCGTTGGAAGTCTCGTTCCTCGCTGGGTCTGTTCCATCGATTAAAAGCAAAAGCTGACGTCAGACCGGTTCGGTCTAATAAGAACGGCTGCTCTGCTGAAATGTTTGCAGCAGGTTTTCCTTCCTGTTTCTGTGAACTCTCTTTGTCTGCATTCGGATATTATTTATTCCCACAGTTGAAGCTCCTCACTCAGACGACACAAAAGCACTCACTGTTCTGCAGCGGTCCGTCAGCGTTTTCCTTCCCTCTATTGTTTCCAGACAATCGCCCCGACCTGAACACTCCATCGCTCCCTGCTCGGCTGAGACTATTTTTACTACTCACACACACTCACACACACACACAGAGAAACACATGCATGCATATGGGCCCTCACCTCCCCAGGCGTCCTCGTACACCTGCACGCACACACACGCGGAGTCAGTAACGGATCCCTCCACAATAGCTGAGCCGTAGACAGGCGTGAGCGTCCTGAGAGTCGCTGTGATTTATGACCTCCACGCATTCAGAGGCAGAGAGAGGGGGAACGGGCCGTGCGGAGGTGGAAGATGGAAGTGAAGGAGAAACTCGAGCAGGATGACTGACTGTGTATTCACATTCACAAAACCGCACACACAGCACACGGTGGTGTTATTATTATGCAAAAAAGGCCACATGCATTCCCTGCAGATATAATAAGAATCCATAGAAACATACACTGAACATGTTACAGTTAATCCACTTATTCCCAATAATCCCAAACCTATTAATACATCCAATATGTAGTTTAATACAGGAGCATATTACTGGGCTATAAACAGATGTCACACTTCTGTTGTTTACAAATGCGGGTCTGTCAGATCAGTGTGTGTATGCTTTGTGTGTTACAGACGCAGTATAATAGAGAGCATGTAAACAGCAGTGATTGTTACTGAGCTGAGAACATGATTTCAGTCAAGGTCATTAACCAGCAGCAGCAGCAGAGGCAGCTGTGAGTCCTCTCTCTGTCCCTGTCCCTGTCTCTGTCTCCGTCTCTGTCCCTGTGTTTCCACCACAGGTTCCCAGGTTTTTAACTGGTCTAATCCTGTACTGAACTCGATTCCAGATCAAGTAATTGCACAGAAAAGATTTCTAGCGTAACGACAGTCCTGGTTGTTAGGCGTAAAAATGACACATGAATGCTTCCATCAAAGCAGAACGTAAATCCCACATTTGTGTCGCTTTAGTTCTTGGACGCGGTCAGAATTATTTTCAGTTCAGTGTTGTTCTGTCTCTTTCTGGCTCCTCGTCCTCTGCGATAACGTTAATTCTTGGCTGTTTGACAGATGATTCAGTCCCGGGTTTCTCGTCGGCAGACACTTCAGACGCAGTTTCTCGTTTCGCTCATCAGGAATTTATTTCCTCTGTAGTAAAACATGTCACACTCGCCATCAGAAACTCCTGCAGGTTAAACACACTCTAAAAACAGAGATACAACAGAGATACAACATTAAGACTGCAAACAACCCATAATGCAACACTCTCTGTACACGCTCCATTCAATATATCGGACCTTGTGTCTAATCTGTGAATAGAACAACTTTTTCAAACTTGTTCTCAAAAAAATAAATAAATAAAAAATGTGTATAATATTCAGGAAAACAAACCAGAGGATTGTGGGTAATATACTGTCATACAGTCAGTAAGACGTCCAACTAAAAACAGTCACCCAGTCCAAACTGCAGCTACAGTAGTTTTATGTCGGCAGTGGGGGTCAAAGGTTAAACTGCAGTGTGTCTTTAAAATCAACACACACACAAAGTCACGAAGCAGTTTAGTGTGAGCTGAGGCAGTTTTCATGGGAAAGGTTGAACTGAACAAAAAAAAAAAAAAAAGAAAAGAAAAGAAAAATATTACAGCCCCACCACCTCCTGACCTCAGCCTGGGAATACCAGCCTCCTCAGATAGACTCCATCTGTGTGTGTGTGTGTGTGTGTGTGTAAAATGTCAACTCTTGGTTGAACGGAGAGATTAGCAGTTTAACTTTAAACCAAATGCTAAAATGAAAACTAAAATTCTTGCAGTCACCTTAAGATATGTTTCTTTATAATCATTAAACCAGCAGCTGTTTATGTTTTTAGCTTTTGTTTTTTTGCTGCTATTGTTTAGTTTGTTTTCAGCTTTTGCCCCATAATGTGTAATGCCTGTGTGAATTCACCCGACGTTTTAATTCTAAGCTCTTCCTCCTAAATTAGGAGGAAAAAGAGATTTACACTGCCGAGAACTGGAAATCACAGTTTCTACTTTCTCTGTGCTTTTTTTTTCCCGCACATTGAAGCTGGACGACAGCCGAGCAAATCAAAACCAAATCTCCTCGCTCACATCTCTCCCTCTCTGTCTTTTTTATCACTCCACCTTTCTCTCATTCCTCCATCCTCCTTCTCTCTGTCCTGGAGCCAATTATAACCTGCTGCAGCATTCCTGACTGCAGGAGGAGGAGGAGGAGGAGGAGGAGGAAGGGAGGTGTTTTTAGGGATTAACATACCAGAGCTGTCAGCTGGAAACCACTTCATCCCTCTTTTTGCT